>NC_056506.1:6145568-6147835 GCF_014905685.2 Nematolebias whitei | reverse complement strand
TATCGGTGCAGGTCTGTCCCCACCGCCCGAGATGGGGGTGGAGGTGAGTGCATGGCGTTAGGAGGAAGAGGTGCAAGTGGGTGCAGACCCGTCCTTATCCCCCGAGGCGGGGGTGTTGGAACGGGGTTAAGGGGAGGAGGTGCAACAGCATCTGTCTGGGGTGGTTGTGGCTGACCCGGGCCTTGACCCTATTCGACTCTGAGTCTCAGACCAGCTCGCCCCATTTCAGAAATCTGGTTTGTAGCTGTTGCCAGTTTCTCCTCACAAGCTGTCAGGCGCTCCTGTGATGTCTGACATTCACCTTGTAAAGTCAGCCATTGTCGGAGTATTATCTCCTTGTCTGCCTTGCAATCGTCCAGCTCCTTTAATGCCACCTGCAACTGTGCTTGTAGCATATCGTTATCTGAACACGCGGCTCGGTACGCTTGTTCTTTATCCGCAATCCTCTCCTCATATGATTGAGCTTGTTCTGACAGCTCATGCTTCGCGGTGTCCCTCTCAATCTGAAATCCTTCTTTCTGCAAGTCAGATTGAGTTATCAATACGTCACACCTCTCCTTTTCAGATTGATATCCGTTGAACAGTGTGACATTTTGTTCAACCAGATGGTCCACTTCCGCCTTCAGAAGCAGGGAAATTTTTGCCAAGCGTTCACGGCTCGATTTTGTGTCCTCCGCCACTTTAGCTTCTTTTGCCAACCTCTGCAGTTCCTCATTTCTTTGATCGTCATCAAGGTCTTGTAATTGCTCTAATTGTTTACCAATAATTGAATTTGTTAAAATATGTAAAGCCGACTGGACGGCATCTCTGGATTGAAAGGGGTCAGTGTTTGCCTCTTCGTTTTCCATTATCTGCTATTTAGAAATTAAATAGGAGATGTAAATGTTTAGGTGGTAAAATAAAATCAGAAGAGTTTCTCTCTACTGATGTATTTACTCTTATTTAGTGATTTATCAATTAAACGTGCGTTATCTTTTTAGCAAGTGAGTAAACTTTTTCCATTTTTGTGAATATCTGTAACTGTTTCTATTTTTTAAAAGTTTGCTTTAATTTTTATTTTGTACCTTTTTCGTAAGGAATTATCAGTGAATAAAAATGTGTTCGGTAAATGCTCTTTGCATAAATACCTTTATAACTTTTAAAATGCAAGATAACAGTGGTTATTCAACGTTGAGGAACGTTTATTAACTCAAAAATGCCTTACAGAAAAATAAAAACGTTTAATTTCACTCTTTAAACCTAAAACGAAGTGAAAACCTGCGATCTTCACGTTTATCCAGAAGGTGTCAGTACAACCTTATTAATTTTAACTCAGACACTGTTAGTGTTGTCCAGTAGGGGTCGCTATGACTTCCTGTGGCGTCCGGTCGTTAGCTGTTAGCTCAAAATTAGCATCGGCTAGACTCTGATAAAACCAACATTTCTGAACGGATTTTTTTACACAAACGTGGCAAAATTTTAGCAATTAGACTTCGAAGAACTTAAACAGCATTTCAGAACACAGCTTTAAAGCGCTTTTCAGCTTTAAAAAGCAGATTTTATTCCCTATGAAAACGAGTTTCCATTTCCGGGTCACGTGACTGAAATCACCAATGACAAAGCAGCAGGGGTGAGAGGAAGTTACGTAGGCACGTCATTCAACCTTCTCAGCAAATCAGAGCGCTCCACAGCACCAAATCAACCAACCACGAAGCGTTAGTAGCCACCAGCATGTTAGATTAGCCTGAAACTATTTCGTCAACTTATCGTCTTTTAAACTGTCAAAATGCACTTTTTCTGTTAAAAATGTAACGAATCAACTCTGAGCTGTACGGAGTCTTCTACTCCGGTCTCAAAAACGTCTTTTTAGCTATTTAAAAAAACCTCGTCCGAACCTTCTTCAGAACCGAGCCGGTCCAGAACCGCATCTGGACCATCTTTAAACAGAATAGAGCGTTTTCACCCAGCTCAAAACCAGCTTAGTTACGATAACAGGCGTACAAATTCAGCTTTCACAAGACATATGACATTATTTCAGCTTTCATAACATCGCCAGCGTAATACAGCGTAAACATGCAGAGCCAAGCTCTAAGCGCGCAGCTCCAGCACGCTGCGTAAACATGCAATGTTTTGACTTCAAAGCTGCGTTTCAGCACAGCTGATAAACTGTTACTTTTCATGCCAACACGTAAAATTCAATCTTCACACGAATATACAGTCATTTATGAGCACGTGACGGGCCACCAGAATGTAGATGAACAGATGCTCAGATATATTCATCAATTAAC
>NC_056506.1:6145018-6145468 GCF_014905685.2 Nematolebias whitei | reverse complement strand
TGCTCCTTGGGGAGCTCCAACGAATCCCTTTCTGAGTCGTCGGGCCTGTCTATGGGTAAAACACCATAGGTTTGAGGTCCTTGGTCGACATCATCGGTTGAGAAAAGAGCTATGGCCTGTGTTGGTTTCGTGAACCATACTGGCCCAGCGTCTTGACCCGGTACCAGGTTGTCCGGGAGTCCTCCCAGAAATGGAATGCCTAGTTCAAAATCATGAAAGTCAGAAGAAATCAACCATCCTAGCATAGTGTTTTTTGGGATCAGCACCTCATCCATGCCTGTGTTACACACAGCAATAGATGTGGTCCTGGAGTCAAGACTCACCTGGTTCGTGGCTTCCACGGACAGTCCCAAGTTTAAAAATGCAGGAGAGGGTTGAAAATATGCCTGTTTGTGGCTAATAGCTTGTCCAGCTACGATGTGGATTCGCACCATTAGGTTAATCACCTGA
>NC_056506.1:6138973-6144918 GCF_014905685.2 Nematolebias whitei | reverse complement strand
TGGCAGGCCTCTGGAATGGTCTGCCCAGCCTTAAGGTTTGCTGTGTCTAGCACAGGAGGATCCTTTGTGGCTGGTTTTAGGGACCACAGCACCTTGTTGATGGTGTCCACGTGGACACCTAACCTTACCAAAATGTCAGAGCCTATGTAGGATGCATGTGGTAAGTTTTGGATAACGAGAAACGGGTGAACCAGTTCTCGTTGATTCCAGTTCAGTTTTAGGTTAATGACTCCTTCTGCAGTCATTACCTGTGAACTATTGGGAACTAATGGAAAGCGGAAAGCTTTTTTAATTAGTTCTAGACCAACGTGTTTGTGAACCAAGGTTTCATAGAAAGCTCGGTTAATTGCAGATTTATCTGTCCACAGAGACAGAACAGCATCGTTGGTGAGGGACCCTTGGATCTCTACGCCCTTAACTACCAGTGGTAGGTAGTGTTTGGCGGACTCTGACTGCTCCAGCTCACAGAGGAGACTGTCTTGTTGGGTCCGAGTTTGGACCACTGAGCGGGTCTCTTTGGTTTCACATGATGTCAGAGGAGTACTCACCGGGCTCGTGTCCTCGGCTGAGGAGTCCTGTGCGCCTTCCGCGGTACCTGCTGTTGGGCAGTCTGTGTCACACTCCGGAGGCGTATCGATTGGCAGTGGCTTGCTCACTGTTATCCACATCGTTTGATCACCATAATCTATAATCGCGTCGAAGCGATTTATAAAATCCTGGCCAACCAAAAATGGGAATGAGTCAACACGAGACACGTGTACTGGGTGGTACAGCGTCATATTGCCAATCTGCATGTGAACCATTGCTATAGCTGTCAGGGTTGTTTTCTTTTCAGAGAGACCCTGCATTTCTATAGCACATTCAGAGAGAGGTATTATCCTGTTAACACTGGCCGCGGCCGTCCTCAGTTCCTCGAACAGTGTAGCTGACATAATTGTTATGTCTGCCCCACCGTCCAAGAGTGCTTCGTGTGTGAGGACACCTTCGAGTGTTACTGACAGGTACGCCTTTTTGGCGACCCCCCTTCTGATAAAGTTACACAGAAACCTTTTGGGTTTTTTCTGACGCTTCTTCACGCGTTCAGCCTTATCTGTGTAATCTTGGTTTGTCTGAACCGTCAGCACAGCAGAAGCTGTTTCTGAGTGTTCAGCTTGCGATGACTCGTCATCGTTTGTGTGTGTGTTTACCCCCCCCTCTTCTGAAGAGGGGTTGTTGGAGGCAACAACAGCAACGTCTTGGTGTGGTCCACCGACATCTGTAATGTTTTCATCCGCGCCCTCAGAAGTAATAGGGATTACATTACTGCAAAGTGCTCCTGGTTGGGTTCCCGTGTCAGTGTGTTTCAACGTTTCTAACAACCTGCGTAGTTTCTCTGTCTCTTCCGAGCTCAGAGGTGTAGGGCCTAGTTTCTGGAACTTTTGTGATTTTTTCACCTCGGTTCGTTTCGTCCGAGGTGGGAGACGGTCAGGTACGTCTTTCGGGGGTTCCTTTACGTACTGCCCCTGAGGATATGGTTTCCCATATCTTTGCGTCCTGCGCCCACCCCTTTTTCGATAATCACTGTCATCCTCTGAAAGAGGAGCCTTTTTGTCCCAGCGTGCACCTTCAGGACGCGGTTTGTCAGTTTGAACAGACTGTTTTCTCTCAACTTTCTTAGGAGGAGGTGGCGAAGCACGTCGTCCTTCTAGTTCAAGAGGGAGGGATTTAACCTTTACACTAGGAAACACTTCTATGGGCGTCTTAGCACGAGAACATGCTTCAAACACATTCACAGCACACTGTTTAATCTCACTGCTGGATTTTTCTCTGAAATTTGCCATCATTTGTACTGATTGTCTAAAATCAGAGTGGAGATTTTTGCTGAAACCAAACTTAAAACCATCATCTTCTTCCATTCCGGTCTCATTTCTGTTACCAAAATAAGCTTGGAAGATTCTTTTGTAATAAACTTTTGGATGTTCAGTTTTACCCTGCATGACCTTGTCTGCAGCTGGGAAACCAGCAGGTCCCGTGCAGGAGTCGTACTCTCTGATCAAAGCTTCACACAGAAGGTTGTAATCCCTCTTCGTTGCATCAGGTAGACGCTCGATGAAGGTGAACACCTCTCTGTCCGAAGTGAGCCGTATCAGACTGATCTTATCCTCTACCGTAGCATTAGGATAAGATCTCAATCTGAACTCCAGATCTTTGAGGTACGCTTTTGTTCCAGATGATCCCATCGGTCCAGGCACAAAGCGTTGTACATATTTTGAGATTTTCTGCAAATCATCCATTGAAGGAGACTGTATTAACGGTCTCACATGCGTGGTTGGTGGTGCAGATTGGTCAAGGACTGCCCCTACCACCCGAGATGGGGGTGGAGGTGACTGCATGGCGTTAGGAGGAAGAGGTGCATATCGGTGCAGGTCTGTCCCCACCGCCCGAGATGGGGGTGGAGGTGACTGCATGGCGTTAGGAGGAAGAGGTGCATATCGGTGCAGGTCTGTTCCTACCACCCGAGATGGGGTTGGTTGTGACTGCATGGCGTTATTAGGAAGAGGTGCATATCGGTGCAGGTCTGTCCCCACCGCCCGAGATGGGGGTGGGGGAACGGGGTTAAGGGGAGGAGGTGCAAGTGGGTGCAGACCCGTCCTTATCCCCCGAGGCGGGGGTGTTGGAACGGGGCTAAGGGGAGGAGGTGTAACAGCATCTGTCTGGGGTGGTTGTGGCTGACCCGGGCTCTGACCTTGTTCGTCTCTGAGTCTCAGACCAGCTCGCCCCATATCAGAAATCTGATTTGTAGCTGTAGCTAGTTTCTCCTCACAAGCTGTCAGGCGCTCCTGTGTTGTCTGACATTCACCTTGTAAACTCAGCCACTGTCGGACTAACATCGCCTTCTCTGCCTTGCAAACGTCCAGCTCCTTTAATGCGACCTGCAACTGTTCTTGTAACATATCGTTATCTGAACACGCGGCTCGGTACGCTTGTTCTTTATCCGCAATCCTCTCCTCATATGATTGAGCCTGTTCTGACAGCTCATGCTTTGCGGTGTCCCTCTCAATCTGAAATCCTTCTTTCTGCAAGTCAGATTGATTCATCAATACGTCACACCTCTCCTTTTCAGATTTATATCCACTGAACAGCATGACATTTTGTGCAGCCAGATGGTCCAATTCCGCTTTCAGAAGCAGGGAAATTTTTGCTAATCGTTCACGGCTCGATTTTGAGTCCACTGACACTTTAGCTGCTTTTGCCAACCTCTGCAGTTCCTCTTTTCTTTGATTATCATCAAGGTCTTGTAATTGCTCTAATTGTTTACCAATAATTGAATTTGTTAAAATATGTAAAGCCGACTGGACGGCATCTCTGGATTGCAAGGGGTCAGTGTTTACCTCTTCGTCCTCCATTATCTGCTATTTAGAAATTAAATAGGAGATGTAAATGTTTAGGTGGTAAAATAAAATCAGAAGAGTTTCTCTCTACTGATGTATTTACTCTTATTTAGTGATTTAACAATTAAACGTGCACTATATTTCCAGCGACCGAGTAAACTTTCAGCTCTTATGAATATCTGTCTCTGTTCCTACCAAAAGTTCTCATTTTTTCATTTTGCACCTGCTTTAGGATTTATCAGTGAATGAAAAAATTCTTAGTAAACGCCTCGCTGGGCGTAAATACTTTATTGACTTTTAAAGGTAAGATTACATAACAGTATAATTCAGCTCGAGGAAGGTTGTTGACTCAAAGTTCGTCTTACGGCAATAAAAACGTTTAATTTCACTCAAAATACCTAAAAAGCGAAGTGAAAACCTGTTATCTCGCGTTTATCCAGAAGGTGTCAGTACAACCTTATTAATTTTAACTCAGACACTGTTAGCGTTGTCCAGTAGGGGAGCTATAACTTCCTGTGGCGTCCGGTCGTTAGCTGTTAGCTAAAAATTAGCATCGGCTAGACTCGGTTAAAACCAACACCTCTGAACGGATTTTTTACACAAACGTGGCAAAATTTAAGCAATTAGACTTCGAAGAACTTAAACAGCGTTTCAGAACACAGCTTTAAAGCGCTTTTCAGCTTTAAAAAGCAGATTTTATTCCCTATGAAAACGAGTTTCATTTCCGGGTCACGTGACTGAAATCACCAATGACAGAGCAGCGCAGGGGTGAGAGGAAATTACGTAGGCACGTCATTCAACCTTCTCAGCAAATCAGAGTGCTCCACAGCAGCAAACCAACCAATTACGAAGCGTTTGTAGCAACCAGCATGTTAGATTTATCTGAACAAGTCCGTCAAATTTTTCGTCTTGTAAACTGTCAAAATGCACTTTTTCTGTTAAAAATTGTAACGAATAACTCTCTGAGCTGCACAGAGTCGGCGCTCCGTGGCACGACGTCTTTTAAACCGTTTAAAAACAACTCGTTCGAACTTTTTTAGAACCGAGCCGGTCCAGAACCTCCGTCCATTTGGACCACAGTTTAAACAGAATAACGTTTTCCACAGCTCATCAGCTTAGTTACCATAACAGGCGTACAATTTCAGCTTTCACAAGACATATGACACTATTTCAGCTTTATGTGAGCTTCCTGAGCTTCACAGACCAACACGCTTAAAACATGCAGCGTTTTGGCTTCAGGCGGTGCAGCAGCTTGAGCTGCGTTTCAGCACAGCTGACAACTGTTATTTTCCATGCCAACATGTAAAAATCAATCTTTACACGAATATACAGTCATTTATGAGCACGTAACGGGCCACCAAAATGTAGATGAACAGATGCTCGGATATATTCATCAATTAACACGGATTCCTCATTTTTCTGAACTGAATAAACGTGCATTGAATTTAATGAAATGCAAACGTGAGACGTCATTTATATTTGACCCATCAAAATGAATGCGGTCATTTATTTACAGAATCAAAGTTTAACATCAAACATTTACATTAATTTGGCAAATTATGAAAATAACAACATAAGCAATCAATCAGGAAAAATCATACGGCCATGATTTTTCCGTTGCGTCACCACAGACATTTATGAAAACTGTACAATTATGATCTTTTACCCACACGGCGGTGGATGAACACTTTACACAGACATTTCTAAAATATCTGGAAGAATATCTACTTGAGAGAAGAGTTAAAGATGGGAAAGAAGTTAAAGGGAGTAAGATGGTGTTTGAGGGAGAGTGTTGACAGAACGGCACTCTCCGGGCTTTCTTCAGCTTTTCCTTACAGTACACTTAGGTGGTGAAATCGACTCTTTTACCTGGAGATGTCTCAGGCGAGATTCCGTTTAACGCACCCTTTCAGCGTCTCCGTAGGATGCTGTTACTCGTCCGGAGTAATGGCGAGGCTCTGTCCGACACAAGCTCACCTCAGTGGAAAATGTTATAATCCCATGAAACTCGGAAGAGCTCTGTTGTCATGTCAGGATCTTCCCGGCTCCCACAGCTACTGCCCAGCGCTAGGACACATCAGAACTGTCCGCGCCGCCGAACTTCTCCAACTTTACAGAACCGAGTAGTTTTCAGAACCCAACAGAACCCGAACTCAACAGAACTGAGTAGACCAGGAAGTACCGACATTTTAAAGAGCCCTTTTCTCGGTTCATCTGGGAGTATTCCCATTGGCCAAAACCGACCAGACGGGGTGTGTTTTGTGACGTAAAAGGTTAGAATGCAGCAAGAATTGTTATGGAACAGATCAGAAATGTTCTCACAGACAGAGAGAGTTTTGTTTTGGCGAGTTTCAGAAACAGGTGCCAAAAACCCCCTGTTGACGTCTGAGAGGATATAAACAAGACAGTTGTTCCAACGCATGTCTGCTTCGACTCCTGACCCTGGAACGCACACTTGCATGAGAATTAAAAATCATTACACAGTTAATAAAATTGATTAGTTCACTGCAACATCTAAAATGGTTTGAACTAAGACACTTTGATTATCAACATTTGTAAAATAGTAATGATAAT
>NC_056506.1:6133426-6138873 GCF_014905685.2 Nematolebias whitei | reverse complement strand
TCTAGAATTTTTGAGATGAAAGTTAGATTAGATATAGGTCTATAGTTGGCCAGAATTTCTGAATCAAGATCAGACTTCTTAAGTAAAGGTTTAATTACAGCAACCTTAAAGCGCTGTGGTACATAACCATCCATTAAAGACAAATTAAGTAGATCCAAAATGTGGACATTAATTAGGGGAAATACCTCTTTAAACAGTCTGGTTTGGATGACGTTATTATTTTTGACAATTCAGAGCTCAACAGGACAAAAACTGTCCAAACATAAATCAGGCTCTAGTGAAATTTTTAAAGTTGTCTCAATTTGACAGGGGACTAGAGATAGTAGAAGGAAGGATGGTTTGAATTTTTTCGTAATTGAAATAATTTTATTTATAAAGAATCTCATGAAGTCATCACTACTTATAGTTGTAGGAAGGGGTTGAACGAGTATATAATTTTTAAACTCGACATTAACATAATAAAACCCGAGTAGAACTCGAGTATTTGATGACGTCATAGATCTCAAGATACAAAAATAAATAAATAAATAAAACCACAAAAAAGCTAATTATTTACAGTAGTGAGTCACGTGAGATACGTGTCACTTGTTGTATGACAAATATATGGATATATATTTATGCATACTTTTCACGAGTTCTTCATTTTTCTGACTGTAAATGCCGTGCATTGAATTTAAAGGAATGCGAACAAGAGACGTTATTACCTTTGACCCATCAAATGAATGGAATCATTTATTTTCAGAATCAAAGTTTAACATCAAACATTTACATTAATTTGGCAAAATATGAAAATAATAATAGACAGTTTCACAGAAAATGAACTTCAAATCACTCGGCGGTGATTTGAGGACTTTGCTTCAGATATTTCTAAAAATATCTGCACTGATTTATGAGAGAGAGGTGAGTTTAAGAGTAAATTGAGATTTATCTTACAGAGGAAATATGTGAGGGAAATTTAATCTGTTTAACCAGAAATTGCACGCTCCGTCCGATCTCAGCTTCTCACGGTACACTTGGTCAAAATAGAACCATCTACCTGTTGATGATGAATCAGCGTCGGAGTAGTTCCTTTCTGACTCGTTTCAGCGTCTCCGTCGAGAACTACCAAACCTTCAGAGAGTCGTGCGTAGTTAGCTCAAAACAGAATTATAATCCCAAAAACCTCTGGATTCTTCATTGCTCTCTTGGACTCTTCATTGCTCTGAAACTTTCAGAACCGGCTGCACTCTCAATCTCAATCTCAATCTCACATGAACTGGGAAGTTGCCACATTTTATTTGGGTCGACTTCCTGTTCAATTTAGAGCTTTCTGATTCGTGGAAGGACCAGAAAGAGGAGTGGTTTTGACGTAAGGTGTTTATCAACAGTCGAGGTCAGAGAATGAAATTTGTTTTCACATACAGAAAAGATTATTGCAGCAACAGCAGACTTCGTGGAGTCAACTCTTGGTAATCTTCTGAAAAAGTTTAAACATGACATTTTTCTCGGTAAACATTTTAGTTGACCGAAAACCAACCTTTCACATACTTACGACTTGACTCATTTCAGACAGAAAATCAAGGAATGCTTATTCAGGTGATTTCTTCTTGGAATGAGGAATAAAAATCATTACTTACTGTTTATGTAAAATAAAGATGAGTAGTTCTTTTCAACCTATAAGCGTTGAGTGAAACTACCACAATTGATTATTAAAACATTTGTAAAACAGTAATGATTATAGAGGATTGTCTTTTCTGCTTGATTAATTCAAGAAAGAAAGTCATCAGATGGCCCAGACTAATTCAGATCAATGAAACTAACAGTCTCTGTCCATCTGGTAGATTTGAGGTCATCTGGTTCACTACACTACAGTTTATTTAATTATTGACCACCCCGCACCACCGCCAGCTGTGGTGCGCATTAAGTTTAGTTTTAGAGGTTAATATGTTTATAGATTTTTTTAATAGGTTTAGAGATTAATATATTTAGTTTTTTCTTTGAGAAACAAGGTCAGAGGAAGCTGGTACTGGTTCGGTGGATTGGACCCGGTGTTACACCATATTCTGTGACCTGCAACAGTGCAACACCGCCCCCTACGGTCGTACAGTGGTCACATAATATGATGTCACTACGGTTATTTGACGTTACATTTTTAACCTCGATAGATGTCCTAGCAATCGATGTGTAGATTACTCGAGTACTCTGTTAATGCCCTAGTTGTAGGGACACATGGTTCAACAGAAATGGGACTTTTAATTAGTCTATCAATAGTACTAAACATAAACCTAGGGTTATTTTTATTCTCCTCTATTAAAGATGAGTAATAAAGTTCTAGCATTATGGAGAGCTTTTTTATATGTTAGCAGACTATCTTTCCAAGTTAAATAAAATTCTTCAACATTAGTAGAGCGCCATTTTCTCTCCTGGTTTCTAGATGCTGCTTTAAAGTACGTAACTCACAATTGAACCAAGGAGCCAGTTTCCTCTGATTGATTACTTTCTTTTTCAGTGGAGCAATTTTATCAAGTGAAGTTTGCATTGAAGTTGTAAGATGATCAACTAGATGATCTAAGTCTCTGTTCTCTGATGCGTTACTCTGTAAGCCAGAGGAAAACATTGATGGAAGAGATTCGATCCAGACCCCTGGCACAGACAGAGTAATATTGTGTATGCTGTTCAGTGTCAGGAGGGCTGTGATCAGTCTTACATTGGGGAAAATAAACAGCCACTGGCTAAAAGGATGGCCCAGCACAGAAGATCAACATCATCAGGCCAGGACTCTGTGGTCTACACTCATCTCCAGGCCAGCGGTCACTCTTTCAGGGATGAAGATGTTCACATCCTGGACAGAGAGGAACAATGGTTTGAGAGAGGAGTAAAGGAGGCCATCTTTGTGAAAAGAAATCGTCAATCATTAAACAGGGGTGGAGGCCTCCGGGTTCAACTGTCCCCCTCTTACAATGCTGTGATTGCTAGTATCACTCAGCCCTCTGTGAACAGTAAACAGTCATCAGTGTGCTAATGATCCATTGTTAGGCTGATGGTTCTACTTGATCATGTGAGCAGCTGGTTTTGGTTGTCAGCAGCAAAACTGGTTGATCCACTCTGAGAAGGTGCTTTTATAAGACTAAGCTGAATACAGCTCCTCAGACTGAGGAAGTCTTTCGGATGAAAGAGGAAACGTTTCTACATTTTTTTGTTGTTGTTTTGCTTTTTGTTTCTTGAATGTCCAGAGATTTAACTTTTTTAGATTTTTCTACCTGGATTATTGAGCATACCTGTACATCAGGTTACACTGGATCACTGTTACACTACAGTGAGTGGTGCTTATCGTGTTGTGCCCCGCGCAGCCTTGGAAATCTCAGATCATGTCATGGTTCACCTGATTCCCACGTACAGACAGAGTCAAGCTCTCAAAACCTATAGTGAGGACATTCAAAAAGTGGACCCGAGAAGCTGTGGAGGAGCTACGCACATGTTTGGACACCATTGATTGGGACATGTTCAAGGTTTGCACAGACAGTTTAGATGAGTACACGAACACTGTGACGTCATATATAAATTTCTGTGAGGACAGTATCATCCCATCACCCTCTAGAATCATTTTTAATAATGACAAACCCTGGTTCACATCTAAACTAAGGGGCCATTTACACGGCGCATATTTTGAGTGCATCCACAGCTTTCTCTCTGCGGTTCTGCTGATCATTTACACAACACCAGTGGCCCCCCCTATGAATCCAGAGGTTTCTGAACCCACCTTCCAGAGTGGAGGTTTTTCGCTGACCCCCCGCTGATAATGTAATATCTCCCGCTGAGTCTTTGGGTTAAACCGCATGCGGACAGATGCTATATTTCTATCAACATGGCGGAGGACACACTGCTTTCAGAACCTCGACTGATGGAATATATTTTAATCTTGTAGTTAATCTACGTCAGATTCCAGGTGCTGTGACCGACATCTGTGTTGGAAGAGACACAGTCTGATCCAGTTCTAATGTCACTGTTTATAGAACGTGGCACGTGCACACGTTGCACTGCACTATAACATCTACTATGCCCCTTTTCCATTAGTACCGTTACAGGCCGACTCGACCCTACTTGGCCCGGTTCTGAGGCTTTTCCATTAGTACCGGTACTTAGCACCTGTTACTATTTTCAGTACCCTTGGCTCTGTGGTTCTAACCGGTACGAAGAGGTACAAAAACGTGACGTCAGTACACTGTCGGTCACTGATTGGTCGGGGGCGGAGTCACTGGATCCTTCAGAAACGTTTCAAAACAATAATCCGCCATTTGCAATTTCTCGGACTGGAGCAGAGGCTGGACTTATTTTAAAGATTTTAAAAACAATACTGACAACATCTTGGTCTAATGTTGATGTGCTGGCATTTTTTGTGCTTGGTGGCCGACAACATAATTCAGAGCAAGCTGGATGGAGCTCTGCTGGTGTACCCTGATCCTCCCTCCGCTCCGGAGCCTCGGAGCACCAGGCCGGGCAGGGCGTCATCTCCCCGGCTCCAAGTTCAGCTGGTCACCGCGGAAGATCCTTCGATGTGCCGACTCGGAGGCTCGGGTTCCGGATACCAGCCTTGTGTGCTCAGAGCTCCGCAGGTCACTGTGAAGCTGGAGATGGGGACTCACAGATGGCCGTTGCCAGACCCCGGCCGCGCGTAATCATGAAGGCTGAATCCCGATCCCACCCGGCAGTCAGGCGGACTGGACAGTCTGGGACGGACGGTGGAAGCGATTTTTAAATAAAATAATATTTTGTTTTTATACAAAAAATGTTTTAAAAAAATGCTGAAGCAATTTAAAAATGATTATTATTTTTTTTACACGTAAAATGTTTTTTAAAATCGCTTCCACCGTTCGTCGCAGACCCGTCTCTGTCCGCCTGTCTGCGCGGGTCGGACCTTCATGATTACGCGCGGCTGGAGTCTTGGAACGGACTCTGAGCCACCAGCTGAACTGGAGCTGGGAGGATGAGCCTCCCAGCCTCCTCCTCTCCAGAGGAGAGGATCGTGTGACTGCGGGCAGTGTCGTGCGAGACCAGCAGAGCGTTGAAGATTTTTAAAAAAAAAAAACGGTGCCAGCTTCATCGTGAAATCCTGTTTTCACTTTAATGACTGTTAACTCAGCTGAAAATCATAAAAAGACACAAAACTATTGGATCTCAGGAATATTTCCCTCAAACATGTTTAAAGAAGAGACGACCTTCAGTTCAACTTTATTTTAACCCACAAATGTACAAATCACAAAACAAGAACTTTAAAGCAAAGCTAAAAATAAAATGTATATATGTGAACAAGAAAGAGAACCACACATTTAAAATGAACATTAAAAGTAGACACAACGAGTGCAAATACATCAAATGATGATGAAAACCTATAAAAATTTAAATGTAATGTTTTTGTAGAATCTGGTTCATCAGAGTTTTAATTTATATACATATATATATATATATAT
>NC_056506.1:6109734-6132234 GCF_014905685.2 Nematolebias whitei | reverse complement strand
TTAGCTCACAGGAAAAGAGCGTGCCGAGGCAGCACGCATGCGCATTAGGTGAAGGTACAAAATTCACAGCGCCATCTAATGACCTGGCTTGGTAACTACAGCGGATTCAGGAGGGCGGGGGGGAATCCTCCGGATGTATGTAAACCCAAAATCTGACTGTGTCAACGCAAATATTTTCCTCTAATTAACATACGAAAAAACCTACATTTATCCCCATCGTGTCCGTGTAAATAGGGCCTAAGACAGCTCCATCAGCAGAAGGAGGTTGCTTTCAGAGAGGGAGACAGAGACGGCTATAGACGTGCAAAGTATGGATTTAGCAGGGAGGTGTCGAAGGCTAGATCCAGGTACAATGTACGGCTGGAGCAGCAGTTCTCTGCAAATGACTCTGCCACTGTATGGAAGAGTCTGAAACAGATCACTAACTATAGGCCCAAAGCACCTCACTCTACAAATGATCTCAAACTGGCTAATGACCTGAATGACTTTTACTCACGCTTTGACGTCATGGACTTCCATCCCCCCATCCCCATCCCTCACACTCCAAGCTTAATCACTTCTGATTGCCCCATCTCCCCTCTGTTCTCTCTGTTTGAGAGGAGGATGTGAACAGGCTGTTTAGGAGGCTGAATCCATACAAGACAGCAGGCCCTGACTATGTGTCCACCTCCACCCTGAGACACTGTGCTGATGAGTCGGCCCTGGTCTTCATAGGAATCTTCAACTCTTCTCTGGAGTCATGCCACGTCCCAGCCTGTTTCAAGACCTCCATCACTGTCCCCGTCCCCAAGAAGCCACGCGTCACAGGACTAAATGACTACAGGCCTGTGGCTCTTACGTCTGTAGTCATGAAAACTTTTGAACGTCTGGTTTTATTCCACCTCAAGTCCATCAGCAACCTCCTTCTGGACCCTCTGCAATTTAACCTACAGAACCAACAGGTCTGTAGATGACGCCCTAAACCTGGCTCTCCACTGCACCCTGCAGTATCCGGACTCCCCAGGAACCTACGCTAGGATCCTGTTTGTGGACTTCAGCTCTGCATTTAACACCATCCTTCCTGCTTTGCTCCAAGACAAGCTCTCACTGTTCCATGTAGAAGAAGATGGCGCAGGTGTGTAGGGCTTGCCGTTCCTCGCTCTCGGTTTTTCTTCTATTTTTGTTATTTTTACAATGTTTTGTGCATTGTACCGAATCATATTTACAGTATGATCGTCGGGCACTTTTGAAGCTCCTTACATTTGCTGAAATACCTGTGGAGTATTTGTACAGTGGTCAGCACTCTCTTCCACCTAGTCTGTTCGAGATTCCTGCATTCTTGCTATGTGACCCTGGCCTTCCACCCTGGAGGAAACATTGCAGACATCGTTGGAAACGTGCGGGGGTTTTGGTGAAACTAAGGCACCATGTGGATTATTCTGTCAAGAGTTATGGGGCTCGCTCTGGCTCTGATCATTGCCTCTCTGACCTGTGGTGCTCCAGGAACCCTGCTGCTGGCCAGCTACCCGCGCGCTCAGTCCATGTAAACAACAGGAGTTGTTTACCTGCGTGCCGCACAAGCCAACTTCAAAATCTGCGGCTGCTGGCGTGCACTCCCCTCACCACGGCTGTGTCTGCGTTGGACCTTATCAGGATGTGTTTTATCAATGAAAGATCTGTTTCCAACAAGACTTTTATCCTCAATGACTTTTTTAAAGACAAACTGTTGGATTTCCTCTATGTCACAGAGTCTTGGATATTTGATGGTGAGTCCAGTGCCTTGGTGGAATTATTACCTCCAGACTGTCTGTGTTTTAATGCCCCGCGGCCATCAGGCCAGCATGGTGGTGGTTTACTAACAGTCTTTAAACCAAACTTTGCCTGTAAACAGTTGGCCATCCCGGTTTCTCGCTCCAGCTTCGAGCTGAGCGCCTTTGAACTCGGACATTCTCCTCCATTTCTGTGCGCGTTCATCTACCGCCTCCCTCAATCCAAGGACTTCATAACTGAATTCTCTGACATTTTGGGTGATTTCAAACCAAGATACAATCATGTTTTGATTATTGGGGATTTTAATATGCACGTGTGTTATCAGGAGAAGCCTTTCATGAAGGACTTTTTAGATTTACTTGACTCTTTTAATTTAACTCAGCATGTAAACGGTCCCACCCAAGAACACGGTCACACACTGGACCTCGTTTTAACACGCAATGTTTCTGTTTGTAATTTGGAAATTGGTGACAATGTTTTTTTCAGATCACATGCCTGTATTGTTTAACTTCACACCCCCCCCCCCCCCTCCACACACACACATACACACCTCCCCGTCCTACTGCTAAGCTGTGCATTTCTGCACGTACCACACGTGCCATTAACCGTTTCACTGCTGCTCATTTCACTGTTGCTCGTTTCACTGCTGCTCGTTTGACTGAAGGTTTTAACTCTGAGAGGACCAAACAGCTCTTGGTGTCTCTTATCACCGAGGAGCTAACCTTCCAGTTCCACTCTGTCTGTTTAAATTTTCTGGACCGTGTTGCTCCCGTTAAAACCAGAAAAACGAAACTTGGATCAGAACCTTGGCTTAATGATTTCACTGAAGCCGTTAGACAGCAGTGTCGCAGAGCTGAACACAGGTGGAGGAAATACTGGCTGCAGGTTTCTTTTCAAATGTTAAGGTAGAGTTGGCGTCATTATCAGAAAGCAGTTAAAGCTGCTAAATCTAAATTCTTCTCTGATTTAATTGTCTCCAACTCCCACAACACCCGAATTCTTTTTTCCACCCTGAATGCAGTTCTACACCTCAGTGAACCTTCACCTCTGGAAGCCTCAACTGAACTGTGTGAGAACTTCCTCCATTTCTTCTTAGAAAAAGTTGCGAACACCTGGGCACTCATTTCTCCACCAGCTCATGATCCTTCCATCCCATCTCAATGTGCAACTGTATTTGACCACTTTAAGCCAATATCTTTGTCTTTTCTGGAGCAGGTCATGTGCAGCATGAAGCCATTTGGTTCCCCCTTTGATGTGGTCCCCCCTTGACTACTAAAAGAGGTTTTTCCTACTCCGAGTCCCTCTATTCTTGCTATTGTGAATAGCAGTTTATCCTCATGTGTGGTGCCTAAAACTTTTAAACATGCTGCTGTCCAGCCTCTCCTGAAAAAAAGACAAACCTTGACCCCTCAGTCGTGTCCAAATTCTGCCCTGTCTCCAGACTCCCATTCACCTCTAAACTACTGGAAAAAATGGTTGAGTCTCAGATGAAGTGCTTCTTGGAAGATCACAATATCCTAGAGTTATTCCAGTCTGACTTCAAATCTCTCCACAACACTGAAACTGCTCTACTGAGGGTTTTTAATGACATTTTCCTAGCCACTGATGCAGATGATTCTGTGCTGCTTGTCTTATTGGACCTACATCTGTTTTCGACACCATCGACCATGGGATTCTCATTTCTAGGCTAGAGCAGTGGGTGGGCATCACAGGGTCAACCCTCAGTTAGTTTAGGTCCTACCTCTCTGACAGAACCTTTTGTGTCAGTATCAAAGATTTAAGTTCAGCGTCGGCAGCACTTCAGTGGGGGTTACCTCAGGGATCCATCCTCGGTCCCCTTCTCTTTTCTTTATACCTGCTGCCACTTGGTGCTATTTTCCGCAATTACAACATACCATTTCATTTCTACGCCGATGACTGTCAAATTTACTTCCCCCTGAGGCACAGAGGCACACGCTCTATTCAGAATCAGAATAGTTTATTATTGACATGTCAATGAACGAGGTTCACAAACTAGGAATTTGCTTCGACATAAGGTGTGAATAGTAATAAAGTAAAATAAAGTAAAAATAAAGTAAAAATGAAGTAAAAATGAGAACATTACATAAGACATAAGACCTGTGTACACCCACAAATAAAGTAAAATTAAAAACATAACATAACCATATGTACACCCATACAATAGAAAACAATAAAAAAGCTTAGAAAACAGTACAGATGGAGTATTCAATTATAATACAGATGTAATGTGACCAAAGCAGAAATTATGAGGTAGCATTATGAGTGTTCAGAAGTCCAACAGCAGAGGGGAAGAAACTGTTCTTATGGCGGGAGGTTCTGGTCCGAATGGACCGAAGCCTCCTGCCTGAGGGGAGTGGTTCAAACAGTCCGTGTGCAGGGTGAGCAGGGTCAGCTGTGATCCGACCTGCTCGCCTCACAGTCCTAGAGACGTACAGGTCGTGGAGGGATGGAAGGCTGCAGCCGATCACCTTCTCAGCTGAGCACACAACGCGCTGCAGTCTGAGTCTGTCCCTGGCAGTGGCCCCGGCGTACCACACCATGATGGAGGAGCTGAGGATGGACTTGATGATGGCCGTGTAGAACTGCACCATCAGCTTGGCCGGCAGCTTGGCCTTCTTCAGCTGTCGCAGGAAGTACAGTCTCTGCTGGGCCTTCTTGATGAGGGAGCTGATGGTCGGCTCCCACTTGAGGTCCTGGGTGATGGTGGTGCCGAGGAACCGATAAGAGTTTGCAGTGGTGATGGGGGTATCATTACAGGTGGGGGGGGGCAGAGGGGCTGTGGCTTTCCTGAAATCCACAATCATCTCCGCTGTCTTCTGGGCATTGAGTTCCAGGTTGTTGCTGCTGCACCAGGTCACCAGCCGGTCCACCTCCCTCCTGTATGCAGACTCATCACCGTCCGAGATGAGCCCGATGAGGGTGGTGTCATCTGCAAACTTAATAAGTTTCACAGAGTCATGGCTGGAGGTGCAGCAGTTGGTGTAGAGGGAGTACTATTGTACTATTCAACATCTTCTCGACTGCCTGGCTGACATCTAGGAATGCATGGTTTTAAACTTCTTAATTTTCAACGAGAAGAAGTCTGAAGTCATCTTGTTCCATCCGAATGGCACGTCCATGAACCACTACATTGATCTTTCCTTTCTAGCTCAGTTAGAGAAACAAAGAGTCACCAATTTGGGAGTTTTGGGTCAGCAGATCAGATGCTCCTTTCAGTTCCAGAAACCTGTCGCAAGCTCAGAGGTGACAGGGCTTTCTCTGTTGTAGGTCCAAGACTGTGGAATGAGTTGCCACTGCGTGTCAGGCAGGCTCCCACACTCACAGTCTTTAAGTCTTGCCTGAAAACCCACTTTTATTCCCTTTCCTTTGACACAGTGTGATTGGTTTTGATTCTGTCTGTTTTCTACAGTGTTGGCCATTTAGTTATTATCCACTGCTATTTGTATCTTTATTTTTAGTTTATATTTTCCTGTCCGCTGTGCTTGTTTGTTTCTATTGTAAAGCACTTTAGTTGGCCTTGTTTTTGTTTTAAGTGCTCTATAAATAAATTGGTATGGTATGGTATGTACCTGACTTCACCTGCAGGTAGATCACAGACTTCCTAGCAGACCTGAGTCAATGCGTGCAGCTGGGGAAATTTGTCTTGGACACTCAGACTTTAAGCACAGGATCTCCACAGGGCTGTGTACATTCCTCTCTGCTCTTCTTCCTGTACACCAACTGTTGCACCTCCAGCCATGACTTTGTAAGCTTATTAAGTTTGTGGACGACACCACCCTCATCAGGCTCATCTCGGATGGTGATGAGTTTGCTACAGGAGACAGGTGGACCAGCTGGTGACCTGGTGCAGTGACAACAACCTGGAACTTAATGCCCAGAAGACAGTGGAGATGATTGTGGATTTCAGGAAAGACACAGCCCCTGTCGACGAGGAAGAAGGCTGGCACAAGAGGAGGGGGCGTGCCAAAGAGACCATCTTAGCACCAACATAACTGGTTTGTTCCACTTTGGAGTAAACTGTTGGGGGAAGAATCGTTTTGTGTTGTGTGTTTCCTTGACTGATGAAGCCTTCTGGATGGAAGGTGAAACGTTTCAGCACAAAAAAAGAAACTGTCCAGATTTCCTGACTGAAAAATGTTGGATTGTATACCTGGATTATTGAGCATGGGCTTTGTTGGTTATGAACCAGTTTGACATGACTGTCGATGAGGAAGAGGGCCGGCACCGGAGGAGGGGGCGTACCAAAGATACCATCTTAGCACCAACATAACTGGTTTGTTTCACTTTGGAGTAAGCTGTTTGGGGGAAGAATCAGTTTTGTGTTGTGTGTTTTCTTGACTGATACAGCCTTCTGGATGGAAGGTGAAACGTTTCAGCACAAAAAAAAAACTGTCCAGATGACCTGACTGAAAATTGTTGGATTAAAATGTCTTAATTAGCCCCTTCTTTACTGTGCACATTTTCAACAAACACAACACACACTTTATCTTAGAATATCTTTACTCAGCACATATGACAGTTTAGGTCAAAATGCTATAATTTTAAAGTGACAGTGCTATAGTTCATAATTTCTTATGTGGCAACCCAACTGACATGGAAACTACACAGTTTTTTTGTGTAAAGTCACTCTTTTTTTTATTACCCAAATAAACACTGAATGAACACTAACGTTTCCAGAACTTGTTCTTGTGCAAACAGGACCTTAGATCACTTTGACTTGGTCATTTTAAAAGTAGCTCGCATAATGAAAAAGTGTGGGCATCCTTGTCATACCCTACTTCAGTTTGAAATAAGATGATATATTACAGTTAGTGTGGACCAACACCATTGGGGAGGTATATATTAGCTTCACCCATGATATGAATTTGGGACGGAATTTAAATAACTTTAAAGTAGCCCCACTCCACCTGGTCAAATGCTTTCTCCACATCTAATGAAATAATGACTTTGTCACAGGTGTGTTTGGGTGGGCTAGGAGTGTACAGCACATCAAGCAGCCACCTAACACTGAAGAAAGAGTGATGGTTTTTAACAAACCTGGTCTGGTCTGGTGAGACAATTGTGGGGACCACCCGTTCAAGTCTTTTTTCCAGGACCGTTACAATGATTTTTACATCATTTATAAGCAAGATAGGTCTATATGAGTCACAATTTAGAGGGTCTTTGTCTTTCTTGGGTACAAACTAAATTATAGCTTGACGCATGGACGGTGGCAATGTCTGTGCAGCAAGTGACTCCTCAAACACAGACCTTAATAAGGGTGAGAGTAGACTTGAAAATTTCTTAAAATACTCAGATGGGAAGCCATCTGGTCCAGAGGATTCCCCATTTTCCATATCATTGAATGCAGAGTTTATCTCAGCTACAGAGGACACCCTCTCCAAATTGCCAACTAGATCAGGACTCACCAAAGGAAGCTCAAGATCTCCAAAATAATTATGTCCAATACTTTAACTGATGACTCAGCCGTATACAATGACTGGTAAAATGTACTAAAACATATTAATTTCAGCATTGTTGTGACATGCAGCTTCCTGTTCCTTGTTTATTGCTGTAATAGTTTGGTTGGCTGACTGTCGCCGCAGCTGATGTGTGAGCAAATGCCCAGCTCTTTCACCGTGGTCATAGAATCCAAGTCTAGATTTAGATATTAAATAATCTGCCTGCTGAGTAGACAAATTATTAAATTCAGTTTGACCTAACAAATGTTTTTAATTAGATTCTGTGAGGGGGTGTGGCTATATTCTCTGTCTAATTGGAAGATCTCATCAGTTAATTGTCTTAGCTGTACCAAGCCCTTCTTTTTTTGTTTGCACAATAAGTAATTATTTGACCCCTCAGGTAGGCCTTTAATGCCTCCCAGACAGTACAGAGTGGCGTTCCTGGTGTTCGGTTAACTTCAAGGAAAAATTAAATTTCAGATGTAAGAAATTTGGTAAAGTCTCCCTCAGATAAAAGTAAGGGGTTGAATCTCCACAGACAATAAACAGATTTTGTGACCGAGATAAGCAAGTTCATAATAAATGGACCATGGTCCAAGATGACCATGACCCCATAGTCACATTCCTTCACCAAAAAGCAAAATTTGTTCATCAAGAAAAAAATAGTCGATACGGGAGTGTGTCTTATGGACTGAGGAAAAAATTTTGTATGATCTTGAAGTAAGGTTACAGAAGCGCAATACATCAGCCTCACCATATGACTCAAAGAATAAATTGATTAGTTGAGTGGACTTAGTCAGAATAGGTTTCCCCATCAAACTACGGTCAAGAGATGAAAGCACACAATTTGTGTCACCACCAATCATAAGATTATGTGTTTCACATATTTGAGAAGAGGTTATTAAAAAATTTAGAATCATCCCAGTTGGTAGCATATACCAAAATCAAGATCACTGGCAGTGTGTATAACTTACCCACTACTATAAAATACCGCCCAGCATTATCAGCATGCACACTTGAGGCTGAAAATTGCACCTGTTACCGACTATAATAGCTACCCCTCTTGATTTGGATTGAAAATTAGACTGAAACACTTGATAGGACCATTTTTTAATAAATTATTCACAGTCTGCAGAGTGCACATGGGTCTTCTGTAAAAAGGCAATATCAGTTTCAGATTTAGATTAACAGATTTATAAAAATTGCTGATTGAGAGAGGCTGATCTTGTGGTTTATTCTGATTTATTTTAATCCTCGTCTTCTGTTGCTGGAATTATATTTTTCTTGATGTATTCCATCGCTTTAATGGAGTCGATAAAAAGTGTTGAATCCATTTAAAAAAAAAAACTTGTCAAGGGACTGCATATGCGAATTAGCTTTTGCTATAATCTGAAACAGTGCATCTAATGGTGACATTTATGTTTGAGTTGTGCATTGTCCCCTTTTTAAATAAAGTTCATTCAAGTGTTCAACTGTTTTAGGTGTGACATAATTTTCTGGGATTTTGTAGAACTATTAAGGGATTTCACATTCCAGCTTACAAATTTAACTGGGGAGCCACTAGAGTAGTCAACATCCTTAACGCTGGTCATAATTGAACAGCAGGAAATAATTTACATACAAAAAATCACAAGCCAATACCTAATAAAAGAAACAAACAAATACAACAAAAAAAAAACATAAAACTGATCTGGCATAAATCCAACCCTCTCTCCTACCTGAACACGGAGAGCGCAAACATCCCTGTCATCTGAAAATCTACACATTAGTGTTTACCTGGAGAACACAGTCCAACTATCTGGGCTCCCGTCTGCCCACATGCAATATAATGGTAATAAAAAAATGTATAAATAAAAAATGCAAATGTTACCGTAAATATCAAACGTGCATGGAAATCAGTTCAGAGTGTTAACACTGTGGAGTCACTTTCCAGTACCAAAAATAGAATTAAGAGAAGAAAGGAAAAAAAGAAAGAAATATTGTCCAATCATGGGGTGTGTACTTTATACCGAAACTTACGGTAATCAATTTAAATCAATGGGCAGCTGTGGCTGAGTGGTTAGAGCAGTCGTCATCCAATGCAAGAGTTCGGGGTTTGAATCCACCAGCAGTCACATGCTGAAGTGTCCCTGGGCAAGACACTGAACCCCTCGTTGTTCCTGATATGTGTCTCATCAGTGTATGAATGTGATGAAGCACTGATTAGTTTCTTTAAAATGATTTGTTCAATTGGCTTTGTAAAGATCTAGTAGAGTGCTGTATGAATGGGTAAATGAAGGCACTGGTTGTAGTGTAAAGCGCTTTGAGTATCTCGATAAGATAAAAAGGCACTATATAAGTACAGTCCATTTACTATTTAACACTGTACACTTGCCCCTCAATACAAATAAAACATTATACATACCGCTGTCAAAGGACCACAGCCAAATATTGAGTCAAACACAGATTTATAAAAATTTTTGACTGAGAGAGGCTGGTCTTGTGGTTTATTCTGATTTATTTTAATCCTTGTTCTCTATTTATTATTATTATTATAACCTTTATTTAAATAGATAAGTCACATTGAGCCTCAAAGACTCATTTACAAGTGAGATCTGTTTGGACAGACAATAAAAAGTGGTGAAAATGATGCATAGGGTTTGGAGACCAAAAAAATTCCTAAACACGCTCTTAATATTTGGTTGAAGGTCAACAGTGTGATAATGAAAAAAAAATCTCATACACTAGCACATAATGATGTCAACATTGGGGGGGGGGGGGGGGGACGCAACTACGGTGAGCATTCAGAGACAACACACAGAGGCACTGCAGAGTTCATATAAAATCACTCAATTTAAATAGTTCCCTCTTGAGAGATCCGTACACACTCGGGGGGTGCCAAGGATGGCCAAGGACGAATCCAAAGAGTCCTGAAATGATGACAGAATGTTTATTCAGCTGGGCCCATCTGAAAAGTCCATAGAGATGCATCGGTAGGAGGGGAGGGAGGGGCAGAGCTTCTGGTTTACAAAACTTCCAGGTAAATTAAGATAATATGGCCTGTCAAGGCCAGTCAGGGAACCAAATTCAGATAAACACAATTGTTTTGGGGACAGGCAGAACTTTAATGACATCTACCTTGAGTTTGTGTTTGTAAACTCGGTTCTGAAACGTCCAAATTAAATGGCCACACCAATGGATCGTGCCCGAGAATAATCCCCGAGATCTGATCCATCCTGCCAAAAGCATTTGAGTCTGGGTGCTTGAGGCACAAACCAAGCCATCATAAGGCAAGCAGCCTGATCGGGTCTAAACTCACTGCCAACAACTTCCTTGATTGTAGATAAACCAGGAATCAGACATCTGCCCTTGACAAGAGCAAGTATTGAAGTGTTGCTGGAATTATATTTTTCTTGATGTATTCCATCGCTTTAATGGAATCGACAAACACCTTGTCCGTCTCTCCATGTGTGATGCAAAGCCATGCCGGAAAAAGGAGACCATACTGGAACCCCGATCTGTTCCGCAGGAGTCACGTCACCTCTGTGAACGCTGCTCATGCCCTCACCACTCCCTGGGTGTAGTCAGCTGCGATAAATATGGCTGATTCTTTGAAGTTGATCGGGCCACCGCTATGTGCCCGCCGTAGTATTTCCACATGTTCTTGATGGTAACAAAGCCTGACCACAATAACTCCTGATCTCCTATCTGAGCCTCTTCTCCCCGGTGTCTGGTACACATGATCAATCGGCAGCAATTTGCTCAATTTTAGGGCTTCTATTAGCATTTTAGCTATCACCATGGTTGTACATTCACCTGCCGACTCAGGAAGTCCAATAATTCTAATATTGTCACGTCTCATATTTCCCTCCACATATGCAAAACGTTTTTAAGCCCATTGATTTCACTCCTCAACTCCTTCACGTCCCATGTAGTTTTGCTATTTCATCCGAGCATAAGGACAGACAGTTCTCATTCTGCAAAACATCCTATTTTAACATGGTCAAACTCCGCTCTGAAACCTGCAGTGGTGTTATCAAAGCTCAGCTCGGACTGCTTTCAGTTCACTCTTAATACTGTAGTGAACTAGACCTCCGACATCAATCTGTCTCTGAAGACCTTCAGGGGACAGGAACTGTTATTTCATTGATTTGAATCCAGAAATACAAATTATCTCATCAAGAGACTATTTAATTGTATCCTGAATTAATCAATTGAAAAAACACTCTTCTTTTTATATTATCATTAACTATTTTACAATATCTTGATAATCCAAAGTGTGTTTAGTTCATACCATTTCTAAATGTTGAAGTAAACCACTCATTTAAATCAACTGTGAAACAGTATTAATGATTTTTAAACGTCATTAGACTTCATCAATCATACAAGTTAAATGTCTATTTACGAAGTAAGTGTGCATTCACTCTTCTGTCCGTGTGAGGAGTGGACCTGATATCGGTCGAAAGTCAGAGACAAGTTATGAGAACGAAGTGCCTTGTTTTAAAACTCTTAGACAGTAAATAAGAACTGGCTGGCACCTGCATTCTCTCATATCTTCAAAATATTTCTCTGTCTGTACTAACTGTTCTTAAAACATTTCTGCTGTCTCCTGACTTCTAATAACCCTCTGACATCACTAAAACTACACCCCTGCTGGTTGTTTCAACCAATCAGGAAGTACCAAGTGACAGGAAGTGGATACCCTTTAAAAGTCAACACCTTGGAACTATTCAGTCTTTTCCAGTCTTTGAGTTTTTCCAGTCTTCCTGGAACTTTCAGTCGAAGATGAGACTCAGTCTGATGGAGTCTTCCAGCTGAACTAAGTAGCTGATGGATTTGACCATGTGCCAAGGGTCCATCCATTCCAGCTAGTCACAGCCTGCCTCGGCTGTGACTCACCCCGAGCATTAAATGCTCAGCTTCTAAGGAAGCTTATTCTGTTGAACTGAGTACTTCGTCACGACTTCTGACGACCCCAGCCACTCTGACTGGAGACGCTGAAAAGGGAGCGTGAAATGGACCTCTGTTCTGGAGTTGATGTATCCACCATCTCAGGTAACAAGCCGTTGACGCCCTGAAGTGTACCGGAGGGCTGAGCTGGATTCGGAGGAAGGGTGCCATTTTCTGGTTCAACACATAACTTTCATCCATCTAAACCTCCTCTTTAAATCTTTAAACTTCTATTCGCCAGTAAATCAAGCTAGATGCCTTCAGAGATGAATCAGTCTCAATCAGTTATCTTCTGTTGTCTTTAGTAAATCGCGTCAAGTTTATTAATCAGAAACAGATCAGCAACTAGCTGAACTAGCTTTAAGAATAATTAATTAGTAGTGAAGCTAACAGCTAGCTCACTACAAAAAAATTAACATTATCCATCAGAGCCACTCTTATTTTCATCCTAATTATTGCTATGACTTGGGATTTAATTGAAGCCAGAATATCTGTTCTCAGAGCAGACTCGTCTGTCCTTCCAGAACTCGGGGAAGGCAAGGGCGACGCACCTGTTGTTTCATCAGCTTTTCCATCATGGTGGCCCAAGGCTACAGCCATGGCAATGTGCTGTGCGGGTAAAGAGACTGAAACCTTAGACTTCTTTTGCTTTGAGGCCTATTACAAGTTTGTTGATTCAGTTATGCAATGATACTAGTCTCAGAGACAAAATCCAGCTCGAAGGCAGGGAGGATATAATCATAAAAGACAACTTTTCAGCGGGGCTGACTGTAGTTCAGCTGAGAAGCAGTTCACCTGTCCGCCGCCATGTTCCCTCTCCGAGATTAAGATAAATTAAAGAAATATGGCATTAGCTTCAATATGCTCTAAATTTCAGGATATAGGATGTGGTTTTCTTGTATGATAATTTTTTTTTTGTTGGTAGGTGGTACATCAATCAGTCTGTCAAAGAGATGGACGCTGGTTTCTGAAGCTGCTCCAAGCTGAGACTGACCGTATGGAGGGCTGGTGCCGACAAATGGAGATGGACCAGCAGGAGAATGACCTGCCTGAAGACAGTAGGTCTCTTCTTACAGTCGTACAGTTCTTACAGTCTACGTGAATCATGTTCAGCCTTCAGTGTGTGAGCACATAGATAAACATATTGCCACAAACATTTCAGCTGGCAGCCCAGCTAGATGTTCTTTTCTTAATAGAAAGAGAAGATTTTCAAATTTGTTTGTGCCAACAATCACATCATTCCAAATTTCACACTTGTAGCCCTAAACCTAAAATATAAAATAAAGTCGTTGGTAAAAAAGCAGAGAATAAGCTGTGGAACCCCCACAGCCAGCATTCTCTGAATGTCTCTTATGCTCCTAAAGTATACAGATCATTTAATTTCTGAATATTAATGTTGATAAAACCCTCTGATGCATGAATTAGACCAACTTCCACCACATTGCAGCTGGTGCATCATGATCTGCTTCCTTAGCCTTCTCTGCTCCTCTATTGTTCTTCTCATTCTCACCTCAACCTGTTCAGCTGCTTCGTCATTCTCGTCATCCTCAGCTCCCTCAGCATTTTCTGCTTCTCAAGCTTGTTCAACATCCTCCACTTTCTCAGTATCCTCAGCTCCACTGTCACCACTACAAGCATATGCTATTCCTTTTTTTTCTGGCAGCCAGTCTTTGTCATTGCCTCTAATATTGTCCTCACTTGACTCAGGTATTTCTTGCACCACCTTGCATGACTTGTCCCCTACTGTACTTCAACGAATGAAACAACTTTGCATAAGATATTGTTTTAGTTACAAAAAAATTGGTCTAAAAACTCAAATGTGTTGATGTACTGCTGAGGTATTTACTGCTATTAAAGTATTTTCCAGAATACTAGTTACTGTAAAATTGTGAATTTTGGTTTAAATACAGCCAGTGTAGGACCCAGGATCTCAAAGCTATTAAATGATCAACAATAATTTTTCCCCAAAATAAAATTAACATTTCATAACTAACATTTATATTTTTCCTTGGTTAATATTTGTTGCTTTACATTTCTCTATCTGTCAGTTATTTGATTAGACTTGCGCACTTACACTAACTGGTCAGTGGGTGGCAGTGTACAAAGTAATGAGTGAGGAAATCAGGGGTGTCCAAAGGTTTTCACATGTGGACCAAACCAAAACTGTTTAGATGAAAATAGTCATGAGCCACAAAAATTGTAATTTAAGATGGATAAAAAAAATGCCCATTTTTTTGGTGGTTTTTTTTTCTTCTTCTTCTTTTAAACTCCCAGCAATGTGATAAATATTTTGGAGAAAAGACATGAGCTTACAGATTTTAATGTAGAAGTTCTGAATTGTTGTAGATCCAAAATATTGCAAGCCTCAAACATTACTTTTTATTATTTTATTTTATTTTAAAGGGTTTAATTTATTTGATTTTCCGAATCTATTTCTTTTTGTTTTCTTGTGATTGGAAAGTTCATTTTTTAAATAAATGAGCAATATGAATAAATATTATTTTAAAAGCTGGTGAAGATTCTCAGTCATCCAGGACATGATAAATTCAAAAATATTCAATACAAAAACAACTGGACTTTATTTGTAACAGAAGACGTTTCGCTCCTCATCCGAGGAGCTTTCTTAATTCAAAGAGCAGAGAGTGAGGGGTTCAGGTTATAAGGCTGAGATAAGATACACATACATATATAGATTGACAACTCATACCTCACACCTTAACAGTAGGGGATTCTTAAGGTCTTTGTTAATCTAATTCACAGATGAGGCCCCTCTGTTCCCATCAGGTGTGAAAACCGGCTGGGAATCAGTCTTAAAGTTGCATTATAGGTTTTTGAAAGTTGAAATCTGAGGCCTCCTGCTTTAAGAGATGTTTTTTTTTTTCTCTTTTAACATACATTGCTTCCTTCACCCCCCTCTCAACCCGTCTGTGGTCTCGGTCCAAAATGTGCACATTTTGGTCCTCAGAGTGTCACTTATCCGTGAGGTGGAGGTGAACAGCTTAATCTTGTCCTGAGTAGGTGGCTCTCCTGTGTTAAGCCATGCGTCTATGAAGAGGCTGTTTAGGTTCTCCAATGTAGAGGTCTGGACAGTCCTCGCTGCATTGGACCGCATACACTACACCACTCTGTTTGTGAATGGGTGTTTTGTCCTTAGGGTGGACCAGCCTCTGTCTGATAGTCCTGATGGGTTTAAAATGTACTGGGATGTTGTGTTTGTTGAAAATCCTTCTGAATTTCTCCGGTACTCCAGCAACATAAGGGATGACAATGTTTTTACATCTGTTGTTCTCCTTTTTCTGTTTATTAGTGTGTTTTGTAGATTTCCTCGCTGACTTGACAAAAGCCCAGTTAGGATATCCACATGTTTGAGGAGCTTCTTGAATGTGTTTCTGTTCCTTTTCCTTCCCTTCTGTCTTCGTGGGGATGCGTTCGGCACAATGTTGTAAAGTTCTGATGACAGAGAGTTTGTGTTCCAGTGGATGGGGGGAGTCAAACAGATGATACTGGTCTGTGTGGGTTGGTTTTCTGTAAACTTCCATGTTGAGGCTGTCCTCTCTTTCCATCTGAATCAAACAGTCCAAAAAAGGCAGCTTGTTGTCGTTTGCATCCTCTCTGTTGGACTTGATGTTTTTATCAACAGAGTTAATGTGTCTGGTGAATGCTTCTATTTCCTTGGCTTGGATTTTGACCCAGGTTTCATCCACACATCGGAAACAATGGCTTAGCGTTGTTCCCTCAAAGGAGTTTAGGGCTCTCTGTTCCACTTCCTCCATGTAGAGATTGGCAAAAATGGCTGACACTGGAGATCCCATGGCACAGCCGTGCTTCTGTCTGTAAAAACTGTCATTGAACTTGAAATAGATGGTATAAAGGCAGATATCCAACAGGGTGCAGATCTGGTCTGGGGTGAAGTTGGTCCTGTTGATTAGGCCATTGTCTTGTAGAAGTTGTTTTCTGATGGTTTCTACTGCTTCAGAGATGGGTATGCAAGTGAAAAGAGAAGTCACATCATACGACACAAGGGTTTCTCCTGGGGTTAGTTTCAAGTGTTGAACTTTGTTGGCAAAATCAATGGAGTTCTTTATGTGATGAGGTGTGTTTCCAACAAGAGGAGCTAAAATACCAGCCAGATGATTAACAATATTGTATGTCGCTGAGTTTATGCTGCTGACGATGAGTCTGAGTGGTGTTCCTTCTTGGTGTATTTTAGGAAGTCCATAAAGACAGGGAGTGGCTTCACCCAGGTACAATCTATAATACAACAATTGATTGATTGTTTTCTCCTTTTCAAGTTTTTGCAGGTAATCTGTGACTTTCTTTTTATAGGTGCTAGTTGGGACCATCTTCAGAGTCTCGTAGGTGTTGCTGTCACTCAGTTTTTAGCTCCTCTTGTTGGAAACACACCTCATCACATAAAGAACTCCATTGATTTTGCCAACAAAGTTCAACATTTGAAACTAACCCCAGGAGAAACCCTTGTATCATACAATGTGACTTCTCTTTTCACTTGCATAGCCATTTCTGAAGCAGTAGAAACCATCAGAAAATGACTTCTACAAGACAATGACTTAAACAACAGGACCAACTTGACCCCAGACCAGATCTGCACCCTGTTGGATATCTGCCTTTCCACCACCTATTTCAAGTTCAATTACAGTTTTTACAGACAGAAGCACGGCTGTGCCATGGGATCTCCAGTGTCATCCATTGTTGCCAATCTAAATATGGAGGAAGTGGAACAGAGAGCCCTTAACTTCTATGAAGGAACAATGCCAAGTCATTGGTTCCAATATGTGAATGATACCTGGGTCAAAATCCAAGCTAAGGAAATTGAAGCGTGGAGAACAACAGATAGAAAAACATTGCCATCCTTTATGTTGCTGGAGTATCAGAAATTCAGAAGGATTTTCATCAAACACAACATCCCAGTACATTTCAAACCCAGCAGGACTTTCAGACAGAGGCTGGTCCACCCTAAGGACAAAACACCCATACACAAACAGAGTGGTGTAGTGTATGGGGTCCCGTGCATCGAGGACTGTCCAGACCTCTACATTGGAGAAACTAAACAGCCTCTTCACAGATGCATGGCTCAAAACAGGAGAGCCACCTCCTCTGGACAAGACTCAGCTGTTCACCTCCACCTCACAAATAAGGAACACTCTTCTGAGGACCAAAGTGTGCACATTTTGGACCGAGAACACAGATGGTTTGAGAGGGGGGTGAAGGAAGCAATTTATGTAAAAAGAGAAAAAAATGTCCCTTAATAGAGGAGGAGGCCTCAGATTTCAACTTTCAAAAATGTGTAATGCAACTTTAAAACTGATTCCCAGCCAGTTTTTACACCTGATGGGAACAGAGGGACCTCATCTGTGAATTAGATTAACAAAGACCTTAAGAAACCCCTGCTGTTAAGGTGTGAGGTGTGAATTCAGTCTATATATGTATGTGTATGTGTATCTTATCTTAGCCTTATAACCTGAACCCCACACTCACTGCTCTTTGAATTGAGAAAGCTGCTCGGATGAGGAGCGAAACATCTTCTGTTACAAATTAAGTTCAGTTGTTTTTGTATTGAATATTTTTGAATTCTTTTAAAAGGGTATTTTTCATCCATGTGGACCATTTGGACCACCTCATTTGGATTATGGATGGCTCAAAATGGGGATTGAACTTCTAAAAAATCGTACAGCTGGCAGTTACTAGAACATATCCATAGGAGGTTTGAAGCAGCACTGATAATCAACTTGTATGCAGATGATACCACTTTATATTTCTTTAAAAATGTCCAGTTTCCCTCTATTAAATCAACTGCAGTTTATTTCTTTTTTTTATGAAAACACTTGTTATATTTAGCCAAGTTTTATGAATGATTATCCCAAAGTCAAACTTTTGGTAGAAGTTAATAAAATTTTGGGGTGCTTTATAACATGAAATGATGACGGAAAGGATTAATCACAGCCAAAGGTTTGTATTTGTGGGCCTCACAGCATCAGTCCAGGGACAACAGATTAGAGTTGCATACGGGACTAAAAAATCCTGCCCAGCACAAACCCGTAGGCATTTTGACTGAGCTCGACCCAACCAGATCAAATTAACTGTAATTACAGGCCCGAACACACACACATACACACAAAAACCCACAATTTTTTAAATTAAACTTTTACTGCTTTTGTAAGCAAATCAGTTTGACATGATAGTTTTAAAAAACATATTTCAAAGAAAGGAAGATATAAGATTATTTGTTTATTAACAAGTCACCAAATGAATATTAACATACAAAATGAATAGCCTAAAAAAATCAACTCCAAAGATAACAAGATGAACAAAAATAATTTTAGAGCAAAATTATTTGGAAAAATATAGAACAAGTCTATTTTAATGGAATGTGCTGCTTGCTTCAGCTTTTGTAGCTTCAGGTGCTGTAACTCCCTTCATCGCAGATGACAGCAGGGTGCAGAGTGAGATGCGTGTGGCCGATGATCCATTCGGCCGGTCAGCAGACACATGCGGCCGATGATGCCGTTGTCCATCTTGAAGCCTAACGGGACTTTTTTTTCTCTTTTTTTTTTTAACCTCTTTTAACTGGCCAGTCAGCAGACACATGCGGCTGATGATCCCATTGTCCACCTGTTGTTATTTTTACCTCTTTCAACTGGCCAGTCAGACCTGAGCGTGCACCTGTCCTGACACACTTCAGCAGGTTTCACTGTGCTGGTTTTGTAGAGTTCTCCTGTTTTTAGCTTTTGTTTAATACTTTCCAGCTCCATTATGTCGCCTGTTGTAGATCAGTTACAATTCCTCAGATGTTTGATAAGAGCAAAGGGTGGGCAAGGGCACATTAGTAATTGTTACGCGATGCAATAGTGCTCCTCTCTCTTTTCACAGTCTGATTAACTTCTGCACTCTATTTTATTCCTTTCTCATCCTCAACATATAAATGTACTGCCTCTTCCTCAACAAATAGATTAACACAATTTTATATTGTGCGCTCTTATTTAGCTTTCTTTGTGCTATATGATTCGTTAAACCGCATCAAAAGCCTGAAACCAGCCCGACCCGTCCATCAAGCACATAATTTTGGCTTGCTCTGGTCCAAATTTCTGGTCAGGTCGGGCTGGGGGCTCGAGCCAAAAATCGCAGCTCTACCACAGATGGCCCTCAGGCCACACTTGGACACCCCTGAAGTATACCATCAGCATCTATTCTTTCACCAAACACTTGTGTTTTGAATAGCTCTCCACTGACTAATTTGCATATGTGCACCATGTTTGTGTAGTTTACAGAAAGATAAAAATAACTCAGACTTTCTGAAAGTATTTTGGATGTTCTCTGTGTTTGTGGTCTCAGTCCTGGAGAAGATGAGGAGTGCTGTTGGAAGTGCACATCTTCTGATGTCTCAAAAGTTTCAACAGTTCAGGGAGCTGTGTGAGGAGAACCTGGTGAGTGACACTTATCTTACTTATAGGAAATGTACTATCACACTGATTATTTTAATTGAAAAGGTTGACATTCCATCATCCTGCAAGCTGTTGTGGATGGAAGGGGACAGTTGTGGAATGTGTTTGCTGGATTGCCAGTGTTCTGAGACTGTCCACGCTGTGGGAGTTAGCCACGAGAGGAAACCTATTCCCAGCTCATTTCAGGACCATTGGCACAGCGACTACTGGATACTACATCCTGGGTGACTCAGCTTGCAAGTCTGGCTCTTAAAACCATTTTCTGACACTGGAAGACTAACAGCAGATGTACAACCAAAAATGTTGTAGTACACGGGTTGTTGTGGAAAATGCTTTTGGTAGGCTGAAGGGAAGATGGTGTTGTCTTCTTAAAAGGAATGACTGATGTTGAACTTGTGAAGTCCATGGTGCTGACCTGCTGCGCTCTACATAACCTGTGTGAAATTCATGGAGACGTGTACGAGACCTTATTGGATGAACCTGATGCAGAGGCAGCTGCCCAGCCACCCTGGGAGGCTGTGACACAGGAAGTTGGGGAAGGAAGAGATGATGTCAGAAATGCTCTAATGGAGCATCTCATGATAAATCATTCATCCTCATTTGATGAACTGTTTAAACTAATCCCCAAGTGTAAACATTTTTTCTTTACCTGCATGCCTTAAACCCGTCTTTGTAACATTTAATTGTAGCTGTTGATAATAAAGATGTATTACAATATCTTGACTTTTGTTATGAACAGAATTGCACTAGAAAAAGGTTCATGTTAAAATTGATAAACAAATCTCACTGTGCTGTCATCACACAAACTGCTTTTAAGAGCAGCTGTAGATTTAAAGAACATTATTGTTGAATTTCTCCTTGAATCTTAAGTTTTGTGGTTCATAAGAAAAAAACATAAAATAAATGTACTTTCTATATCCATCCATCCATCATTATCTTTACCCGCTTGTTCCATTTTGGGTCACGGGGGTCGCTGGTGCCCATGTCCAGCAATCACTGTGTGAGGGGCAGGGGACACCCTGGACGGGTCTCAAGTCCATCACAGGGACACATAGAGACAAACGAGACAAACAACCATTCACTCTCTCACTCACACCTAGGGACAATTTAGAGTTACCAGTCAGCCTAACATGCATGTTTTTGGTCTGTCGGAGGAAACCGGAGCACCCGGAGAAAACCCACGCATGCACGGAGAGAACATGCAAACTCCACCCAGAAAGGCCCCTGGACCGGGGTTTGAACTGGGGACCTGCTCACTGAGAGGCAGCAGCTCTACCAGTTGCACCACCGTGCTGCCCGTACTTTCTATATATTATTTTATATATATATATATATATATATATATATATATATATATATATATATAAAACTTTAATAATATACTGTATATATTTTACATCTAATTTGTATTATATTTTAATTTATATTACACATAAACTAATTAAAAATAGCATTTTTTGTCTCACTGTTCATCTTTACAATACAGGCTGTCATATTTTCACTGGAACGACTGAAGTACACATTTTTTGTGTGATGACTTCATCCTGGAACAACAAAAGACTAATTTAATAAGAGTAGAACAGATTGTAGAAATCTTTTCTTAAGAATCCATCCATCCATTATCTTTACCTGCTTGTTCCATTTTGGGTCACGGGGTTGCTGTGCCCATGTCCAGCAATCACTGTGCGAGGGGCGGGGTACACCCTGGACAGGTCGCAAGTCCATCACAGGGCCTCTTAAGAATCATGAAATCTGAAATGTATAAAAGGGACAAATCTCAAATGTGCCTAACCTTCACTATAGATGTGAAGAAAAATACTGTAAGCTTTTAACATTGAAAATTATAATGCAGACACAGGCCATAAGAAACAAGTTTTTTATTTGAAAGTAATAAATATATATAAAAAGGGTAACTACTGAAACAAAACTACTAAACTAAAAACTACTAAAAGTACTACTACCTACTGATTATCAATTCGAAACAGTCAAAGGTCTCATGGCACGCCCAAGATCTCCCAGCACACCAGGGAAGGCTTGATCGAAGGCATCGGTCCGAGCAGCCTCCTCCCTTCTCTGGGCTGCTTCTTGTCCTCTAGCCTCACGTGCGTCATCACGAAGAAGACGAAAGTGTCTCTCACACTGTTCCCGGTCCTCTTTCTCGCCTTCTTTCAGCGCCAAAATCAAAGGCTGGTCTTTAGCTGACAATTTACTGTGTCTTGCCCAGACAGAAGAAAAGACAGGTGGTTCATCATTAAACACTGTTTAGACACTGTTTTTTGAAGAAATGCTGAAAGGTGCCATTACTGAACGAAAGCTCTTTGTTGTTAGACTTACAAGATCATTTTTGGTGACTGTACATAATGAAGCAAGCAATGAATTGGAAAAAAAATATATATATATATATATATATAAATATACACGTGTGTACACAGTAAAATTAATATTTATTAATGAATAAACTACTAGAGTAGCTAATATATTTATACAATGAACATGTGCCGCCCTCTACTGGACCTTTAATGTAAAATCACATTACAACATCCATCCATTCTCTTTACAGCTTCTTCTGTTTGTTTGCACTTCAAACTGACTTCTAAATAACAAAGTGCTTGTTAAAGACAGAAAATACAGATTTAAATAAGCACTTCATGTTCTTTTGAAGTCAGCTTGAAAACAAACAAAGCAAAAATAAAACGCCTACAATCAACTCAATGATTTGGTGTTTTTGACTGGAAATCTTTACAGTAAAAGTCCATGAGCTGCTTAAACCAAACATGTTCCACCTGCCAAAACCAAAATGTTAACTATCAAAAACATGTTTCACTAGGAACACTTTCATGTGATTTTCATGGGCTCCGTGTTAAAATAGGAAATTTTCGGGTCGTGGGGGTCACGGGTGC
>NC_056506.1:6104161-6109634 GCF_014905685.2 Nematolebias whitei | reverse complement strand
CTCCGTGTTAAAATAGGAAATTTTCGGGTCGTGGGGGTCACGGGTGCCCATGTTCAGCTATCACTGTGCGAGAGGCGGGGGACACCTGGACAGCTCAATGGGATTAACCTGTTTAAATAAAGGTGGAATGAATGACAGGCGTCCAGTCCATCACAGGGACACGGAGACAATCATCCATTCTGTCACACACACCTAGGGACAAAATCAGTCTATAACATGCATGATTTTTGGTCTATGGGAGGAAACAAGAGTACCTGGAGAAAATCTGATTCATGCAAACATTTTGGGTGTGCTGGTGAACAGGTTGGTAGAAAAAATATATGTAGTCATTTACATGTACTTGAGCAATTACATAATAATAACAATAATAAAAAGATAAAATCAATAGAATAGAATGTTAGAATAATGAAATGAATAGATACAAAAATAATTACAATAACAAATTACAACATGGATGAATGAAATTAGTCAATTTGAATTAAAAAATTAAGAAAATAAAAATGACTAAAATAATTAAAAATAACGAATAAATAATTTTATACTGTGATTTTTTTACTAAAAGAAAAATAAATACAGCAAGTCTTTTCCTAGACGCACGAATAAAGTGCGGTGATGTGAATCGTGTTGTTTCTCACCAAGAACAGCAGGCTGTTGTGAGCTGCTCGCTGAGGGGGATGGCGCAGGGGCAGAAGAAGACGGGACGCTTGGCGGGTCTGAAACGGAATTTTCTGCCCAATCTTCACAGGGCAGAACATATCCTGGATGAAAATAAAGTGAAAAACAGAAACAGAGTTAGCAGTGAACAAAGTAGCATCGATGCTAACTAATGAGGAGCGCTTCATGGGCAACAGCGTCAAAATATGCTCAAAACTGATGCATTTAGAACTTAAATGCATGCTTTTTTTTATTATATTATATATTTAATTATGCTTAAATTTAGAATAAACTCACCGTCTTCCATCATGGATTCCAGCCGAGCAGTGGCTGTGTCCAGGCTACTCACTCTCCCATTGCTAGCAGGGCGATTACCATAAATGGCATCCATTACATCAAACCATTTCCAACTTCGTCGGTTAGATCTGCTCCTGCCATTATGGTCTTTTACCATGCGGTAGTCGCTTTTAAGTTTCTTTAGTTTTTCGCGGCATTGCTTCAGTGTACGATGGTAGCCCTGGGAAATCATCTGCTCCGACAACTCTTTAAAAATCCCCTCATTGCCGATCGATACGTCCAGCTCCCTCTGAACGTTTTCCTCGCCCACCAAGCACAAAAACACCTGCACTTCTGTGTTGGTCCACGGTGTTGACATTATTATTTATATATATATGTCCTGTAGATCCTGCGACTTGAGAGTTTTTGTGGGCTGGAGCGAAAATGGCGGATTGTAGAAAGTTTTTAGTTTCAGTGACTCCGCCCCCAACCAATCAGTGACTGACAGTGTTCTGACGTCATGTTTTATTACCTACTCGTTCGGGTTAGAACCACAGAGCCAAGGGTCCTGAAAATAGTACCAGGTCCTAAGTAAGGTACTAATGGAAAAGCCTCAGAATCGGGTCGCGTCGAGTCCAGTTGGGCTGTACCGGTACTAGTGGAAAAGGGGCATCTGTTGAATCTCAACATCCATGTTTACATTTTCACTTGCTCTTGGACATGTTTTTTTTTCCCCCAGACTCTTTTTATGTTTGTACCAATAAGTTGACACAAAAAAGATTTGTAGTTTGATGAGTAAATTCTAAAATGGTATTAATACTTTTAACCAAGCCAGCAATTCAAGAGCATTGTCTAAAATAGTTTGATATTGCCATTACTTTTTTTGTTTTTTTTTAGATATTCTTTGGCCGGGATGTATACTGTATGGCTAAAAACTGAATGAAATATGAAAATAAAATAAAAATGGAGAGCCATTAGTTTTTATACAATTGCATAAAAGCTATTGAAATATTAGAAAATGTCTTAGCTAGAGCATGAGTTGGCTTCGAAGATGGTCTGAACCACATTTATCTGCAGAAACTTGGTAGGTGTTTATCTTAAATGTTGATGTAGGATCTTCTAGTGAACTGACGTGACTCCACACAAATGGCTAGTGTTACCTGATTGTCTAAAGATAAAAAAAAAAAAGTAAGAATAGTCAGCTCAGCAGATTAAAGATTTTTTTTTTTTTTTTTTTTTTTTTTTTTTTTTTTTTTTTTTTTTAATAGGATAGAAAAAAAGAAAAGACAAAGTAAGACTCCAAAATATAAGAAATATATACAAATAGAGCACACTTCAAAACACCCGGCCACTGTCTGTTCACCTGCAAAGAACATGACAAAACACAGCAACAAAATACATATGTATAAAGAACTTAAAATATTCATGGCTTTGCAGTAAGTTTCAATAAATATATATACCCATACCTACGCCTATATACATACATACATACATACATACACATGAATATACACTCACATACATATCTATATATCTACATATAAAGCCTACATAAACATCCCTGCTTCTATTTGTGTGTGGTTGTGAGCATGCATAAGTGTATAAGGCTTCTCTAATAGAACATTTATTAGTAATTGTGAAGCAGCAGAGACCCGACCCCCAAGACCAGAGGCAGACGAAAAAGTGGGGACCAGAGCCCAAGACCCCAGGAGGGACCCCGACCGCGGAGCCCCCAGAGCCACCCACACAGGGCGAACCACCCACCCACCCCCCAGAAGGGACCACAGGGGAGAACCGGAAGATCCCCACCAGCAACCACATACAGTGACCCCCCGGGGCCAACAGCGACAAACTCATAGGCCTCCGTCGGCACCCGCCACACCGATGTAGGTCCAGGTCCAGGCACCGAGGCCCGGGCACCGAGGACTCACACCACCCAGGCCAAGGCCTGACAGGGCCAGAGGACCCGAGCCCCACCAGGCAGACACCAGGCCGAGCCGACACACGCCCAAGCGCCCAGCCCCCGATACCAAGGGCCCCAAGCGCGCCGGCAGGCAAGGGCACACCCCACCAGGGGGCCGCGCGATAGGGGCGCGATGCCAAGCACCCCCAGTTGTATCAAAGAGGGGGCAGTCCGAATCTCGGCCTAACAAATACCCATTCATACACATACACAATCACACTATCCCAACCTCAATCTCACATTCATTCACTCAAAGACATACAATAACGATACATTTCATTCTTATTCCCGATACACACTCTATACCCCCCAGGTCCAAGACATGTACCCGCCCTCTACAGGGGGCAGCCCATGCCCAAACCCAGGAGGTAAACCCATTCATTCTTGAGTGGAGAAGAGCCAATACCCCAGACCCGGCCCAGGCCATGCCCCGCCGACAGGATACCCCCCCACCATGAAGAGGACACGCCACCGACCACCCCCACACACCGCCAACAACCAAGCACGCACCCCCAGCCGACCGCCCGCCAGGCCCCGGCAGCCACCCTGGCCAGCGGGCCAACCATGGCACCCAAGAGCCAAGCTCAGGGGGTCCAAACAACCCCAGGGAGAGCACAGCGCCAGCACCGCCCATGGCAACCCCCAGACCCTGAACCCCCACATAGTCCTGGTCAACACCCGACGGCCTGCCCTTCTCCCGGACCCCACCCCCGGAATGGCAGTCAGGGAACTAGGTGGGTAGGAAGAGGAGAAAAAAATAAAATAAAATAAATAAATAACTAAAAATAAGACCCCGACACATACACCCCCACCCCTAGATGTGCTGTTGATGTGTGTTGTTGTATAGTGCCATTAAAAAGGAAAGAAGAAGGAGCAAAGGCTGGCATGGTGCCAGTTTCCCCTCCACCCCAACTCTATCCAAACCCTAGTGTCTAAATGCAACCGTTGTGAGCACAGGCACAGGGGGTGAGAGTAAGGTCATCCCACCACCCATAGCCATGTGCCCACCTCAAATTTCTATATATGAATGTCATGAGGATGTTATGAATGAATGTCTAAGGTGTACAATAAAATTGAGTCCCAGGTGGCTATGGTCAACAAAGATGTAAAATTGTTGCAGCACACCCGAGCCCAAACAACCCTAAATGTATGGAATTGAAATGAAGAGGGTGGAGGTGCATGGTGAGGGATGGGGAGAAAAAACTGTGAGAGCAAATGCTCCCACAGGGGGTCAGCTCCCCCACTGACCCAACAGCCCCCCCCCCCCCCAGCCCCCCAAGGTCCACCCAGGGATTGAGGCCAAGACACCTCTCCATCTGGACCGACCGTCAGGCCCGCTGAGCTCCAGACCAGAGAGGGACAGAGCCCCGAGGGCCGCCAGAAGCTGCACCAGCAGCCTACACACCCGAGGGCCACCAGGACCCCCACAGATCGCAGTCAGCCCGCCACCAGATGGAGCCAAACCCCACCAGGACGACCCGGCCAAGAGCGCCCGCCCAACCGCCGACAGTGCCAGGAAGCACCGGGATCGAGCCCCCACCACAGGAAAGGGGCCAGCCAGCCGGCCATGCACAGTCCCGGGCCGCCCCCAAGGACATCCACCCCATCCCCACTCCAGAAGAAATACTACACCCACCCCTCATTCGGACATCTCTCAAAACACATAGCACACTAGACACCTAGGCTGGGTCAAACTACCCCCTCCTAGGGGCCACTGGTCACGCCCCCAAACACCCAACCCCCCAGCCCATGACCCACAACCCACCAGCGAGCCGAAGGCCCCCGCCCAGAACCGGGCACCAGAGCGCAAGCCGGCCCAGAGCCCGGCAACCCGCCCGCCAGAGCCCAAGATCCCCGAACCCCACAGGCCCAAGCCCGGGGGCGACAAGCCCCCAGAACCCCAAGCCCCCGCGCCCACCCCGAACCCACATCAGCACAGCCAGGCTACCAGATCGGTGACCCACGACCGCCGCCATAGACCACCTGAGGGCCTGCATGCAGCCACCAGCAGACATCCCCCAGAACCACCCAGGCCCTCCCCAGAGGGAAAGCAGTGCCCCCCTGCCCAGGTACCCCCAAGAGCCCAGCCCCCGGCAACCCCCCCGGGGCCCCAAACCCATACACCCACCTCCACATCAACCCCAAGGCCCCACAAGGTCAGATCCCAGACTACCCACCCTCACTATGTAACGGAGCCGATCAAAGGAGCCCACAGAGATTGATCCAATGTGTCGGCAGATGCTGTTTCAAGACTAATATGATCTAACAGCAGATTTTTATACTGATTAATACTAAGATTATTTTTATTTTTCCAATTCAGGAGTATGGTTTTCTTTGCGATGCATAAGGCAGTGAAAATCATGCGACATGTATTTTTTTCCAGGGTAACATCTTCCAAGATAGCCAATAAGCAAACAGACGGAGAGAGTGGAATATTACATTTCAGACATTTAGACAAGTCTTCACAAACCTGGACCCAGAACCTCTGAACGGGTGGGCAGAACCAGAGTGCATGGATATAATCATCAGGAATATTGCCTGTGCACTGTGAGCAGTTGTTAGATGATGTAAATCCCATCC
>NC_056506.1:6088563-6104061 GCF_014905685.2 Nematolebias whitei | reverse complement strand
CGAGCCCCCACCACAGGAAAGGGGCCAGCCAGCCGGCCATGCACAGTCCCGGGCCGCCCCCAAGGACATCCACCCCATCCCCACTCCAGAAGAAATACTACACCCACCCCTCATTCGGACATCTCTCAAAACACATAGCACACTAGACACCTAGGCTGGGTCAAACTACCCCCTCCTAGGGGCCACTGGTCACGCCCCCAAACACCCAACCCCCCAGCCCATGACCCACAACCCACCAGCGAGCCGAAGGCCCCCGCCCAGAACCGGGCACCAGAACGCAAGCCGGCCCAGAGCCCGGCAACCCGCCCGCCAGAGCCCAAGATCCCCGAACCCCACAGGCCCAAGCCCGGGGGCGACAAGCCCCCAGAACCCCAAGCCCCCGCGCCCACCCCGAACCCACATCAGCACAGCCAGGCTACCAGATCGGTGACCCACGACCGCCGCCATAGACCACCTGAGGGCCTGCATGCAGCCACCAGCAGACATCCCCCAGAACCACCCAGGCCCTCCCCAGAGGGAAAGCAGTGCCCCCCTGCCCAGGTACCCCCAAGAGCCCAGCCCCCGGCAACCCCCCCGGGGCCCCAAACCCATACACCCACCTCCACATCAACCCCAAGGCCCCACAAGGTCAGATCCCAGACTACCCACCCTCACTATGTAACGGAGCCGATCAAAGGAGCCCACAGAGATTGATCCAATGTGTCGGCAGATGCTGTTTCAAGACTAATATGATCTAACAGCAGATTTTTATACTGATTAATACTAAGATTATTTTTATTTTTCCAATTCAGGAGTATGGTTTTCTTTGCGATGCATAAGGCAGTGAAAATCATGCGACATGTATTTTTTTCCAGGGTAACATCTTCCAAGATAGCCAATAAGCAAACAGACGGAGAGAGTGGAATATTACATTTCAGACATTTAGACAAGTCTTCACAAACCTGGACCCAGAACCTCTGAACGGGTGGGCAGAACCAGAGTGCATGGATATAATCATCAGGAATATTGCCTGTGCACTGTGAGCAGTTGTTAGATGATGTAAATCCCATCCGAAACATTCGCTGACCTGTATAATGTACTCTATAAAGAACTTTATACTGTATTAATTGTAAGTTGGAGATTCTAGTCATTTTAAATGTTCTTAAACATATTTGAGACCAGGTGTTTTGGTCAAAATTGATTGATAAATCTGACTCCCATTTTGCAACAGGTAACATTATGGAGTCATTGATTCTAGACAATTTCTTGTATATTTTAGATAATAATTTGGGGGATTTAAGATTAAGGAACTCTAACACACATATTGGTGTTTCTAACAAAGTTTTATTAAGCTTAAATTTCTTTTTTATTATAGACTTAATTTGTTGATATTGTAAGAAGTATTTATTTTCAATGTCAAATTGTATTATTAAATTATTAAATGGAATAAAGTCTACACCTTCATATATGTGTTCCAGACGTTCAATTCCCTTGACTCTCCAACCTGGGAAATTTAACATATTATTTTCTTCTAGGATGTCAGGATTGTTCCAGATGGGTGTATGTCTACAGGGGAGTAGTGAAGATTTTGTCATTTTCAAATACTCCCACCATGCTGTCAGAGAAGAGCTAATACTGATGCTTTTAAAGCAAACATGTCTTTTTATATTTGTGCTAATAAACGGTAGATCTGAAATCTTAATATTATTGCATAAAGTTTGTTCTATGTCTATCCAAGTTTCATCTAATGTATTTGGATTTAACCACTTTGAGATATATTGTAACCTATTGGCTAAATAGTAGTGATAGAAGTTGGGAAGTTCTAACCCTCCGGTATCTTTAGATTTCTGTAATGCTTTTAAGCTAATACGTGGAGTTTTGTTTTTCCAAAGGAATTTAGATATCAAAGAGTCCAGTGACTTAAACCATTCAGTTGAAGGTTTATTTGGAATCATTGAGAATAAATAGTTTATTTTCGGCAGGACCATCATTTTTACTGAGGCAACTCTTCCCATAAGTGATATGGGCAGAGATTTCCATCTAGTAAGATCATCTTCAATGTTCTTTAAAATTGGGATATGATTCAATTTTATTAAGTCTTCTAATCTAGGAGAAATATTAATGCCCAAGTATGTAATGTTACCTGATTGTAGTCGTTCATTGAGAGAAGTATTAAACACGCAGTTTATTGGAAGAGCTGTGGATTTTGACCAATTTATAGAATAATCAGAAACTTTTGAGAATGAGTTTATTAATTTGATAACATTAGATATTGACTTTTCTGTGTTCTGAAGAAAAAGTAAGACATCGTCAGCATAAAGACTAATTTTATGTTCTATATTTCTACACAGTATACCTTTAATATCAGCAGTTTGTCTTATTGCTGCTGCTAAAGGTTCAATAAAAATAGCAAATAGTGCAGGTGAAAGTGGACATCCCTGCCTGGTCCCCCTCTGTAAACAGAAGCTTGAAGATATTTGATTATTTGTCCTGACACATGCTCTTGGTGAGTTATATAATATTTTTAACCAATTAATGAAATGGTCCCCAAAACCAAATTTACTCAATGTAGAAAATAAAAATTTCCAGTTTACCCTATCAAATGCTTTTTCTGCGTCCAAAGACAAAATAGCCGTTTCAATATTTTTACTATATGAATACTCTATTAAATTATATAATCTGCGTGTATTTGTGGTCGAGTGTCTTCCTTTTATGAATCCAGTTTGGTCAGGATGAATAATGAGAGGAATTATTTTCTCTAATCTTTTAGAGATGACTTTACTAATTATTTTAACATCTACATTAATAAGAGAGATGGGGCGATAACTGGTAGGTAGTACTGGGTCTTTGCCTGGTTTTAATAGTAAACTAATGTTGGCTGAATTCATATGTGTTGGAAATCTGCCATTTTCTTCAGACTCATGTAGCATTCTGTGAAATATTGGTTCCAGGATGTTCCAGAACTCTTTATAAAATTCTGCTGGATATCCATCTGGGCCTGGAGATTTCTTATTAGGCATGTTTTTAATGGCTTCACGGAGCTCATCTGATGTTAATGGTGAGTCTAGTTCTGAAGATTGACTACTGTCTAGTTTTGGAAGTATTACTCTCTCCAAGAATTGATTAATATCTTCATCTGTTGGATTTATTTGTGGAGTGTATAGAGTTTTATAGAAATCTCTAAAAACACTATTTACTTTTTCCTCGTCATAAGTTATGTTACCATTTGTGTCTTTAATACCATATATAGACGTTTTTTCTTTATTTAATTTGAGTTGATTAGCTAAAAAGCTACCGGATTTATTACTGTGTTCAAAATGTTCCAAGCGAAGTCTTTGTACTAAGAATTTGTTTTTTTTGTCAATACATTCATTTAGTTCTAATTTTATCTTGCGTAGTTTTGTCTGTGTTTCCTCTCCTTGTAAACTTTCTAATAATTTGATAGATTTCTCTAATTCCTCAATACGTTTATTTTCTTTTTTCTTTTTGTTTGTTGCGTAGGAGATTAAAGATTTTTTAACAAATATTGTTGGGAATATTTTGGGGATTTTTTTGTTAGCTTGTTTTGTGAGGCAAAAAGTTGCATTGAATGTTTTATCAGAATCTTGGTAAAAATGCCTTTTTTTGCCATTTTAATAATCTGTGTAGATTACGGGATGTACAGACATGAACAAACATTTTTATTCCCCATTTTTAAATGAAGGAAAACCCTTAAACGTTAACTAAAAGTACCTGACTGAGAATTATTGGATGTGATACCTGGATGATTGAGCATGAACTTTGTTGCCTTGAACCACTTTAGCTGTGGCTGCCTGCCTGGGAGGAGTCGACGGGGGACAGGACGGCCCCCAGAAACCATTTTAGCTCCAGCAAACTGGTTGATCCACTTAAGAAGTTTACTGCTTGGTGAGGAAACAGTTTTCTGGAACTCCTCAGACTGATGAAGCCCTCAGGATAAAGGGCAAAACGTCTCTATAAAAAATATGGATGCACCAATCCACTTTTTCCACTTCCGATACCAATACCTGCTGTTTGGAGACGGTCTATACCGATCCGATGACGATCCGATACTGAAAAACTGTGCTGAATTCTGTTCAACAAACTTAGCGTGCTCTTTAGAGTGAAATCTCTAGAGATGCTTGATTAAGTTGGTAGTGTTAACTGGAATATCCTGATGCATGCTCAATAATCCTTTAAGACCAATCGTTAGCATGATTAACTCTGTCACTTACAATGTTTCCAAATATCTGGCGTCTGTACTCATCCCTTTAGTTGGCAGCTCAGAACACCACATACAGAACACCATGGACTTTGTGGATAAGGTGAGGGATGTCATCATGGAGACTGATGAAACAATGGTCTCTTTTGATGTCACATCACTCTTTACGTGCATTCCTGTTGATGATGCAGTAGAGGTGGTCGGTTTAAAATTAAAATCAGACACCACTCTGAGCAGCAGGACCACACTTTCCACAGAACAACTGTGTCAACTCTTGAAACTGTGCCTGCAGTCAACCTACTTCACATATGGGGAGCAATATTATAGGCAGAAACATGGGTGTGCCATGGGGTCTCCAATTTCTCCTATTGTTGCCAACCTGTACATGGAGGAGGTAGAAAAGAGAGCCTTGACGTCCTTTTCAGGGACACCACCAAGTCATTGGTTCAGGTATGTTGACGACACCTGGGTTAAAATCAAATCTCAGGAAGTCCAACATTTTACTGACCACATCAACTCTGTGGATAAATACATCAAGTTCACACGAGAAGATGAAAAAAATGGCAAGTTGGCTTTCTTGGACTGTGAGGTCTCAGTCTCTTATAGAGGACATTTGCAAACTGAGGTGTACCGCAAACCCACCCACACAGACCAGTATTTGCAGTTTGACTCCCATCACCCTTTGGAGCACAAGTTAGGAGTCATCAGGACTCTGTATCACAGAGCAGACAGCATCCCCACTAACTCAGGAGCCAGGCAGAAGGAGAAATCCCACACAAGACAGGCTCTAGAGCAATGTGGATATCCTAACTGGGCCTTCCTGAAAGCAGAGAAGAAACCCAAACAGGACTCCAGTCAGCCAACAGGTGAAAAGGAGGAACCCAGACCCAGACCAGTGGTCATTCCATATGTTGAGGGAGTATCAGAGAAACTGAGACGTTTATTTTCTAAAACATAATGTCCCAGTGGCTTTTAAACCCCAAAATACATTACGGCAAAGACTGGTTCATCCCAAAGATCCAGTCCCCTGGCACAAACAGAGTAATGTTGTGTATGCTGTTCAGTGTCAGGAGGGCTGTGATCAGTCTTACATCGGGGAAACAAAACAGCCACTGGCCAAAAGGATGGCCCAGCACAGAAGAGCAACATCATCAGGCCAGGACTCTGCGGTCTACACTCATCTCCAGGCCAGCGGTCACTCTTTCAGGGATGAAGATGTTCACATCCTGGATAGAGAGGAACGATGGTTTGAGAGAGGAGTAAAGGAGGCCATCTTTGTGAAAAGAAATCGTCCATCGTTAAACAGGGGTGGAGGCCTCTGTGTTCAATTGTCCCCCTCTTACAATGCTGTGATTGCTAGTATCACTCAACCCCCTGTGAATAGTAAACAGCCATCAGTGTGCTAATGATCCATTGTTAGGCTGATGGTCCTTCTTAAGCATGTGATCAGCTGGTTTTGGTTGTCAGCAGCAAAACTGGTTGATCCACTCTGAGAAGGTGCTATTTAAGAGACTGAGCTGAATACAGCACCTCAGACTGAGGAAGTCTCTCGGATGAGAGACGAAACGTTTCTACATTTTTGTTGTTTTGCTTTGTTTTGTTTTTTTGAATGTCCAGAGGACCAGATTTAACTTTTTTAGAGTGTTAACTGGAAGTTTTTGTGACACCCCCTAGAACTGTCGCTATGCACATATTGCACATAGCTGTCAAATGTGTTGGCTGAGGTAGTGTGAAATGTTCCTGATGGCTGATCCTTTCGCTCGCTCTATTTTAAAAACAATCTGCAGTGAGTTCACTAGCGCCTGACGTCACTCAGAGCACAAAGCATAGAATTAGACTGAATAGATGTGCCCAGTCATGGATCGGTCACATTGTCACCAATACTCGATCAACAAGGGGTTTTTTTTATATTGGGACTGATACCGATATTGATATCAGATCGGATACCTGGATGATTGAGCATGAACTTTGTTGCCTTGAACCACTTTGGCTGTGGCTGCCTGCCTGGGAGGAGTCAACGAGGGACAGGACGGCCCCCAGAAACCATCTTAGTTCCAGCTAACTGGTTGGTCTTCTTAAGTTTACTGCGTGGTGGGGAAACAGTTTTCTGGAATCTAAAAAAGTTAAGTCTGGTCCTCTGGACATTCAAAAAACAAAACAACAGAAAAAAGTAGAAACATTTCATCTTTCATCCAAAAGACTTCCTCAGTCTGAGGAGCTGTATTCAGCTCAGTCTTATAAATAGCACCTTCTCAGAGTGGATCAACCAGTTTTGCTGCTGACAGCGAAAACCAGCTGCTCACATGGTCAAGAAGGACCATCAGCCTAACAATGGATCATTAGCACACTGATGGCTGTTTACTGTTCACAGGGGGTTGAGTGATACTAGCAATAACAGCATTGTAAAAGGGGGACAGTTGAACCCGGAGGCCTCCACCCCTGTTTAATGATGGACGATTTATTTTCACAAAGATGGCCTCCTTTACTCCTCTCTCAAACCATCGTTCCTCTCTATCTAGGATGTGCACATCTTCATCCCTGAAAGAGTGACCACTGGCCTGGAGATGAGTGTAGACCGCAGAGTCCTGGCCTGATGATGTTGCTCTTCTGTGCTGGGCCATCCTTTTGGCCAGTGGCTGTTTAGTTTCCCCGATATAAGACTGATCACCCTCCTGACACTGAACAGCATACACAACATTACTCTGTTCGTGCCGGGGGACTGGATCTTTGGGATGAACCAGTCTTTGCCGTAATGTATTTTGGGGTTTAAAAGCCACTGGGAAGTTATGTTTTAGAAAATAAACGTCTCAGTTTCTCTGATACCCCCTCAACATACGGAATGACCACTGGTCTGGGTCACTGTCTTCCATTAAGTCAATTTTGGCTCAAACAGCCACCAATGGTGCAATTTACCATTGATGGACCTTGTTCTTAGAATTCACCTCTGATCTCTTTGGACATTATTCTAAATTATTTGGTTACTGTTCATATTATCCAAATCTTCCATTTGTCCGCAGTTGTCTTCTTTTGGACATGTCCAGGGAGGTTTTCTCCAGTCCTGCAGACCTTAACCTTCTGAATAATCTGAACAGCTGTAGTCAGAGGAATATCAAGCTGCTTGGAGATTATTTTTAGCAGATAGCCATTACCTATAATAAGACAATCATTGACTATCTAAGACAACTCTGTCCTCAGATATCTGTGGTCCATGTTCATGTATTAGACACAATGATTCCAAACAGACCGGTTACCCTTAAAATAAGCCGACTGACTGATGACTGACTGAAGATACCAGAGATGCTGAATACAGGGCACACCTGAGTTTAACATGTCCCTGTGGTCAAATTATCATAATTATTAGTTTCAGTAGTTAGCTTTTGAATGTTCTTGAAACAAACTTTAAAAGCACTGGATATTTTTCCTTAGCTGTTTTATAGAAAACAAATTACTAAGACAAAATACTGAAGTAAAAATAATTACTCTCTTGAAAGTTTACTCAAGTAGTAGTTAACTACATAAAATAAATCTACTCAAAAGAAAAACTAAACAATTTACTTTGGATTAGTTATTTTATTTTACATTAGTGTGTGTTTTCTAGAGAGCAATACATTTTATTTGAAAAGAAAATTAAATAAAATTAAAAGCTTCATAATTTAATATGCTATTTCAAAACAAACATGTCCATACATGATATTTACAATACTTAGAGGGATTAAATTGTAATTTCAGTGCAGACTGTGCTCAGTTTATTCAACAATCACGAATCAGCTGGTAAAAATACTCTCTTAAATTACTAGTCCTGCCTTTGGTTTTAATTGGGGGGAGTGGTGGCGCAGAGGTTAGAGAGGTGGGCTTGTGATCCAAAGATCGCCGGTTCACGCCCCGGCCCCGACAACATCAAAATTGTGGGTGGGGTAGGTGAAACACTCACACTTGCCCCCACCCTCATTCACCCCACTCTGGGCCCATGAGCAAGGCCCTTAACCCCCACCATGTGCTCCCTAAACAGGTCTCTCTTGAAAATGAGTTCTCGTGGCTCAATGAGACTAACCTGGATAAATAAAGGCTAAATGAAAAAAAAAAAAAAAAAAAAAAAATTACACTTCATTTTGTAGCTACAATGATAGGCTTCATATGTGGACCATTTAATTAAATCAAACAATCTAATCTGTAATTATTCTTTCTTTTTGTGTGCCTCTTCATGACTGAGTCAGAACCCCAGCATCAACCATCGGCTCATATCTGCAGACCTGGCAGGGTTTTGGGACATGCTTCAGCTGTCTATAGAGAACATCAGCCTGAAGTTTGATGAGCTTCACCAGCTTAGAGCCAACAACTGGAGAGCCCTGGATCCACCTGAAAGGAAGGTAAACAAAATATTTCAACTGACCTAAAGGAAAAAAAATAGAATATATAAGGGATTTTACTCTGCGGAGGAAGTACTCACCTCATTGGTGATCTTTCCATTTTGTTGCCTGACAAGCTGGATATTTACCAGGAATTATATTTGATTATAAACAACAATTTTACAAACAAAATAAAGGAAGCTAAAAATGTAAATCCATATTAGATTTCTGAGCTTGAAGGGTTTCTGAATTCAACAGTTTTTAGTTTTGTCCAGCTAAAGCCATGGAAACAAATGTTTGACTGACAAACAGTTACCATAATTTTCGGACTACCAAACGCACCTATCTCAAAGCTGCACATACTAAATACAAGATAAATCATAATTTAATCTACCCAGTGGAGTTATGAGTTATGGCCAAACCCCACTGCAGCCTCTCCTCTAAAGGGTATAACAAACTAAGCCCAACACTTGAGTATTACCCAAAGTAATTTTAGGTTAGTTCAACTTAGGCTGTGTTGAGCATGACTCACCCAGATTTGTTAATGACCTCCATCTGTGAGCCACACCCTCATCTCACCCCGTGGCTCACCCAACCTACCAGCTGGAGTTGGATCATTGTCCACAGGGAAACTCACATTAACGGTCATTCACCTTTGTTGTAGAACGGCAATTCTTACTGATCTGTTTTTGTTTTTTTTTTAGAATCCAGGAATAGGATTCTAGGATGTTGTCTTAATATTCACAGCTGAGAAACCCATTTAAAACCTCCTTATTTAGTTAGAATTGAACCAAGCTTTTAAAATCCAAGAACATGAGGTGGTGAAATGATAGTCCAAATTTTTACATTTTATGCTTTACTTTATTGATTTGCAAGTGAACAGCATTAATGCACAATCCAAACAATGATTATATCTAGTTATATAGTGGAATCAGTAATTAAAAGTCTATTTATTATTTGAGGGAGGTTCTTGTTAATTGATTTTGATGTCCAAAGGATTGAAAGTCCAACTAATGTGGTAATTTTCTTGCTCCAATGAGCAGAGATAGGGAGTTAGGAGTCCTTAAAGCTCTTACGAGCTGATGGAGGAAAGCCTTCCTTTCATCTAGAAGGGTGATGCCTAGGAGTTCCAGTATGTGTTAGAATCCCAAAGAACTCTTAAAAAAAACCCTGGTCAAATTATAAGAAATCCCTCCAAGCTGTTGTTATTAGTCTTTGTAAAACCTGTTCCACTGTTTGGCATTCATGAACAGAGGACCCAAAATGTTGATAATATTAATCTGATTCCCTTAATTTTTGGTCGAGCTGTCGCTATCATTTTGTAAAATTTATAAAAGAATGGTAAATCAGAGCGTCCCCTTACCATTATCGTCAGTCTCCTTTGTCTGAAGAAATCTTTGGTTAAAGGCAGGTGAAATCCCTTTCCCAGATCCCTGGGAAGGTGTGTCCCATGCCCAAAAAGCTGTTCTAATTTGTAGAAGATTTTGGTTTGGCTTTAATCCGGGCTGAAACAAAAATAATGCTCCTATCTTGACTAAAAAGGAGTCTATTTTGGATTGTCTAAATCTTCTCCTGCAGCTAAGAGCAGGCCAATACCGTCCTACGTCTCTCCAGCTCCCAGAACTATTCAGCCTAGAACAGTGAGAGTGAGCTATATTTAAAGCCCAGACCAGACAAGTCCAGACTTGTTCCAGCCTGGTCTTGCCTCTTCGGGTGTAGCCCTCTGCTGTAAGCCTATGATTGGTTCTTGAGGCTTGTCATTACTAACATACTGGAACATTCAGTTCTGGAACATTCCATTCTAAGTGTCACTGCCCTGTTCTGCTTAAGGAGGGTCACTACTGTTCAATACTTAGGAATTGCTCTATTCACTTCAGCCAAACACTGCAGTTAACATTCAACTTAATCACAAGTTTTTTTAATCATGTATAATCACCTTTTCTATTAGTTATTAATTTTAAAATCATTATATGATTTTCAAACATTTAAACATTTTTTACATTCCTGCAGCTTCAGCACTTCTGATCATTACTGAGAAAAAGCCTACAGACTGGCTCTGTTCACACACACACACACAGACACAGAGCAAACATCTGTAAATGATTACTCCTACTTGTTTCTCGTTACATAAGAGCACACACACATCAAGAGCCCTGCAGGTCCTTTCTGCCTAGAGGGGTCAAAGATGCATTCTGTGGGCTTTAGAACTGATTTCACACAGAAGTCGACATTACTTAACATCCCCTCATTGAAATCAGTTCCTGTCCACGTTATTCCTTCAGCCAGCCATCCTCTGACGTATCCAGTAAGGGCATTTCACTCATGTCAATGTTCTCCATGCGTTTTTTGGCAGGCGATGTGGTGAGAAGTTGAGGATTCTTTACTCCAGCAAGAGGCCCAACCTTCTTTGGCTCATGTGAAGGCTGAAACATTTTTGCTTTCACTTCTTGTTCCGATTCCTCCTAGGTACAGATTGATGCAGGAGGTGTAGGGGTGGGGGGTCACTGGTTCAATGGAGCACCACTCAGATGCTGACAGGTGTTCATCACTACGGTCATTCCTTCTTTCTTGTGGGTGCTCCATCACAGGCCCCTGAAGAACGGTAGCAGGTTCGTCAAGGTTCGATGTCTTGATCAGAGGGGTTAGAAGATTAGAGGCAGCCGTTGGTGTTTCTTCTTGTAAGTAAGGGGGTTCACTGTTATGGTTCCACCAGGTTTAAGGGTAGCTCTCCAAGGAGTACAAAGTCGTCGTTCCCATGCGAGGGTTGGGGGTGACAGAACTTCTTCATGGTCAACCTCTAATAGTGGATCTTGTACAGTGGAAACCTCCTGATCAACTCGGGTGGCAACGTCAGGCTACACCTCCATATGATCTGAGACAGAAGATCCAGGCAACCTCTCTTGTGCTGCATCTAGTTGTCTGAGTGTTGCTGCCAAGTCTGGTGCCAATGAAATGTAAGTGATGGGGTCACTGCTCAGGGCCCGAACATCTGATCAGACCGCCCTGTCGATTGATCCCTCAGGCTTAGGGACCAGCGAAGGGGTTGCTCCCAGGCTCGCCTCCAGGTGAATTGGTACCAGGAGAAGCAGAGGTTCCAGCAACGCAGGTGTGACCCTGAAGAGTGGTCCATGGACAAGGGCCTGCATGGTTATCAGGTATACGGTGGAATAAGCGGTGTTGGTTATAATATTCAACGTTTGTTTCTTCGGATGGCTAATGATCTAAGCCAAGGAAATCGGATTGGAGTTGGATCTTTGTTCGCCTCCGGGGCAGCAGGAGAAGCTTTGTAATTGCCTTTAAAAATAGCAGCGTAGGTTATCATCCACATAATAATAATCAGTACTGCTGTGCAAGTACTGGTCCAATACAGCACAGAACACACTCCCCATGTCAGACCCCAAATCACAAGGGAAATTAGCTTCAGGGTCCAACGTCTTCTTTTTGTGGTTGTAAGGACAGGGTTTGGTACAGCAGATGTGCTAGGAAGGTTATGGATATTGCTCCTTCCATCACCACTGCTACTATTCTTCCTGCTGCGTTCCCATAGCCTGGATCAGGTATCGTGTAGGGTTATGCTTTGCCACGCAGTTGAGGGTCAACACTAGGGAATCTACAGCTAGCCACACTATGAGTACAATATTTTGTCGGAAGTTGGGCTTGACTTGTCCCAGCAAGTAATGCCCCTTTTGCACTGCCCCTAATCAGCCCCAACTCTGCTCAGCCCTAAACACCCCTACTCAGCCTGGCTCAGCTCAGCCTGGATTTGCACCTGCACTTTAGGGCCGATTCCGGAGGCGTGTCCAGAATCCAAGTCCTGCTAATGAGAGTTCTGTGATGAGTTACTCAAAGCAGTCTGATCCTCAGATAAATATTATTAAATTATTATTTTTATATATGAATGTTTCTGTTAACTTATTTTATATATGAATATTTCTGTTCATTGCCCTGACTCGACTTCTGTTGTGACTTGGCGCTGTATAAATAAACTGAACCGAATTAAATCTGATGAACCAGATTCTACAAAAGCATTTATATTTAAATCTAAAAATGTTAAGTCTGGTCCTCTGGACGTTCAAAAAACAAACAAAAAAAATGTAGAAATGTTTCGTCTTTCATCCGAAAGACTTCTTCAGTCTGAGTTGTTGTATTCAGCTCATAGCTATTTATATAAGACTGAGCTGAGTACAGCACCTCAGACTGAAGAAGTCTTTTGGATGAAAGAAGAAACATTTCTACTTTTTTTTTTTTGTTTGATTGTTTTTTGAACATCCAGAGGACCAGACTTAACTTTTTTAGATTTTTCTACCTGGATTATTGAGCAGCATCAGGATATCTATATCTAAAATTCTATGTTTTTCTTCATCATTTGATGTATTTGCACTCATTGTGGTTTTGTTTCTTGTATACAGATTTTTTTTCTTGTTTACAGATTTTTAGCTTTGAATTAAAGTTTAGCTTTGATTTAAAGCTTTAATTTAAAGTGTAATTCTTGTTTTGTAATTTGTACATCTGTGGGTTAGAATAATGTTGAACCAAAGGCTGTGTCTCTTCTTTAAGCATGTTTTAGGGAAATATGAGAGATTCAATAATTTTGTCTTTTTATAATTTTTCAGTTGAATTAACTTTAACAGATTATTTAATAAAGTCAAAGGGAAAACAGGATTTCATGATAAACCCGGCACCATTTATTTATTTTTAATCTTCACTTATAATAAAAAAAAACCTTATATTTTATACATAAAATGTTTATTAAAAAAAAATAAACATTTCCACCCCCCGTCCCTCCATCCCTGTCCTCCCGCCTGCCAGGGCTCGAATCCGGCCTTTGTGAGCAGGCGAGGCCGGGGTTCGGGGTTCGGCCTTGCGGGCTTCAACGGCTCGGCAGCTCATATGATCCTCTGTGGTGACACCGCTCGCTCAAATTTTATAGTCGGTCACCAAACACAAAATACACCTGGACTTCAGAATTAAACACGGCATTGTCATTTTTGTTTTTAAAATTTAAAAATAAATCCAGCCGCTGCTCCGTATCCAGAGAAATTGCAAATGGCGGCTCAGTGAAAAGTTTGAGATCCAGTGACTCCTCCCCCTGACCAATCAGGTCCTGCATTCACGTTCCGGTCCGGACTCGGCTCGGCTGAGCTCGCTCGGTCCCACCAGAGAAGCAGGGATGAAAAGAGGTCCTGAATCAGCCTCAAATCAGCTAAAAATACTAGCTAAAGGGCTGGGGCAAAAGGTTTCTTTCTGTGGCGGGCTGCCCAGAATTGGGGCTTATTAGGGGCAGTGCAAAAGGGGCATAAGTGACAAACAGGGATGGCATCAGCTCTGGTCTCTCAAACAACACGTGTGACAATCAGCTTGGCGTAGCTTTGGATGGCTGTGAAGAAACACACAAGTCTGCATGCGTCCCATTTCCCCCTGTGGCAATAACGCATCCATGCGAACAACAGTAGATAATATTTTACTTTTTTCCCTTTAAAGTACGTCTGACAATGTGGCAAAGTGGATGGAATAGTCGCTGTGGTGAAAAGTGTCCATAGCATTGTACTCACTTCAGTTATGGCAGAGCTTGCTGCCTGGCTTTGTAGGGTGGACAAGATGATGATCCTGCTTGCTGCTCCAGGGCGGATGCGAGTCTGCTTCCTGAATTTGTTGGTTTTATGCCGAGCCAGCGCCCGTCTCAGGTGGGAGTGGCTTGTAGTTCCTCCCCCATGGCCCTTAGACAGTCTTGCAGGAGCACACATTTCCTAATAAGGCAACAGCAATTACTCAAATCAGGCTTATCAAATAAGGCCAAATCTGAAGGAAAATATCGACCATCCACCCTTCAACTGTTTTTCCTCCTTCTTTGATCACATCCCCAACTTTATGGACCACCTCTGCTACTTTGTGGCCCACCATGGAACTTACAGTCTCATACCATGCACAACTGTGTTCACTGTCTCCTTTGCCACATTTTTTTCTAGGTCTCCTCTGGATACTGACAAGTGAGGGTATGGATTTTCTCCATATGTTAACATAGGTTTTCCACACCACCTCAGCTGCATGGGTGGTATATTATATACCATAGTAGCTCTGACAGTAGCTCTCCCATCCAGAAATCTTGTTCCAGGGTTTTTGGGTTTGGCTAGTTGTGCATTCAGTTTGTCCTTTGTCACAAGTCGTGTGCCACAGTCTTGGGTGAACATACCTGTCCAGACAATACAGGGCACTGGACCATATGTCTTGCTCCTTGGAATACACAGTGGCTAAAAATTGATATCTAATCCAGTGATTGGAAGAGTGCTATAAACAGGGGGCAACCCATTCTTTTATCTCTTCTTCTTGAAATTCCCACCAGGTGCATGATTTGTTTTAGGTATGTTTCTCAGCCAATGATTGTTAGAGGTTTTTGACAGTCTTCTCTCTTTTTAGTTCTGTACAATAATAGCGCCAGATTGACATTAGGGATGCAGCGATCCACATTTTTTAACTTCCAATCCGATTCCGATACCTAAATCTAGATATCGACCAATACCGATCTAGTTCCGATATCATGATCATCATTGATTTTATATGAGGCTGTAATAATCTCCTCTCAAGTACAATTTGTACAAATATATGCATGCATGTCCAAAAAGGCAAGGTAAGTTAAGGTAAGTTTTATTAATGATGAACAAGTTTCAAAGTTAGAATTAAATTCTACTAACACAAAAATGTTATTTTATTCCTAGCTTTAAAGTGGATATTAAAGTGATTAATTTAAATGATTGTTTAAAGTTTTTCTTTTTAAATAAGGTGGAGATATAAGCATTTTTTTCTTCTTTCTGTACTCTTTTCATTCAAGGTTTTCTTTTTGATGAATTTGTTTTGTTTTTTTTGTCTTAAATGAATGAATAAAACAAAATTAAATGACTTTAAACATCTGCTATGTTCGTGGCATAAACCAACACACGTTTTTTAGTATTTTACATC
>NC_056506.1:6072539-6088463 GCF_014905685.2 Nematolebias whitei | reverse complement strand
CATAGTTTGAAGCCAACATGCATCATGGATCGAAAATCTCTGCAGGTTGGATCGGAAAAATCTGATAGGTAAATTATGCTGATATCGGAGGCCGATACCAATACTACCATACCATACCACTTTATTTATAGAACACTTAAAACAGCGACAAGGCCAATCAAAGTGCTGTACAGACAGAAAAACAGGCAACACACAAAGCAATATACAAAATGAGGTGAATCAGAATATAGACAAAAACGATGCAGGTAATAAATATGACGACTAACCAGTGTGGAGCATACAGGTTCAAAACACAGATCCTCTGGTGTTGAAAGCTACTGAATAGTAGTGGGTTTTTAAACGGGACTTGAAAACCGAGAGGGAGGGGGCCTGTCTGACAAGCAGAGGCAACTCGGTCCAAAGTCTTGGGCCCGCTACAGAGAAGGCCCTGTCACCTCTGCGCTTAAAGCCTCCAGTATACTGCTGCATATGTCCGTTCACACGTATGTACGTGTGTACTGTATGCAGAGGGTTCAGTCATTAAACTCCAGCGTACACCCCGAGCAGCTGCAGAGCAGCTTCACAGACAAGGGGCGTTTACCTTCGGGACAAATTGAGGTCGCCAATTGGTCATTTGCTGACACGCCTACTGGATTGATTGACAGGTCAGGAAAAAAAAAAGCGAGCGCTGGCAGCCTCTGCCACAGCGGTGTTCTGTGTTTATATGTAATAAAAAGATCTAAAAAAAATTTTAAAAAAGGGAGTGCTGGCTGATTGGTAACTCTAAATTGTCCCTAGGTGTGAGTGAGAGCGCGTGGTTGTTTGTCTCTATGTGGCCCTGTGATGGACTTGCGACCTGTCCAGGGTGTACCCCGCCCCTCGCACAGTGATTGCTGGACATGAGCACCAGCGACCCCCGTGACCCAAAATGGAATAAACGGGTAAAGATAATGGATGGATGGGAGTGCTGGCTCTACAGCCCACACATCAGACCAGCCCACCAGGAAATCTCCAGACCCTCCCTCAGCCATGCTAGACCTGAGTTTAAATTTGCTTGTGACAAATTCCTTCATTTCTCACCATTTCAGTCATGGCACCAACGGAGGAGGAATAGATCACTGCCTCTTGGCAAAAAAAACAAACAAAAGAAAGGCCAGATCAGGGATGAAGAAGGGGAATTTAATACATTGGTGTCTCATGCGAAACAGTCTGTCGCTGGGCAGTTTATTGTGCAACACCGCGTACGCGTATGCGGTCGTAAAAATTTGAGCTTTGCACGGACATGCCCTGGGGGGCACGCACGTACGTACGCAGAGGTACGTGCGTACCTCTGCGTATGGATGTACGCGGCAGTATACTGGGGGATTAAGACGAGTTCCTGGAACTGTGAGGAGCAACTGGTCCGCTGACCTCAGGGAACATGGTGGGACATGCGGTTGTAGCAAATCAGAGAGATGGGGGGGCGCGAAACTGTTCAGCGATTTGTAGACATACAGGAGTACTTTGAACTGGATTCGAAGGTGAACCGGTAGCCAGTGCAGTGAGGCCAAAACTGGAGTAATGTGCTCTCTTTTGCCCGTACTGGTTAAAAATAGGGCTGCTGCATTCTGGACCAGTTGTAATCGTGCAATGGAGGTCTGACTGTTACCAAACAGGAGTGAATTGCAGTAATCAAGTCTAGATGTAATGAATGCATGTATTACTGTCTCCAGATTATTTTTGGACAATATGGGCTTCAGTTTAGACAGCCGCCTCAGTTGGAAGAAGCATGATTTAACAATCATGTTTACGTGATTGTTAAGTTTCAGGGACGGGTCCATTATCACGCCCAGATTAGTGACTCTTTGTTTTTCTGACAGGGTTAGAGCAGAGAGGTCGATGCAGTGGTTTGTGATTGTGTCGTTAGGAGGGAACAACATGACTTCAGACTTCTTTTCATTGAAACTTAAGAAATTTAAAGTCATCCAGTCCCTGATGTCAGCCAGGCAGTCGAGCAGAGGTTGAATAGAGCATGTACCATTGTGTCTTAGGGAGAAGTAAATTTGACAGTCATCTGTGGGGACCAGGAGGGGGGGCTGCGTGCAACAGAACCTCCGCCCACTTGCCCGAGCAGCTGATGATGCAATCGTCTGTGTAACAGCACGTGCAGCCCTGTTTAATGCCCAATTGCTCTCAAATTAAACCTTTATGCTAAACAATCTGATCTCTACTCATCGTTTGGATTTATTTCTGATGACTGAGATCTGGCTGAAACCCGGGGACAACAGTGCATTTTCTGAGCTCCTCCCACCTGGCTACTCCTACCTGAGTGCACCGCATGTGTCTGGCCGTGGGGGCGGTCTCGCTGCTGTGTTCAATGATAAACTCACCTGCCGCCCACTGCCTCCTAAAAACTACAGCAGCTTTGAACTTCAGCGGTTTGTGATGGAATCTGCACCGCCCCCTGCTGTGTGGTGTTTTATATCGCCCACCAAAATATAATAAGGATTTCATTAATGAGTTCTCAGAACTGTTAGCTGAACTCCAAAAATGTTCAATCTGGTCCTCTGGACATTAAATTAAAACAAGAAAACAAAAAACAAAGCAAAAAAAAAAAATAGTAGAAACGTTTCGTTCGTTCGGTTTTTTTTTGTTTTGTTTTTTGTTTTTTTGAATGTCCAGAGGACCAGATTGAACTTTTTTGGATTTTTCTACCTGGATTATTGAGCATGTATCAGGATGTTAGCTGAACTGTTGCCAAAATTTGACAGTTTGCTTTTATGTGGTGATTTTAACGTTCATGTTTGCCGTCCCTGTAACCAACTTGCTGCTGACATTCAAAGCCTTCTGGATTCTTTTAACCTGTCACAATCTGTGTCAGGGTCCACACACAGTCATGGTCACACTTTGGACTTAATCATCTCTCACGGCCTTCGTGTATCTGTTATAGAAATTTTGGACACTTGTATTTCAGACCACTTTCCTATTATATTTGAATTTTCCACTCCTCCCCCAGTAAAAACTATGCTTCCAGCACGTCGCTGCCGCTTCATCACTCCCTCCACTCCAGGTCAGTTTGCTGCTGCGTTTAGAAGCACTGACTTATACTCTGCTGAAAGTCTGGATCGTCTCTACATCCAGAAGAATTTATCACCTCCTTTCAGTACACTTCTACAAAGATCTTGGACTCTATCGCTCCATTAAGACAGACTTCTACAAAAATCAAACCAGATCCCTGGCTTAATGGTACCACTCGGACTTTTAGACAACGCTGCAGGAAAGCAGAACGCAGGTGGAAGAAAGACAGGCTCCATGTGTCCCAGGACATACTGAGAGACTGTCTTTATGAATATCAAAAAGCTGTTAAGCAGGCCAAATCACAATATCTTTCCAATTTAATTTCTACCAGTTGTAACCAGCCAAGGGTTTTATTTAATACCATTCAGTCTGTCATTAATCCCTCCATCAATGTTCTGAAAACTGCTACACGGTCTACTTGTGATGGTTTTCTTGATTACTTTGTGCACAAAATAGACTCTATCAAGCAGAACATTGTCAGTACATATAATGCTGTTCAGTTATGTGCTCCCTCAATAACCTCTGCTGTGTTTGATCAGTTCCACCTGGTCTCACTACCTCACCTCGTTAGGGTGGGTCAGCAGATGAAACCTACAAACTGTCATCATTCCCATCATCACATCACATCATTCCCTCTAAGATGATCAAGCAGTCCTTGGATGTTATTGGTCCTTGTCTTCTGACATTTATTAATAGCTGTCTAAATTCAGGTTATGTCCCGTCTGTTTTCAAACATGCTGTGGTCAGGCCTCTTCTTAAAAAAACGTGTTTAGATCCTACACTTATCATTTTTATCCAAAGTTCTGGAAAAGGTTGTTTTCATTCAGTTGCAATCTTTTTTAGAACACAACTTGTTAGAAAAATTTCAATCTGGCTTCAGACCCCGTCATAGCACTGAATCTGCACTACTCAAAGTACAGAATGCTATTCTTTTGTCCCTTGATGCCAAAAAAACTGTTTTGCTGGTGATGTTGGACCTCTCAGCAGCTTTTGATACTGTAGACCATCAGGTCCTAATCACTCATTTGGCTCAGCAGGTTGGCCTTCAGGGAGTTGTGCTCGAGTGGTTTAAGTCCTATTTAACAGACAGAACTTTCTCTGTTATGATTGGTGATCTGTCCTCTTCTTCAGTCTCTATTACCAGCTGCTTAAACGACATTAAGCACTGGCTGTCTCAGAATTTTCTCCACCTAAATAACGATAGAACTGAATGGATTTTATTTGGTGCTTCCAGTAATTCATGCAACATCTCTCCCAGTCTAGGTTTTCCGCTCCCCCACACCAACCAGGTGGTAAAAAATCTAGGAGTGGAGCATGACTGTAACTTAAAGTTAGATAAACAGATCAGTTCTGTTGTGAAAACCAACTTCTTTCAGCTCTGTCTGCTTTCTAAAGTAAAGTCACTCCTTAGCCGTAGTGATCTGGAGAAGGCCATCCATGCCTTTGTGAGCTCTAGGCTTGATTACTGTAATGCCTTATATGTCGGTATTAATCAATCTTCTATCTCCCGTTTACAGCTTGTACAAAACTCTGCTGCTCGCTTGTTGACTAACACACGTAAATATGAACGTATCACTCCTGTCCTTCTTTACACTGGCTCCTGGTTCAGTTTAGGATACAGTTCAAGCTGCTACCGTTTGTTTTTAAAGCTTTAAATGGTCTTGCACCACCTTATATTTCAGAACTTTTAAAAAGTCCACCAGCCCATCAGAGCTTTACGGTCTGCTGGTCAAAATCTGCTGGTGGTGCCACTCTCAAGGTGCAAACACTGGGGGGGCCGGTCCTTTTCCGTTGCAGGCCCAACAGCCTGGAATACTCTTCCCTGTGAGCTGCGTGCCATTTCTGATCTGGTTCTGTTCAAAGCCAAACTGAAAACATACTTATTTAAAAGGGATTTTAATGGTTAACTATTAGTATTTTAGTATTTAGTATTTATTTATTTATTTTATCTCTTTTACCTTCTTTTATTCTGGCTGTGTTTTTAATTTGCACTGATTTATTGTGTCCTGTTTTTAATGTTGTTTTATCTTGTAAAGCACCTTGGTCAATGAAAGGCATTGTTGGAAGGTGCTATAGAAATAAAGTTTATTATTATTATTATTGGTGTAGAAGTGAAAGGGTATGTTGTTTCCGGAAAATAGCACCAAGTGGCAGCAGGTATAAAGAGAATAGGAGGGGACCCATGATGGACCCCTGCAGAACCCCCATTTAAGCTCTGCCGCTGCAGAACTAAAATCCTTGATAGAGACACAAAAGGATCCGTCAGCAAGGTAAGATCTCAACCAATTGAGGGCTGACCCTGTGACGCCCACCCACTGCTACAACCTAGCAATGAGGATCTCATAGTCGATGGTGTCAAAGGCGGCTGTGAGGTCCAATAGGACAAGCAGCACAGAATCACTGGTATCTGTGAATATGAAGATGTCATTAAAAACGTTCAATAGGGCAGTTTCAGTGCTGTGAAGATGTTTAAAGCCAGATTGGAATAGCTCTAAGATGGCGTGATCCTCCAGGAAGCACTTCAACTGGGACTCAACTATTTTCTCCAGTAATTTAGAAACAAATGGGAGTCTGGAGACAGGCCAGAAATTGGATACGATTGAGGGGATAAAGGTTTTTTTATTTTTTAGGAGAGGCTGGACAACAGCATGTTTAAAGGTTCTTGGCACCAAGCCAGTGAATAAACTGCTATTTACAATAGCAAGAATGGACGGACCTACAGTAGTAAAACATCCTTTAGTAGTCGAGGGGGGGCCACATCAAAGGGGGAACCAGAAGATTTCAAGCTGCACATGACCTGCTCTAGAGAAAATAGAGTGATGGGTTCAAAATGGTCAAATAGAGCTACAGATTGAGGTGGGATAGATGGGTCATGAGTTAGAGGGGAAATGACAGCCTGGGTGGTCGCAATTTTTTCCAAAAAGAAATGTAGGAAGTTCTCACCCAGCTCAGTCGAGGCTTCCTAAGGCGATGGTTCAGTGAGGTGGAGAACAGAGTTTAGGGTAGAAAAGAGGACACGTGGGTTGTGAGAGTTTGGGGTAATGATATCAGAAAAGTATTTGGATTTAGCAGCTTTTACTGCTTTCTGATAATGGCGCCAACTCTCCAGTATTTGAAAAGAGACCTGCAGCCTGTCTTTCCTCCACTTGCGCTCCGCCCTCCAGCACTGCTGCATAACGGCCTTGGTGACGTCATTCAACCAAGGTTCTACTCTGAGTTTTTATTTTTTATTTTTAACAGGAGCGACATGATCCAGAGTCTTTAAGCAGACAGAGTTGAACTGGGATGTCAGCTCCTCAGTGGTGGTGAGAAACACCGGGGGCTGAATTATCATTTCAGAGTTATAAACATTTGTGAAACATGCGGCAGTGAAGTGGTTAATGGTCCGGCTGCGACATGCAGGAGCGCACGGCTTAAGAGTTAGATGGGGGAGGGTGAACTCAAACCGGACTGGCATGTGGTCTGAAAAAACTTTATCACCAATTTCAAGATTACTAACAGTCACATCACGTGTTAAAACAAGGTCCAATGTATGTCCGCACTCTTAGGTGGGACCGTTTACATGCTGAGTTATAATAATAATAATAATAATAATCATTTTATTTAAAAAGCGCCTTTCATGACACCCAAGGACAAAATGAGTCCAATAAATCTAAAAAGTCCTTAGCCAAGGGCTTCTCCTGACAGCACACATGCAAATTAAAGTCCCCAATAATGAAAACATGACTATATTTTGGTGTGATTTCAGCCAAGAAGTCAGAAAACTCATTTATGAAATCCTTAGATCGAGGTGGGCGGTAGACGAGCGCACATAAAGTCGAAGGCGAATGGCCGAGTTTAAAGACGCTCAGCTCAACGCTGGCACGTGAAACTGGGATGGGCAGTTGTTTACAGTCAAAAGTTGATTTGAATATTGTTAATGATCCACCACCGCACTGGCCTGATGGCCGCGGTGCGTTAAAATACAGACAGTTTGGTGGCAATAATTCCGCCAAGGTGCTGGACTCACCCGGAGATATCCAAGTCTCTGTGATACAGAAAAAGTCCAAATCATGCTCTTGAAAGTAGTCCCAGAAGATAAAAGTTTTGTTGGTAACAGATCTTACATTGACCAAACACATCCGGATACTGTCCAAAGTGGACCCAGCAGCGGTGGAGAGAGCGCGTGGCAGTGGCCAAAGGTTTTCAATAACAGCCCCTCCGGGTCGGCCCGTGCGGCGCTCTGGCCAACAATTCCTGTTGTTTACCTGGTCCGGGCACGTGGGAAGCTGGCAATGGAAACCCTGACCACCAGCTGGAGAGGGAGATGCAGCGCGCAGGGCTTTAAGCTTTACCAGCCGCCCAGCATGTTTTCCCCGGCGTCTGGAGCGATAACTCCGGGCAGGCAAGTGGAGAGCACAGCGGAGGTAAACAGGCACGTCCGCCAGCAGCAGGGGGGGGGGGGGGGGGCGTCCAGTGGTACGCTCATTATGCTCCAAATAAGCGACATTGCCAGCAGAAAAACGAAGATCCAGCGGCTGTTGTCAGTCATACACCAGCAGTGGGTTTATATCACAGATAAAAACCAAACAAAACACAAATAATACGAACACCATCAGCAGAGGTGGATTGCAAGCCATGTACACGGGTGCCATCTTACCAGAAGATCCTGGATCTGACCCATCCCTAGTTGACATGATAGCTGATTTAGTCGCCCACAGTCGACACCTAGGTGACACTCCACTACTTTCCCACACTGAGTTGTTAAGGCTATTGAAAATACGTTTAGCCACACATTTGTCTATTTTGTCAAAATCACCTTTCGGCGCATTAAGGAGCTCACTTGGTTCTGGCAGTCTTTGCACGTACATATCGGAAAAATATAGTCCCTGTAGGCCCATGTGCGTCCTGGCACATCCTTCCACAAAGTCTCCTTCAAAATGGGGCAAACCTGGTACCACCCAGTCCCAGGATAGAGTCATATTCAGCCAATCTTTGTGTCTGGCATTAACGGGATGAATATAGCTGCCTAATGTAGCATATATGTTAATATATGTATTGATAGCAGATGGTTATAGCTATAATGAAGTTTTGTGCTATCATAAGTCAAGGTTCTACTCAAGGAGGTGTTGGAAAGGTAAATAATTACACACAGATGATTGAGTTTTGGTGTTGTTACCATATATTAAGCGATTTAAATAATGAACAAAACAAAATACACAAAACCAATAACCCCGATATTTACAATCTACAGACAAGTTGGGTTAATTTATGATACAGTGCACTTTTCAGTGTAAATTTCAGCTAGTTTAGCAGATCACAATACAAATCCAAAAGAACAAGAACCATCTGTGTAACGGTTATAATCCAGAAATTGAATGTCCATATAACAAGAACAGTCCAGGAAGATAGTTGTAGTCCATAAATTGAAGATGAGGTAAGTACGGTAGGTATGAATGAGAATGGAGGGAAGATAAACAAAGGGCTCAGCAGCCTCCTACCAGACCAGCAAGGCCCAATGCTGAAGTCTGTTGAAGGTTTCTTTCACTCCAGGTTAGCAACCCATTGCATTAAAATACACAACATGGTAGCAGTAAAACAAACTGACTCACCAATCCCATGCTATATCCCAACATTCCATGATACCAGACAACCTCCAAAAACAGCAGTAGTTGCCACTCCAAATATACAGACTCATACATTAAGTTAAAAGTGCATTTACTATGCAACTTTGGGCAAATAAACAGTCATTAGAGATAGACCAAACACAGCTTCTCCAGCAGCTTCTCCTCCTCACACTCTTGATTATCCTAAAGCCACAGCAGCTGGTAACATAACTTCTTCACTGTCACATGACCAAGTAACCAAGAGAGTGAGAAAATACTTTTTTTTTTTAATCTGGGTTACACCCTCCCCATTTTAAATCTAGGCATGTCCCTGTTGTACCAACCGGATTCCAAAAAAGTTGGGACACTAAACAAATTGTGAATAAAAACTGAATGCAATGATGTGGAGAAGGCAAATGTCAATATTTTATTCGTAATATAACATAGATGACAGATCAAAAGTTTAATCTAAGTAAATGTAACATTTTAAAGGAAAAATATCTTGATTCAAAATTTCACAGTGTCAACAAATCCCCAAAAAGTTGGGACAAGTAGCAATAAGTGGCTGGCAAAAGGAAATTGAGAATATAACGAACAGCTGGAAGACCAATTAATACTAATTAGGTCAATTGACAACATGATTGGATATAAAAATAGCTTCTCAGAGTGTCAGTGTCTCTCAGAAGCCAAGATGGTAAGAGGATCATCAATTCTACCATTGTTGCGCAGAAAGATAGTGCAGCAATACCAGAATGGTGTTACCCAGCGTAAAATAGCAAAGACTTTTAAGTTATAATCATCAACCGTGCATAACATCATCAAAAGATTCAGAGAATCTGGAACAATCGCTGTGCGTAAGGGTCAAGGCCGTAAAACTCTACTGGATGCTCGTGATCTCCGGGCCCTTAAATGTCATTGCACTTCAAATAGGAATGCCACTGTCAAGGAAATAACAGAATGGGCTCAGGAATACTTCCAGAAAGCATTGTCAGTGAACACAATCCACCGTGCCATCCGCCGTTGCCAGCTGAAACTTTACAGTGCAAAGAGGAAGCCATTTCTAAACAAGCTCTACAAGCTCAGATGTTTGCACTGGGCCAGGGGTCATTTAAAATGGAGTGTGGCAAAATGGAAGACTGTTCTGTGGTCAGATGAGTCACGATTTGAATTTCTTTATGGAACACTGGGATGCCATGTCATCCGGACCAGAGAGGACAAGGATAGCCCAAGTTGTTATCAACGCTCCGTTCAGAAGCCTGCATCACTGATGGTATGGGGTTGCATGAGCACTTGGGGCATGGGCAGCTTGCATGTCTGGAAAGGCACCAATAATGCACAGAACTATGTTCAGGTTCTAGAACAACATATGCTCCCATCTAGACGTCATCTCTTTCAGGGAAGACCCTGCATTTTTCAACACGATAATGCCAGACCACATTCTGCAGCAATCACAACATCATGGCTACATAGGAGAAGGATTCAGATACTGAAATGGCCAGACTGCAGTCCATATCTTTCACCTTTAGAGAACATTTGGCGCATCATAAAGAGGAAGGTGCGACAAAGAAGGCCCAAGACGATTGAACAGTTAGAGGCCTGTATTAGACATGAATGGGAGAGCATTCCTATTTCTAAACTTGAGAAACTGGTCTCCTCTGTCCCCAGACGTCTGTTGAGTGTTGTAAGAAGAAGGGAGGATGCCACACAGTGATAAAAATGGTCTTGTCCCATCTTTTTTGGGATTTGTTGACGCCATGACATTTGGAAACAACAGATTTTTCCCTTAAAATGATACATTCTCTCAGTTTAAACTTTTGTCATTATGCATGCATGGAACTTGTTAATGGAATCAGGCAATGATGGGTCTCTAGTGCATTGTTCACTCCTGCTTTTATAATCTGCTTTACACTTAATGCCCCTCCATATGTTCCATGGGTCTTGTGAGGTGAATTGGCCCTGCATCCTCTGTGCATATGTAGCCTTGGCCCTCCTAATACCAGCCACCAGCTCTTTCCTTGTCCTTAGATCATGTGTTTCCAGACCTGAAGGCAGTGTTCCTGGCTTCATGCATTTGGATGTAAATTTATAATGAGATCCCAGTATTTAAACACATATTTACCATACACAGAAATATGTCACACAGAAAGATGTCACACAGAAAGAATTTTAAAACTTTTTTAAAACATGTACCAGACTTGACTGCTTTGTGTCTCCAATGCCCGACCATTGACATGTTGATGCAAAGCTTAAGGGCGGCAGCTCTGTTTCCTTCTTCGACAGCCAGATTGATCACTTTTAACTTGAAAGCTACATCATAAGGAATTCTCTGTACTTTTTCTATTATCGCTGAACAAATAAACAGGTCTGTGCATGAAGTGCAAAATATGGTAACAACACGGGAACGTTTTGAAGAAATTAATGCATGTCTATCTTGGAGGATGGTTCTTGAGTGTACCTCGTTGGTCATTCAGGTTAGACTTCTGGTCACATGATACAGTGGGTGGAGTTATGGTAGGGAGTTTGAAACCCTGAGCAAGAGTCATTGTACATGTGGATACCTGAGGACATTCACTCTGTATCACTAAAGCCCACCCCCAATAGGGGTGGGTGCAGGGCAGCTCCATGAACAGCAGCCCAGCTCTGACAAAGGAAAATGTTAGTCAGTGGCAGGAAGCTGTCAAGAGATGGCATGAAGTCTTTCAAAATCTTCTTCTTCTTTCAGCTTTTCCCTCTTCAGGGGTTGCCATAGCGAGTCATCCTCTTCCACCTCACTCTGTCCTCTGTATCCTCTGTCCTCACTCCAACTACCTTAATGTCCTCTAACTGCATCCATATATCTCCTCTTTGGCCTTCCTCTTTGTCTTTTTCCTGGCAGCTGCATTTCTAACATCCTTCTACCAATATACCCATGGTCCCTCCTCTTGACATGTCCAAACCATCTCAGTCTGGCCTCCCTAACTTTATTTTCCAGTTGTTCCACCTGTGCTGTACCTCTGATTATCTCATTCCTAATCTTATCCAGCCTTGTCACTCCTAAGGAGAACCTTAGCATCTTCTTTTCTGCCACTTCTAGTTCTTTCTCCTGTCTTTTTGTCAATGCCGCTGTCTCCAGACCATACAATATAGCTGGTCTCACCACTGTCTTGTAAACTTTTCTTTTGACCTTTGCTGACACCCTTTTGTCACAAATCACTCCTGAAACTTTTCTCCATCCACTCCATCCTGCCTGGACTCTCTTTTTCACTTCTTTACCACATTCCCCATTTTTCTGGACAGTGGACCCCAAGTACTTGAAGTCCTGCACCAGAGCAAACAAGAAGGTGCTTAGAGCCGATCCTTGATGCAATCCCACCTCCACCTTGAAGCTATCTGTCACTCCTACAGCACATCTCACCACTGTCCTGCTGTCCTCATACATGTCCTGTACCAGTCTAACATACTTTTCTGCCACTCCAGAGTTCCTCATGTAATACCACACCTCCTCCCTCGGCACTCTGTCATATGCTTTTTCTAAATCCACAAAGGAGTTCTTTCTGACCCTCTCTGTACTTCTCCATCAGCATTCTCAAAGCAAAGATGGCATCTGTGGTGCTCTTTCTTCGCATGAAACCATACTGCTGCTCACAGATCGTCACCTCTTGTCTAAGTCTTGCTTCCACAACTCTCTCCCAGATCTTCATCGTGTGGCTCGTCAACTTAATTCCCCTGTAGTTGCTACAACTCGGTACATCACCCTTGTTCTTAAAAATGGGCACCAGCACACTTCTTCTCCATTCCTGAGGCATTTTCTCATCCTCAAATATGCCATTGAATATTTGAGTCAGAAACCTCACTGCCATCTCTCCAAGACATTTCCAAACCTCCAGTGGTATGTCATCAGGTCCTACTGTCTTCCCCTTCTTCATTCTTTTCAGAACTTTCCGGACTTCACACTCACTAATCTTTCCCACTTCCTGTTCCACAGTTTCTATGACATCTACTCTTTCTCTTTCATTTTGTTCATTCATTAGCTCCACAAAGTACTCCTTCCATCTTCCCGTCACAATCTCCTCACTTGTTAGAATATTACCATTCCTATCTTTAATAAGCCTAACCTGCTGCACATCCTTTCCAGCCTGATCCCTCTGTCTTGCCAATCGGTACAAGTCCTTCTCACCCTCTTTTGTGTCCAGTCTCCCATACAACTCATCGTACGCCCTTTGCTTTGCCTTAGCTAATTTCCTCTTTGCTCTATGTCCCATCTTCTTATATTCCTGTCTCCTCTCTTCAGTCATCTCACTGTCATATTTCTTATTCTTCTTTCTTTGAACGGCATCCTGCACTTCACTGTTCCACCACCAGGTTTCCTTATCATCCATTCTCTGTCCAGATGACACACTAAGTACCTTCCTACCTGTCTCTCTAATTACTGATGCTGTAGTAGCCCAGTCATTTGGAAGTTCTTTCTTACTACCCAGAGCCTTTAACACAACATTCTTCCTTCTTCAGCTTCTGCCATTTGGTCTTCTTCTCTGATTTGACTATTTTTCTTTTCTTCACAACAAAAGTCATTCTACACACAACCATCCAATGCTGTCTGGCCACACTCTCCCCTGCCACAACCTTACAGTCTCCAATCTCCCTCAGGTTTCCTCTTCTACACAGAATGTAGTCGACCTGCGTACTCCTTCCTCCACTCTTATAGGTCACTCTATGTTTCTCCCTCTTTTGGAAATAGGTATTGACTATAGCCATTTTCATTCTCTTGGCAAAATCCACCACAGTCTGTTCTTCCTGGTTTCTTTCCTTGACACCAAACCTACCCATCACTTCCTCATCCCCTCCATTTTCTTCACCAACATGTCCATTCAGGTCTGTTCTGATCACCACTCTCTCCTCCCTGGGAATAATCTCTATCACTTCATCCAGATCTTTACAAAATGTATCTTTCTCCTCCTCTTCACATCCAAGCTGTGGAGCATAACCACTGACAATGTTTAGCATCAGACCTTTTACTTCTACCTTCAGGCACATCACCCTATCTGACACTCTTCACCTCTACTACATTCTTTGCCAACTCCTCCTTTACGACCATACCTACCCCATTTCTTTTTCTATCCATACCATGGTAAAACAGTTTGAATCTTGCTCCAATGCTGCGAGCCTTGCTGCCCTTCCACTTGCTCTCTTGGACACATAAAACATCTACCTTTTTTCTTTGCATCATGTCAGCCAGCTCTCTACCTTTGCTTGTCATTGTTCCCACATTTAGAGTTGCAATCCTCATTTCTACATTCTTCACGTTCCTCTTCTCCCTCTGTCTCCTGACACGTTTCCCTCTTCGTGGTCTTCGACTAACAGTAGAACAATTTCCGCCGGCACCCTGTTTTATCAACAGCACCGGTGGGGGTCATTGTTAACCCGGGCCTCGACCGATCAGGTATGGTTTTGCTTTGATGAACTCGCATTATGGTTTTGACTGAAGTGTTTTACATCAGATGCCATTCCTGACAAAACCCTCACCATTTACCCGGGCTTGGCACTGGCACAAGAGATACACTGGCTTGTGCTACCTAGTGGCTGGCTCTTTCAAAATAAAATATAAAAATATAAATTATGAAAATTATATTTAAGAAAACATAAATTAGCCACTCCTGCACATAAAATGTCAGGTACAAAGGGTGAGAAAACAGTAGTGGCTTTTACACGGGCAGTTATGATAGCTGCCATTTCATAACTATTTTCTATGTTTCATGAACTCCGAACCAACCAGGACTATGGAAATAAAGTAAAAGTTTCTATGATGTCACATGACTTATAGTACCTGACTTTAGTTTTTGCTGAGGATCCATGTCAGGGGTGCCCAATACGTTGATCGTTATATCAATCTCAAAGGTATTATGGGTAGATGGCATGGCATTAAAAAAATAGACGTCAGTCTAACATCCTCACTATGAAATTTGCCACTTAATTTACATACAGGGCAGCCAGTCTGAGGCCCTGTTTACACGACGTGAATGTTCGGCCGTTCATTTACACAAGAACATCCCTCATTCTGTCTGAAACTGAAGGTTTTTGAATCCAGGTCTCAGACTGGAGATTTTTGGGGAACCCCCCCCCCCCCCCCCCCACACACACACACACACAGAGATTTGAAAAGTTCCACAAGTGAAGTGGCACATGCACACAACAGACGGCTGCAGTCCAAAGTATTTCTGCACTAACAATAGTTAAAATAACCCAGCAATTTTCAGTCAGGTAATCTAGACAGTTTCTTTTTTTTTTTCTGAAATGTTTCACATTCCATCCAGAAGTCTTCGTCAGTCTAGGAAACACAACACAAAACTAATTATTCCTTCAAACAGCTTACTCCAAAGTGGAACAAACCAGTTACGTTGGTGCTAAGATGGTTTCTTTGGCATGCCCCCTCCTCTGTTACCGGCCCTCTTCCTCATTGACAGTCATGTCAAACTGGTTCAAAACCAAAAAAGTCCATGCTCAATAATCCCGGTATACAATCCAACAAAGTTGGATCAGCAACATTAAATGATGTGCCCAAATTGATCCAAGAGAGGGTACCACCTAAAACCCATCCCGAGACATTACCAGGCACACACAGACAGCCCGACAGAGTCTCTGTCAGGCCGTCCATGCACCCCACCCACCTGACAGTGACCGAAAGCTGGCCCCAGGCCGGGGGCCAGAGCAGCAGGGAGCAGCAGCTGAGGAAGGCTGGCACAGTGCACCAAGGACCATGCACCCCAACAACCTCACACCACAGGCCCGGAGAAGCCCCGGCAAATCACCTATGCATCCCCCCATACACACAGCTCCCGCACCCCACCCACCGCAAATGTCACGCCAGGCTAACCAGCCAGCGCCCTGCCAAAGTGAAGCCACATCCCCAATCACCGCCATACACCACCAATGACCACACACACACAACCACATCTGACACCCCCACCGGAACCCAGCAACCACCCCAGTCAAAGGGCTGGCCATCGCTACCAGGAACTTTGATCAAAAAATCTGAACAACCCAGGGAGAACTGGAATACCGGCCCCACCCCCAACTGTCCCCCAAGGCCCAACGCCCACCCACAGACCAGACCCCAACCAAGCGGCCTATCTCCCTTCCCTGCCCCCGACCCCAAATGTCAAATGGAGTATGGGAGTGTAAGAAAATAAAAATAAATAAATAACAAGAAGACTCCACTTCTTCCTCCTCCCACTCAAATAAGGTGTTGATGCATGTTATATAGTGCATTTAAAATGGGGGGGATGAAACAGCGACCAGCACAGACAACCTCCCCCCCCCCCCCCCA
>NC_056506.1:6039628-6072439 GCF_014905685.2 Nematolebias whitei | reverse complement strand
CCCCCCCAACCCTTGCACAGAACCCTAAATGTCTACATGCTACATTTGGGAGTGAGCACAGGTCCTGGTAGTGATTACACATCTCACCACCTATATGCCACCGTGTGCTCACCCCAGACCCTATATATGCATGTGTCATAAGAATGTTATAATACTGATTCTTGAAACTTTGCCAAAAACATGTCCCAGTACGAAAAGGGCTAATTTCTGTTTAAAACAATAAAAAAAATTCTTCACATTCTTTTAACACCCTTCCTTTAATCACATCTGGCCCAGCTGCTTTATGAGGATTGATGTTCTGAAAAATTGAAATTACCTCTTTCTCCTGTAATTCCACAGGAGTTGGTGTCAAGGCTGCACAGAAAGAGTCAATCTCATCACTGAAGTCATGTGTATCAAATCTTGAATAATGAACATTTAGTTTATTTGCAAGACCAAAAGGGTCAGTGTGCTGAAGGGAATCTTTTTGTTTCCTTCCCATTATTGTGTTCAGTTCCCTCCAGGCATCTCTTGCATTGCCATTACTCATTTCCTTCTCAACTTTATATTTATAATTTATTTTAACTTTCTTAATCATGCAACTTTTTTCCTTCTCTAGTTCCATCATCTTTTGCAAAGCTCCTCCTTTAAAAGCTGCTTTCTTTTGGTTTAAAAGATGCCTCATTTCTTTATTGACCCAAAGTTTATTATTAGGGTAAATTCTGACTGTTCTTGTTCTTATAATATTGTCCACACAAAATGTAATGTAAGTGGTGATGGTAAAATTCAGCAATTCAGTGTTTTTAGCAGAAACCTCCTCGCTGAATAACAGGCTCCAGTCAGTCAGTTCAAAACAAGTCCTCAGCTCATCAACAGAGTCCGTTGTCCAACACCGAACAGTCTTAACAGCAGGTTTCTCCCTCTTCAGTTTCTGACGATATTTTGGCAGCAGGTGGATGACGTTATGGTCAGAATGGCCGAGGGGTGGGCAACACCTGGCCACATACGCACCCTCCAAATTACCAAAACATTTATCAAGAGTCTTGTCTTTTCATGTCAGACAGGTCACATTTTGTTCTAAGTTGGGGAGATAAGTGGGAATTTCACAACCATTAAAGTCGCCAAGTAGAAAGATCGGGTCATCCACAGAGTGACGTTGTGCCTTGGTGTAGTTGTCAGTTATGCGCTCAGCTGCCAAAGTGAAGTCCAGTCCGGGCACGTAAACCAGAATCACAGTGATCTGTCTGAACTCACGGGGCAGATAGTAAGGGCGAAAGGATACAGTCATTATCTCATAGTGTTTGAACAGTCAGTCTCACGGATCGTCATGTTTGCTGCCCAGCGATTATCCACAAACATACACAACCCACCTCCAATGCTTTTCTCTGTGCGCTGTGTCTCTGTCAAAACGGAGTGTCGTATATCCCTCCAGGTCAGTGACGTCATCGTTCTCTGCAAGCCAAGACTCAGTGAAACATAGAAGGTTGGCTCTCCTGAAGTCTCTGTCGCATTTCAAAAGTCCAGATAACGGCTCCATCTTATTCCTTATTGAACGCACGTTGGAGATCATGATTGTCGGGAGGGGGAAGCGGCTGCCCCTCCTTTTAAGCCAGATCTGTATTCCTCCTCTGGATCCACACATTTTCTTTTAAGCTGTACCGGTGCCTGATTGATTTACTGACCGGGTTATTTCAGGGCAGATGTGGAGAAGGGTCGGGGGAGAAGTGCGGGTTTGTTGAAAAGTCAGCAGGTAATTCCAAGAGTAGGTAATCCACTGTTCAACATTTTTCATTCAGGTTAGCTGGACAGTTTCTTTTTTTTTTTGTGCTGAAACATTTCACCTTCGATCCGGAAGGCTTCATCAGTCAAGTAAACACACAACACAAAACAGATTCTTCCCCCAACAGCTAACTGTGTTTAGTTGACTGATGAAGCTTTCCGGATCAAAGGTGAAACGTTTCAGCACCAAAAAAAAAAAAAAAAGAAACTGTCCAGATGACCTGACTGAAAATTGTTGGATTGTATACCTGGATTATTGAGCATGGACTTTGTTGTAATCCACTGTTCTGTGTATCCAAATGGCCTGCTCTCAGCATTTAAAATGTCCCATATAGTCTAAAACACGAGCCAAACCAGTAATTTCGTTAACATATTGCTTGCCATGTTTGCCAAGTATAAACTGTTCTGCAGTATTATAAAAAAAATACAATAAAATACGATATAATAGATCAAAAAACGAACAAACAACAAACAAGCCAGATGCCGAGGGTCAGCACTTGGGCATGAGCCCCTGGCAATACTGAAGATACTGCACCAATCCGTCTGTCACTCTCACACTCCATTCATCCCTCACACGCGAACAAAACCCCAAGATACTTGAACTCCTCCACTTGAGGCAGAACGTTACCTTCAACCTGAAGAGTGCAATCCACCCCTTTTTTGGTAGAGGACCATAGCCTCAGATTTGGAGGTGTGGATTCTTATCCCAGCCACTTCAGACTTGGCTGCAAACTGCTCCAGTGAGAGCTGAAGATCATGGCATGATGATGTCAACAGGATCACATCATCTGCAAAGAGCAGAGATGGAATCCTGAGGCCACTGAACCAGAATCCCTCTGCCTCCTGGCTGCACCACGAAATTCTGTTCATAAAAGTTACGAACAAAATCGGTGACATTGGCAGCCCTGGCGAAGTTCAGCTCACACCCTGAAGGGGTCCGACTTACTACTAGCAATGCAAACCAAGTTCTCTCACCACTTGTGTAGGGACCAAACAGCCCGTAACAACGAGCCTCCAATTAGAGCTGTCATTTCTAACCCAAGCCCTAAGCCCGGCCCGACCCGAATTTGGGGCAGGCCGGGCCAGGTTGGTGTCAGGTTTTTCATTGGGTCAAGATCAGTTACGATCCAATTATATGATAACATGGCCTGCCATATTTTCACCAGCCGCACACAGCCATTTCACCAAATGCTGAATTGCCTTGAAAGAGGTAAAAAGTTCAGTTAATCTTCAGATGGGACTATACTGCCAGGAAGCAATCCATCGCCAAAATGGACTTTCATTCAGCCACTGCACTCAGCGGACGCGCAAGGCCGACAACCCAAACAGATGAGATCCCAAAGCAGACGTGTCAGAGCAAAGTCCGTGTCGGAATAAATCAGAATGCAGGCAGAAACAGGGATTAAATGCTCTTTTATATCCATGAAAGGACAGACACCCCCTCAGCTCCGATCTTATGCACCTTTTATTCAGCTGCGCGTCCCTGACTGTTAATAACTAATTAAAAATGTCAGGTTTTTTCCGGGTTCAGACCTGTAATTACTGTTAATTCGTCCGGTCGGGTGGGGTTCGGAAATGATGACTGCGGGCTGGGGCCGGGTCAGATTGCATTTTTCGGGCCCAAATGCAAACAATTTCCGAACAAACAGTTGCTAGAATGCACCTGTCAAAATGAAAAAGTTCCTAGATCTTCCAACAATTTTCAGTCAGATCATCTGGACAGTTTCTTTTTTGCTGAAACATTTCACCTTCCATTTGGAAGGCTTCATCAGTCAAGAAAACGCACAAAAAAAAACCTGATTCTTCCCCCAAACTGCTTACTCCAAAGTGGAACAAACCAGTTATGCTGGTGCTAAGATGGTGTATTTGGCACGCCCCCTCCTCCCGCGCCAGCCCTCTTCCTCGTCGACAGCCATGTCAAACTAGTTCAAAACCAAAAAAGTCCATGCTCAATAATCCAGGTATACAATCTGGACGGTTTCTTTTTTTGCAGAAACGTTTCACCTGGATTACCTGGAAAATTGAGCATGGATCTTTTATGGTTTTGAACCAGTTTGATATGGCTGTCGACGAGGAAGAGGGGAGGGGCGTGCCAAAGACACCATCTTAGCACCAACATAACTGGTTTGTTCCACTTTGGAGTAAGCTGTTTGGGGGGAGAATCAGTTTTGTGTTGTGTGTGAAACGTTTCAGCAAAAAAAGAAACTGTCCAGATAACCTGACTGAAAATTGTTGGATTGTATACCTGGATTATTGAGCATGGGCCTTTTTTGTTCCTGGATCTTGTTCCGGCAGGATCGGCCCAAATTAAGCCCTGGTTTACATCTTTTGTTTAATGTTAATCTATTGTAATAAACATTTGTAAAATACACTAGAATGCATGAAATGGCTCTACTTTATTCAAAATTATCTGGGGGAGGACTCCCAGACTCCCCCCTCCAACGCGTCTCTCCCCACTCCCACATTGTCTGACATGAAACTGGTCTATGGTGCAAAAAAGGTTGAAGACCACTGGTCTATAGGATTTTCAGGGTTCTAGATTATTTTTAATGACAATTCTGATATGTACTTCTTCACAACTTTGTCTCTGCATGTGGAGAGTTCTTTGGTCTTCATGATGTATCTTGCTTGGTGGTAATACTTTAGTATTTAGAGATGCTGATTCAGTGGGATTGTTACAACCGTTTGGTACATGTTGAGACTATCTGACACCTAGATTTGTCACAGGTGGATCTTTTTTAAATAAATATGTGGCTATCAAAAGTTATTGTGAATATAATAAAAAATTATGTATGCTTATATACATCATTTTTTATTTTATATATTTCCTAATTATTTAAATAAAATTTTTGTTTCTCCTATTTACCTTTAATGTTTGTAGATTTATTTATTTCAAATAAGTAAAACAATCAAATTGAAGTCCAGAATGTGAGGCAACAAAACAGAAAGAATAGCATAGGGGGTGAATCCATTCCCAACTTTCCGTATTTAAAATGTAATTTACACAAAATACGTTTTATCCCAATTTCTGAACTCTTTCAGGCTTTGTTAAAACAAAAAAAACAATTTGTTTATTTAATATGATTAGAGATAAATAAAGGATTTCAGATCAGATCAGTGTGTTTGTGGTTTTCAGCTCAGTCATGTTTGAGAAAACATTTTAATGTTTTTAATTCCTTTCATTTAACACAGTAAATTGATATTTCCTGTATACAATGAAAAATGTTTTATAACTTTTTTTATTTACACTTTTTTAAAGTAAAACTTTATTCAAATAAATCATTTCAGCAGGACATTTTCGAGCACTGCTTGAGATACTGTAAATGCTCGTGTCCAAACTGAAATGAGCAAACATCTGTATCTGTAAACTTCTACAAACTGAAACGTGAAACATCTGTATCTGTAAACTTCTACAAACTGAAACGAGCAAACATCTGGATCTGTAAACCTTTACGTGTCTTTTGCCTGTTCTGTCTCTTAACAGCTGTTTTGGCATCATTTGCTGCATCACTGTTGATCATTTACTCTCTTTTGTTTGTGTGTGTTGACAGTGAAGGCGCTTGCAAAAAGCCTAACATCCGTCAGCATTACAGCACCACCTCCACAGGGCTTTGAGCCACCCGGGCTTCCATGGATCCATCCTGTCTGTTTTTCCATTCACCTGTTTCTCTGCCGCTGCCTGCAGTCATCTCACTCTGTGTGCTTTCATGTTCTGTGTTTCTGCTACAAATGGGAGGATAGTTCAGCAAATATGAGTATGTAGGTAATATTTTTATATATCTAAGATCATTTTAGAAATGCTTCAGCTGTAAAAAAATAAATAATAATTCTTACGGCAAATGAGCCTCTTACGAAGACATGCAGACAATAAGCTGAAACACTTTTTTTACCCTCAAGAGACAAAATATTTTAACAATAAAGCTGTGTTACTGCTGAGGGCCGATGGATCACTGACTTTTGTAAAAGAAGCTGACTTTTCAAACAACACAAAAAACCAAAATAAGCTCAACAAAACCTAATATTTATAAAAAAAATTAAAAAATCAACTAAAAAGTAGCTAAAAGCTAACACCAGAACAGTAGGTAAAACCCACATCTAGCATAGCAGTGCTTACAGGCTAAAATCAACAAAACAGTTGCTGTTACTCCCTCTGGTAACATGAAGGATGAGCTCTTAATTGATGGCTTTATTTAGTTGAACAGCATCATTACTTTCCATCACTAGACCACTTTCACCCCAGTAGTGGCAATTGTTGGTCAAACCAATTATCCTCATTTTCACAAAACAAGCAATGAGCCACTGCTGCACTGTGGTGATGTTTCGTACACAGGCAAATGAAGTCCAATGTCCAAAAACATGAAGGTTGCATTTTATAATTTATTTTCTCCTGTTTGGCAAGCAATTGACAAAGATCAGTCTCTCCATTGTTTCCTGCTGCTTCACCTGCTCTGGTTAAAATCCATAGCCCCACCCCGGTGCATGCTGGTCCTATACCATTCCCTATACTTATAGAAAATGGCCTCATAGTTCTTCCTGCCTCACTTACAAAAAAAAAAAGCAAATAAAAAACAAACAAAACAAAAATAAACAATTATTAACCTACAAATAAAGCTTGTAAATGACCCAAAAATTCAAAGTAAATCAAAAACAAATTTGAACAAAATTCAAAGTGATAAAGGTTAAGAATAAATATCTGCAACACTCAGGCTGCTAATTGTGCATACAATCACAATTACTTTAAAAAAGAAAAGGAGCTATTCTCTCAAACATGTCCTTAATCCTTGTTGATGATGTTTCTTCAAGATGCTTCCAGTAGCAAAATAAGTTTTGCCATGTCTTTCCAAAGCACTGGTCTTTGTTTGTAATCGCACAGAACGCACCAAGTCTTTTCAAGGATTCAAGGTTCTTTATTGTCATTCACATCACATGTGGTACTAGGGCTTTAACAGACTACTCGAGTAATCCACACATCAATTCCTAGGACATCTATCGAGGTTTTTAATTTCACGTCGAGTATTCGTGGTGACGTCATTACGCCGCCGTTACGTCATTGCGTCACGTGATCCGCACCGGGCGCGGGTTACAAAATGGATTCCTCCAAGCAGACGGATGGAGCAGAGCAGGTCCAGTCTTGACAAACAGGTAGAAATGCATCAATAGTCTGGAAATATTTCACTAAAGATGAATCTTCTGGTTCAACTACCGTAAGGAAACAGAAAATAAAACAACTTCCTGACTGTTTGGAGCTCGTTGTGAAGCGGTGTTATCTTTAGATCCTATGATGTCATCAAGTACTCGAGTTCTACTCGAGTTTTATTATGCTAATGTTGAGTTTAAAAATTATGTAGTCGTTCAACCCCTATGTGGTACATGAGGTGGAACAAAACTATGTACATAGGGTCCCAGTTACATCCAACAAAAATATAAATTATAAAGAAAAACAGTAATAAGATCCAAGACATGAACTAAGAAATACGCTAAACTAAGAATACACTGAACACACTAAACAAAGAATACACTTAACTAATAAACGAAGCCAAGATTCAACTTGTCTGCTGGATTCCTTAGATAGAGCACATTACTAATTGGCTTTTATGTGAATGTTCCTGTAAAGTGCCCTGAGACAACTCTGTTGTGATTTGGTGCTATATAAATAAACTGAATTGAATTGGATTAATAATAAACTAAGCACTAATAGTACAAATCCAGGTGCTGAACAACAGCAGCACAAACATGATTCTGTGTGAGCAGAGGAGAACACAGCAACATGAAATTAATCAGCAGCATGAGATCAGCATCATGGAAAGTCAACAGCACATAACAACCAAGTGGCATTACAGTGATTTTTCACAGTGATTTTTTTCACAGTAATTTTCACAGTGATAATCCTGACTAGGGATTCATGAGTCTAACAGCCTCAGGGTAGAAGCTGTTCCTCAGCCTAGTGGTTCTGCACTTAATGTTCCTCAACCTTCTGCCTGAGGGGAGCGGGGCAAAAAGCGTGTGTGCTGGGTGAGTGGGGTCCTTCATGATGCAGGTGGCCCTCTTCTCTCCCTCTTGGACCTCTGGGTCAACTGCAAAAATTGCTTGGTGATCCACATCCAATTTAGGCCATTCTTCTTCTAACCTGTGGAGAAATTCTGGTCCATTTATTCATCTCCTACATTTGAAGAACTTCTCAGCTTCCATGCCTCTGGATGTGTCACCTGTAGGGTTCTCCTTGGAGGAAACATATCTCAACTGTTTCGCATCTGTTGCTTCTTGAATGACAGAAATTATGTTTGCAACATGTTAAATCTTCTGGTTTCACTGGAGATGTATTTTAGTACTGTTGTACTATCAGTCCAGAAAACTCTTTTTTCCAACTTTATTTGCAACTAATTTTGCAGCAGTTTTTTTCACTCATATTGCAAGAACTGCAGCTGCCAGTTCCAACCTGGGGACTGTAGTTTGCTTAAGAGGGGTAACTCTAGCTTTTCCCAGGTTGAAGGCAACATGTGAGATGTTATTCTTCTCGAGTCTTAAATATGACACTGTTCCATAGCCATCTTGACTTGCATCAGAAAAATTATGAAGTTGTGCTTTGTGTGGCTTTCCGATGCAGCTTGGTTTGATGCAACGTTCCACTTTAAATTTTGAAATCAGCTGGAGATCCTCCAGCCAATCACACCACTGCTTAGAGAGAGAATGGGGGAATAACTTCATCCCACTTCAAATTTTGTCAACAAAGTTATTGTAACAGCAGTTTAGCTGGCGTACTGATGGGGACCAGGATTCCCAGAGATCATACAGTGAGCTAACAGACAAAATGCTCCTTCTGGTCTGTGGGCGGTCCTGCACCGAAGTTCTGAACTTAAACTTATCTGTTTCAATGCACCACTGTAAACCCAATGCTCTGTCAATTGGAAATTGCTGTGTTCAAATCCAGATCCTTGATTTCCTTTGCTCTCCTTTCCTCTGGAATTGACATGAGTACTTTGTGATTGTTGTCGGCCCATTTAGAAAACTTAAATCCTCCTTTAGAGCAGATATCAGTCAGCGTCTTCACCATGTGCACTGCCTCTTCTTCTGAAGGAACAGATTTTAAACAGTCATCCACATAAAAGTTATTTTTGACCGTTTCAACCACTTCAACTGAAAACTGTTGTACATTATCATTAGCAATTCTTTGCAGAGCATCATTTGCACAGCTTGGTGAAGACATTGCTATAAACAAATGCACTTTCATCCTGAACTGCTGTGCAGGTTTTGCAGTGTCACCATGATGCCACCACAGGAAACAAAGAAAGATTTCGTTTTTCCGAGACATAAACTTGGTGAAACATGGCATCAATGTCGGCCATTAATGCAACAGGCTCTTTTCTAAATCGGATGAGAACTCCAACCAGAGAGTTTGTGAGATCAGGTCCCTGTACAAGCTGGCTGTTCAATGATGCTCCTTTATAAGTTGTTCCATAGTCAAATACAACTCTCAACTTGCCTTTTGTGGGATGATGCACCCCATGATGAGGAATGTACCACACTTTTCCATCACTTTTCTGTAATTCATCTGCAGGTATAGTTTCAGCATATCCTTGTTCTAGCATGTTGTTTAAACATGCAACATATTCCTCCTTGTAGTGAGCATCCTTTTCAAATTTCTCCTTCTGAGGCTCTGGAGGCGCTGCTCTGCAACACAGATGTTATTTGGCAAGCTGGGACTTTCTCTCTTGAAAGGTAAGTCAATATGATAATGATTTCCAACAAGTTTTGTTGAGCTACTAACAATGTCCATGAAACGCAGATCCTCTCTGGACATTTCAGCTTTCTCCTCTGACAATCTTTCATTAAAGTCATTATTGTACCGTTTGACCAGCATTTCTGTAAGATGTTTAACAGAGATCTGATTGGCTGTTATAACAGTTCAGTCGTTTCTATTTCTGCTGTTACTTCCAGTGTGCAGGGACCATTTATGAACCTGCCAACTTTGTTTTTTACAGTATAGGGTCCACCATCCACACTGTTCCACACTCTCAAGGTTCTAAAAGATTTGAGGCATCTGTTCCTGTCAGTAGTTCCACATCTGCATTAATGTTGTGAAGCTTAACTTGTTTGAGCTGAGGCCATTCATCAATGCATTTCTGTTGGGGAATATTCACTGTAGAAACTGGCATGGTACTTTGAGTCAAAACATCTGACAGCTCCATGAAGTCATTTGTTTCCAAACCAGACAAAACTTGTGCATTAACAACTTTATTTTGACTCATTGTTCTCAGCAAAATATTTGTCGCTTTACCCTTTATCAGGTTTTAAACGAGGTCAATGTGGGTAAACCCAGAACAACAGCAGACTCAGAAAAGTTTATAATAATATGTTTATTTAAACCAGGGAAGGATGGGGTTGGGATCTGAAAGTGGTAAGAACGAGGATTAGTTTTCTGTGAAGCAGATTCGTCAGGTAAGTTGGAGAGTAATGTCTTCTTACAGGTGGGTGCAGAGTCTTCAGCTCTGAAGGTGAGTTTCCAGGTTCCAGGTGTATTTACAGGTGCAGGTGTACTGGTGAATATTTACAGGTTTGTGGAGGAGGCAGACAGGCAGCATGCAGATGGTCTCAGGTGAGTAGCTCTCAGATCTCAGGGGAGTGTTTCTCAGGAGGCTCAGGGAGTTCCAGTCTGGAGGCAGGTAAATAAACAAACATTAACAGGCACAGATAACCAAGACTAAGTTCAGGCTGAGCTGCTTTTACCAAACATAAGCGTTGCTTCAGCGAAGTCCTGATCCACAGTGAATCCTTACAAAGCCAGTGAGCAGATGAGTCATCTGTAGCAGGTGAGTATGATTAGTGCTGCCAACCAATCAGGAAGAAAAAAAAAAAAACAGCAGCAGCAGCAGCTGAAATGCCTCACCCTTTAGGTTCGGTCTTTTTGCCAGGGTTTCTGTGCAGAATGTGCCTGAACTTCCTGGAGCAAGAAATGCATATGTTTGTACATCTTTATTGCCCTTTTTGCTCTTAACTTGAACTGCAACAATAGAAAAAACAGCATCATCATCATGACCGGCCCCAATATAAATAGTAAATGGACTATACTTATATAGCGCCTTTCTATCTTATTTCAAGATACTCAAAGCGCTTTACAACAATCTGTGCCTCATTTACCCATTCATACAGCTCTCTACTAGATCTCTACACAGCTAATGGAACAAATCATTCTACATAGACTAATCAATTCTTTAGATCACATTCATACACTGATGGGACACACATCAGAGGCTATGAGGGGTTCAGTGTCTTGCCCAGGGACACTTCAGCATGTGACTGCTGGTGGATTCAAACCCCCAACTCTCACATTGGAAGACGACTGCTCTAACCACTCAGCCACAGCCGCCCCAAATGCCCACATGTCTGAGTGCTTGCAGTTGAAAGGTTGACATGAGATCTTGTTGTCTGTTGGGTTTGTGCTAAATAGGCTTCTGGTACCCTTTGCTCTATAGGAAGAACCCCTGGGTGCTTTTGGTGACACACTTTGCAATCCAAACAACTCCTGCAGTCGTTGCTTGTGTGACCAACTTTCAGACAACCAAAACAAATCCCCTTTTCCTTGATGAAAGTCAATTAATCCTGATGTATTTTAGATATGAACTGTGTACAGTTTTCCAGTAAATGATTTCTTTGTAAACAAAACAAGCAGCTGTGAAGAACAGTGGATTTGGTCTTGTTTTCAGATGATTGAGTTTTGGATCCTGGAACTGTGCTGACATTAGTGGCAAAACTGATTCCTTTTTTCCGTTTCTTGATGGAACTTGAAACTTTAGAGCTGCTCCCAAATTGTGAGTCTTGGATGTGACATGATCTGACCAGAATGTGTTTGAACCCAAAGTGCAGGAAGATGAGGAGACTCCAGTAAAATAAGTAAAACATTTATTATTGAATAAAATTTTAAAAAATGCAGACGGGGCAGATAACTTACTTTAAAGGAGGACACAAAGGGGAGACAGATCACAACGCCTTTGACAGGACAATCCAGAGACACTGACAAGACAGCAAGGGGCTGAATATATACAGACACTAACAAAGTGAAATGAAAGACACCTGCGGTGATTAGGATTAGACACAGGTGCGACAGTCCTGGAACACAGGGAGAAAGTGTAGGAGTTACAGCTTTGCCAGCCAACTCTCTCCCACCCACAGCTGCAGCAGGTTTCTAATCAATCACCAATCCACTCCTAAACCTGATTAGAGGGACGACTCTAGAGGAGCATAAAAGCCTCAGCCAGACACTCCTTCAGCGCCAGGACATTATCTTATCTATGTTGACTTCTAAGTCTTGGATTCCAATCACCTTCCTAGGCCTCTGTGCTACTTGCATTTTGCTACCTGTCAAGATTTTGTTCTCCCAGCCTCCTTTGCTCCAACAACCCACGGAGAACCAGATGTCCGACCTTTGGAATGTTTCGAAGGCAACTCTAGTAAGTGTGGTGGCTTCTTATTACAATGTACACTAGCTTTCAATTGGGCTCCGCTAACTTACTCTTCAGATGCTGCCTGCATAATTTTCATTACCGGTGCTCTAAAGGGCGAAGCGCTCCAATGGGCTCACGCTTACCTGAATAAACGCCAGATAGAGTTGATAACTTTCTCTTCATTTCTTGAAGACTTCCAGTGAGTTTTCGACAAACCCCTGCAGCAGGAAGAAGCAACCCAGAAGATGTTTACGTTACAACAGGGAGACAGACCTGTCTCCGAGTTTGCCATCCACTTCTGCATTTGGACAGAGAGGTCTGACTGGGATGAGAATGCTCTCAGGTTACCGTTTATTCATGCGTTGAATAAACACATAAAGGATCAACTCGCTACCAGTGAAATACCAGCAGACCTGAACCAACTGATTAACTTCGCAACGAGAATCAACAATCGCTTTCGGGAACACTCCATGGAGGAGAACTACAGTTCCCATGAATACTACGAACTCGGAAGTAAGTGGGCTGTTGTGTTGCCTAGTCAACCTGAAACAAGGCAGATCAGGAAGACTTGGCTCACACCAGAGGAACATCAACATCACATAACCAACAATGAATGCCTGTATTGTGATAAGAAAGGACATGTCATAGCAGCATGCCAGTTACGGTTAAAAGGAGTAAAACGGGAGATAATGGTAGGCATTTCTTCTCTTTCTCCTAGAAAAAACTTGTGCTTGCCAACAATTCTGTGCATTAATACCACAAATTTTCCTATCCAGGCATTGATCGACTCAGGGGTGGAACAAAACTTGATCAGCTGAGGCCTGGTGGAGGAGCTTCAAATCCCCACAATTGAACTACCCCCCCCCCCCCCCAGTTGCAGTTGCAGCCCTTACCAGACAAACCATATCCTCAATACACCAAAGAACAAATAAATTTGAATTTGTTGTGTCCGACAATCATCATGAGGTGAGCGATTTATTTGTGTTCGAATCCTCAAGATCACAATTAATCCTGGGGTATCCATGGTTTAAAAAAGCATAATCTATTCATAAATTGGGTAGAAAATAGAGTTGAAAGATGGGGTGACTCTTGTTCTAAGAACTGTTTACGTTCGGTCATATCTCCCAGGGCTCCTTGTAAACATCCCCAAGAGGACATTGACCTTGCAAAAGCTCCTGAATTCTATATTCTTGCCCCAGTATTTAGCAAACAACAAGCGTTGTCTCTACCACCTCATAGACCATACGACTGCCCCATTGACCTCCTTCTTGGTACTCCCTTACCTTCCAGCAGGTTGTATAACTTGTCAGGCCCTGAGAAAGAGACAATGAGACAGTACATTGAGGATTTTTTTAAATCTGGCATTATTCGCCCATCTACTTCTCCTGTTGGGGCAGCATTCTTTTTTGTTGCCCAGAAAGACAAGACTCTCACACCGTGCATTGACTTCAGAGGATTAAACCAGATAACTGTTAAAAACAAGTATCCTCTACCTCTGATGTAGTCAATGTATGAACAACTACAAGATGCAGTAATCTTCGCCAAGCTGGATCTCCGTAATGCTTATCATTTAGTAAGGATAAGAGAAGGAGATAAATGGGAAAACTGCATTCAAAACCCCTCTACCCTCTCGAGTACCTGGTCATGCCTTTTTGGCTGACCAACGCCCCTGCCATTTTTCAGGCATTGGTTAACGACGTGTTAAGATATTTTCTGAATATATTTGTGTTTGTTTATCTGGACAACATATTAATTTACTCTAAGGACAGAGAGCAACATTCTGAACATGAGAGCTGTACTACAGAGACTGCTTGAAAACAATCTCTTTGTCAAGGCTGAAAAATGTGAATTTCACGTGACCTGTTACCTTTTAGGGTTTTATATTTGAGAGGACAGGTTCACTCAGATCTCGAAAAGATCAAAGCTGTGGCTGAATGGTCAACACCATCTAATAGAAAACAATTACAACTTTTCTATGCTTTGCTAATTTCTATCGGCAATTTATTAACAACTACAGCAAGATTGTGGCTCCCCTTACTCAACTGACCTCCAACCTAAGAAAGTTCTCATGGACTCCTGATGCAGAGAGAGCTTTCAAAGAGTTAAAAAATCTTTTTTCCGTCTGCTCCCATCCTCGCTCACCCTGACACTAAAACAATTTATCGTGGAGGTAGACACTTCAGATTCAGGAGTGGGGGCTGTGTTGTCTCAGAGGACCTCTGAGGATGGCAAATTACACCCATGTGCATTCTTCTCCCGACGTCATTCACCCGCTGAGCAAAATTATGATGTAGGTAACAGGGAACTGTGGGATATTAAACTAGACCTTGAAGAATGGAGACACTGGCTGGAGGGAGCCAAACTACCATTCATCATTTGGATTGACCACAAAAACCTGGCATATATTCAGGGAGCAAAAAGATTAAATGCCAGACAAGCCAGGTGGTCACTCTTCTTTGCACGGTTTAATTTTTCTATCACCTATATCCCGGGATCTCGCAATGTTAAACTTGATGCTCTCTCTCACCAGTTTTTCTCTACAGAGACCCCTGATACACCAGTAAGCATCCTACCTGCATCCTGTACTGTGGGCATTATGACCTGGTCCATTGAAAGAGACATTAAGTCGGCACAACCGACTGAACCAGATCCTGGCACAGGTCTTCAGGGGAAAATGTTTGTGCCGGTGGTCAGCAAGGTACTCAACTGGATACACACAGCAAAATTCACTTGTCATCCCGGCATCACACACATGCTACACCTTACTAAACAACATTTCTGGTGGCCAAGCATGACCAAGGATGTCAGAGATTTTGTTTCTGCTTGCCCAACATGTGCTCGCAGCAAAAACAACAACAAACTCCTTGCAAGTCTTCTCCTTCCACTGCCATCCCCAAATCACCCTTAGTCTCATATAGCCCTGGACTTCATCACTGGCCTACCTCCGTCTTCAGGCAATACTGTTATCTGCACTGTTATTGATCCATTTTCTAAAGCCACTCACTTCTTTCCTTTGACAAAACTTCCTTCTGCTTCTGAAACGGTACAACTTATGACAAATCACGTTTTTCATTTCCACGGCATCCCAACATATATTGTATCAGACAGAGGACCTCAGTTCATCTCCCAGGTTTGGAGGTCTTTTTGCCAAGCCCTGGGTGCCACTACCAGTCTTACCTCTGGCTACCACCCTCAATCCAACGGCCAGATGGAGAGGTGCAACCAGGAGCTGGAGGCAACATTAAGTTGCATGATTGAAAGTAATTCTTATACTTGGAGCCAGCACTTACCCTGGGTCGAGTACGCTCACAACTCCTAGATGTCCTCAGTGACTGGTCTGTCCCCTTTTGAGGCTTCTTTGGGCTACTCTCCTCCTTTGTTCCCCTCTCAGGACTCGGAGATCGTTGTTCCTTTCAGCCAGAAGCACAAAAGAAGGTGTCGCAGAATCTGGCACCAAACTAGGGCAGCTCTCCTCAGATCAGCCGACCAAAACAAAAGAATTGCTGACCGACACCACTCCACAGCACCCGACTACAAGGTCGGCCAAGAGGTATAGTTGTTTACCAAAAATATTTCTTTAAAGGATACCCCAAGAAAACTGGCTCCTAGGTACATTGCCACTTTCCCTATAATTAAAATTATCAACCCCTCAACAGTCAGACTACAACTCCCTCCGTCCAAGAAGATCCACCCTACTTTTCACGTGTCACTCGTCAAACTAGTAACTACCAGTCCTTTGAACCCTCGGACCAACCTCCCTCCACCCCCACATCTTGATTGACAATGAACCTGTTTTTACAGTCAGACGCCTACTGGACATACAACGACGGGGTAGGGGAGTCCAGTACTTGGTGGATTGGGAGGGCTATGGCTCAGAGGAGCACTCCTGGGTCCCCACATCCCAAATCCTTGACCCAGGCCTACTTTCTTCTTTTTACAGGGACCACCCTGAAAAGAGGACTAAATCACCAAGAGGCAATTCTTGAGGGGGGGGGGGATCTGTTGGAGTTCTGGCTTTGCCAGCCAACTCTTTCTCACCCACAGCTGCAGCAGGTTTCTAATCAATCACCAATCCACTCTTGAACCTGATTACAGGGACGACTTTGAAGGAGCATAAAAGCCTCAGCCAGACACTCCTTCAGCGCCAGGACATTATCCTATCCATGTTGACTTCTAAGTCTTGGATTCCAATCACCTTCCTAGGTCTCTGTGCTCCTTGTGATTTGCTACCTGTCAAGATTGTGTCCTGACTGCTCTCCACCTTCAGCCTGAGAAACCTAAAAATAGGGCACGCAAAGGAACAACAAAAAACCAACAGGTAGGAACCTGGGAAGTTACTGAACGCAAAGGGGAAACACAGAAACCCTGGCTGGCTCTGCTTCTTCTTCAGCTGCGGTTGGCTCGGCTTCTTCTTTGACTGAGGCGTTGAGATCACAGCAGATGGCAAAGCTAGGGCCACAGCGGCAAGTGAAGCAATGACCCCAGGAGGAGCGAGGACCTCGGGTGCTGGTACAAGACCCAATGTTGTAGGAGCTGGTGCGGGACCCAGCATTACAGGAGCTGGTGTGAAACCCCATCCTGGCAGGTGCAGGTGCTGAGATGGAACTCAGCGAGGTAGGTGCTGAGACGGGACCCAGCAAGGCAGGTGCTGAGGTGGGACCTGACGAGGCAGGTGCTGAGGCAGAACCCAGTGAGGCAGGTGCTGAGGTGGGACCCAGCGAGGTAGGTGCTGAGGCGGGACCCAGCGAGGCAGGTGCTGAAGCGGGACCCAACGAGGCAAGTGCTGAGGTGGGACCCAGCGAGGCAGGTGCTGAGGCAGGACCTAGCATGGGAGGAGCTGGTGTGAGAACCAGAGAGTACAGTGCTGGTGTGGGACCCAGCGTGGCAAGCGCTAAGGTGGAACACAGCATGGCTAGTGCTGAGATGGAACACAGTGTGGCAGGTGCTTGTGTGGAAAATAGTATGGCAGGTGCTGGTGTGGAAACCAGTGGCTCCAGTGCTGGTGTGGAAACCAGTGGGTCCAGTACTGGTGCAGAAACCAGCACGTCCAGTGCTGGTGCTGCCAGCATGGAAAGCCAGACAGGAGCAACTGGTGTGGAACCCGGACCAATATTCATAACATTTTGTTTACATTTGAGCTGTTGCATTTGCATTAACACTGCACTGTGCAATCGAGCCAACCTGTTGAACCAACCTGTTTTCCCACTCGCCTGTGGGGGCGCTGCACCAAGAACTACTGAAAGAAACGACACAAAAACCTTTGAAGACACTTCTTCTTCTGGAAATAAAAACAAAAATGGAGTGGCATCAAGTTTTAGCAGTTTTAGAAGTTATATTTTGTCATTTTTCAAAAATGGACCCGGCATGAGCAGAAGATGAGTCAGAAGACCATGGAGAATATTGTTTTTCACACAAGGCAGCTGACGGCTCCATATAAGGTAAGAGAAATGCGTGTTTGTTTGCCCTGTGCTGTACTCCACTTCTTGCTTGTGGAGTGGGGCCCGGTCTGATTGCATTCACACTGTACTCGAACCGCGCTGGAGTTCTCTTCTACCAGACCGAGACCTAGGTTTTAGCCCAGGCCAGAGTTCGCCTATTTGTTCCGTGACAGAGTTCGATGGCGCGTTCACACCTCCCCAAACGAATCTGACTTCCTAGGAAAACGAGCTAGAGTTTGATTAAAGCGGACTAAACAGGGCTGGTGTGAATGCACCTTATGTGTGAACGAGTAATAGGAGTCTTTCCCAGTGAGGGTAGGAGCTGAGGGCCTCTGGGCCTGTGTGTGTTCTGCGTGAACAAGCCAAATAAGTCTCTCCCAGCGAGGAAGACGTAAGTTTTAAGAAAACAAGATATAAGTCTCTTCTTGCAGCTAGGAGGATTAAGGAGAACAGGGAGAAACAGCTTTAACCACTTAATTTCATCTCAAAATTGTATGTTTTTTTTAATTATTTTGATATAATCATTATCTAATCATTAGAAATGAGATTTATAACATAGTAACTGTACTTGATTTTGCATTTAATTGATGTATCCATAATTGTTGAAACTACTTAATTATATGTGAAAGTGATAAATGTATAATCATTCATATTTGAGAATAATTAATGTTATTCTGTGTGATTAAAAACTGATGATTGATTTTAGGAGATTATAGTTAAGACACAGACAACCTCAATAGATATAAATTAAGTTACTTTGAACAGAATGTTTAACTTTTATGATCTAAATGAACCCATTAGTCACTCTGAGAAGAGAGGACACAGAGTACAACCCTAAACAGTAGAAATGTAACACCCTAGCAATGAAAGGCAATCCCTTTGCACCAAAAAAAAGAGCCAATAGAAGAAGATTGTGGAAATAAGGGCATGCCTACCACAAAGGCATGGTTGGACTTGCCCATAAACTATAAAACAGAGTTGATCTCGCACTACTCTGCTGAGTTTTTGGGGGGTTTGGTCGAGTTAGAACAGTTTATGGGTTTGTTCGTCAACTGCAGGGAGACTCTAAAGATCCAAAGAATATATACTTTTTTTTTTTAGCAAAAAAAAGAGCTTCTTTTAAAATTCTGCCCGGATTAAGCCAAATGTCAAGTTTTCCAAATTCGGACTGCTGAAGAGCACGGAATGAGCTATTTTCTCAGGGAGCTGAGGATTTAGAATTTACTTGCCTTGTTCTTTTTTTAACTGAGGATCTCCTCTGAGAAGGAGACTTGGAAAATACTGGTAAGAAGCGCTCCCTAATTTACTGTTATTTTATAAATTTATGGAAAATAAAAATAACAGTTATAGCACAATTAGCAAACAAATAAATTAGACAAGTTTTTCAACATATTGGGTTTTATGGGTATACATGCCATACAGTAGATACTGTTTTACAAGGTTTAATAACACCAGTCTGATGGGATTTCCTTTGAGTTGACCTGTAAAGTAACAGAGTCCCCAAGGCTCTGGCATACCAAGGGACTCTTGGGCGTTGGCTGATGTCCTGTGTTGAAAGCCTCTTCCTACTGGCCCAATGGATTAATACATTCCTGTTCTGCTTATGGATTCATGCATTTCTGTTTTGCTTATCGAAGCTTTCTGGATTATAATTTTTGTATTACTCATCAGAGCTATACAGATTTACAATTCTTTGTTTTAGCTCATCGGAGCAAGGAATTACAACACTTTGACTGTCTATCCCTTGGACCTCAACAAACAAACAACATGAACCCCTTTCAAGTGACATGTGGACATTTAATCTCCTACTCCACAATGCAACCTGATATAATCAATGTTCTGGATTGTTGCTATAACACTGTTTCCCTGGAAATGATTAATTAAATGCAAAGCAGGATAAATTAACAAAGTTCTGGATCATTATTGTCACTGTCACATGTTGATGACTCCTGAATGCCTAGTTCAGCATTAACAAAGAAGGTTTCTAAAGGTTTCTCAGCTGTGAATATTAAAACAATACCCTTGAATCCTGTTCCTGGATTCTAAAAAGAGCCAGATCGGTGAAAATTACAATCTACAATGAGGATGCACAATTGTTAATGTGAGTTTCTCTGTGCACAATGACTCAACTTCGGCTACTAGGTTGGAAGAACTACGGGGTGAGATAAGGGTGTAGTTCACAGATAGAGGTCGTTCACAGTTTGGATGAATCATCTTCGTACACAACCTAAGATGAACTAGTCTACAGTTACTCTGGGTAATACTTAAGTTATAGACACAGTTCTTGATACCCAATAGAGGAGAGACTGCAGTAGAGTTTGGCCATAACCAAAGTGGAAGCTCCACTGGAGAGAAAGACATGGTGTCCCTTGGTGGGCTCTAAAGATAAAAGACCACCAAAAAAGGGATGGGCATCTGGGGGGACCAGACCGAGCGTTGAAGAAAATTGACGTGCACCTGATAAATCGGACCGAGAGTCAAAATACAGTGACCCAAATTGCCAAAAGGGTCACCAGTGGCTGGCTAGGCAATGCACCATGTACTCCGTAGTAACCACTAGGGTCGTGGATGGGGTAAAGGGTTGACTGAGGATTACTGACCATAATCCAGGCAGTGAGCTAGTAGCACTAGTCTGTGATCATCCCTGAACTTGTGAAATGTTACCAGGAGGCTTTGAGGAACAGACACTTGAGACGACAAAAACAAAAAGAATGTCTACAGCAGCAGTAGTACCAGCAGATTGGCAAGAGCAGGACGATCCAAGCGAAGGACACGCTGAACCAGTAGTTGATACTCTGGTGGAAATTCTGCTGTATGGTAAAGGTTTCTCAATGTGGGACCAGTCAGTGCAAGGAAGATTTGTGGCAAGCAATGCAATGACAGAGGAGGATATCTTGCAGCCAACCTTAATTGGCTATATGCAAAAATATGCAATCTTCTACTGCACTAAAGTGGCACAAGGTCATCAGATTGTAGTTGTACAAAACCCAACCAACATTAAAAAAAGAAGGAATCCAACAATGGTTGGAATGGTGGATGCACATGATCGAAGGATGAAAAGATAAGACCTCATCTACTGTGATCATCCCATCAGTTGATTATGAACCTTTAGTAAAAATGATATCCAAGGCGTCAGGTCTGAAAGGGGTCCTAATAAATTCAACAACAAAAGAAGCCATGAAATATCACAAATATGAAGCAGAGTTGAAAAAAATAAATTAATGGAAAGACAGAAATAAACCTCTGACAAACTCCAAAAGTGAGCTCAGCTTTGTCGGCGAAGTTAATGAAGAAACAGACAAGGACTTCTAGGGTGATAAAGGATCAGCATCAATGAATCTTGATACAATGGAATAAACTGGTACAATGGGAGAACCCCAGTGTAGTGTGTCAAGGTCAGCTTTGTTGTACCTTCACTTCTAATTATTTAAATATAACGGGTTCTCCCTTTTTTTAGTTAAAATTTCTGCCATGTGACCAAGATAACTGTGAGTGGAGTGTTTAAATCAGTGACATGAGACGTTAATTTTCTTTGACCCATCAGAATAAATGTGGTCATTTATTTAACATAATCAAAATTTAACATCAAAACATGTACAAGTGATTAGCTGATCTGGTTCTGATTAATAAAACTTGGCATGCTTTACTAATAAGACAACAGGACATTTCTGAAGACATCTAGATTACTGGCAAAATAGAAGAGTTGAGAGGAAGGATGGATGAAGAGTATATTGTTGACCAGGAGGGCATGCTTCTTTCAACACCAGCTCAAACCTCCGGTACACTTAGCACGTCACGACTCGTTACTTTCGCAGGAGATAAATCAGCTCCGGTGTCGGGTCCATTTCAACGCTACCTTCCAGCGTCTCCGGTAAGAGCGGCTGGTCATCGTCAGAAGTCGTGTTGATTTACTCCGTTCAACAAACAGGTTCAGCTCCCTTCGAACTTGGAGACATTACACCCGGGTGGATTCACAGCCAGTCGCTGTGAGTCCGTCAGAGTTTCCACTCAGGAGTGGAAGACTCCATCAAAGACTGAGTTCAACTCAGTAGACTGCAGAAGACCCAGTAGACTAGACTGGCTAGACTAGACTGAGTAGTTCCAGGAAGTGTGGACTTTTAAAGAGTTCTCACTTCCGGTCACTCAGGACTTCCTGATTGGTTGAAACAACCAACAGGGGGTGTGTTTCAGTGATGTCAGAGGGTTACTAAAAGTCAAAAAGACAGCAGGAATGTTTAGGAACATTTAGTACAGACAGCGAAATGTTATGGCGGAGTGAGAGGAACACAGATTCCAGTGTTTCCCTTTTTACCGTCTGCAAGGTTTAAAAACAACACAGACTGTTCTAATAACTTCCCTCTGACTGTCTCCGACTTTTGACCGACATCACTACTTCTCCTTTAGGCAGAAAATCAAAATGCATAATTACTTTGTAAATAGACATTTAACTTGATTTCTAATTTAAATGAGGATTAATAAAAAACAATCATTAATATTGTTTCACGGTTGATTTAAAATGAGACGTTCACTTCAACTTTAGAAATGATATGAACTAAACACACTTTGATTATCAAGATATTGTAAAATAGTAATGATAATATAAAAAAAAGAGTGTTCTTTCAATTGATTACTTCAGGATACAATTAGACAGTCTCTGGATGAGCTAATTTGTATTTCTGGATTCAAATCAATGAAATAACAGTTCCTGTCCCATGAAAGTCTTCAGAGGCAGGTTTTGGTCAGAGGACGAGTTCACTACATCAGTGTAATAGCTGGCAAGACGCAAAGCAGAAATGGCTAGCATCTCTCCCAGTCCCTACCCTTGGGAGCTGTGTGGTGGGATTAAAGAGTGGAAAGAGCCCAATAAGGGAAGACGCTGAATCGGAGTCAGATGACAAGTCAGAGAGAAAGGGTCAGAGTACAGGACTGTGGAGGTCACATGTACAAGTATCGATTGAAAACCTACCAAATAAATCTAGCAAAGATGAAAATCTGATTGAAGATTCAGAAGAAGAGTGTGGAAAAAATACACACGAAACAGAAGAACAAAGAACCAAAGTCTAAACCTATTTCAAGTCAAGGTGGAAAGAAAAACACCCTTAAGCTGATGCCTGAAGATATTTGGGTTGTGAAGTTCCAGAATGGAACTCGAGTGTATCAGCTGATATGGAGCCCATGGGCTCTAGAAGCTGATGGGTTGCTGATATTCACCAGTCACAAGTATAAGATCCATAACTCTACTTTCAGGAAAGCTATAAAAAAATTGTCTGGACCCGAGTACCAAAACAAACTACATCAAATAAAAACAAGAGCTAAGAACGAAGGGCCAAAGGTGAGTCTAACCAGTGGCACAAATATTCCATATTATGCTGTGGTTCATGTCCCATTCAGGAGCTACAAAGAAGCAGAAAGCCTTGAAAGGTATCTGGAAGAAATGTTAACAGCCCTCGAACTCAGGATAAGTCAAGCCATAGCCCATAATCTTAGAAGAGTAGTGATGTGTGTAGATGGATTGAGATCACATAATCTACAATGGGAGGTAGCAGAAAGGGTAGATTTTAACTCTAGAGTATAACAGTTTTTCAGAACTGAGAGCTACATCACTACATTTTGGTGGCTCGTACGCATTTCTGAAGAGATAAGTTATGTGTGACGTGATATTGTAGAAAACCGCTTCATGTTGGCAAATAAAAAGTCCAGGTTTTGACCTTGGTAAAGACATATTTCATGGCTGTGGTGTTCAGAAAGATACAGAATTGTGTTGATGTTTATTTTGAAGCTGGACATTGTCATTCTGTGTGTGTGATTAAGCTGTAAGCAGAGAGAAAGACGCATCATTCTGTGTGGAACTCTTTCATGACCGGGGGTTCTACGGTTTCGACCCGGTTCTGATTATTGGACTCGAACGAGTCGTGTTTTAAATGGTGAAACGCTGTCTGTGAAACTGAGCGCCAACTCAGAGCTGCTTCTATGCTGATTCGCTACTTTACACAGGTAATTCGTGCATTTTCGAAGCGTTAATGGGCGATATTGTGGCCGGACTGTTGGAGCTAACAGCTAGCTTACACAGGTACACACAAGCTGTGATTGGTCAAGGACCGCTGTTTGAAATGTTCTGATTTGCCGAGAAGCTGGTGACGTAACGCAGTGTACGTCCACTCTCTGGCGTCAGTGCATAAAGCCCACCCCGATGTCCACGTGTCTGTAAAGTCACGTGACCCCGGAAATGAAGCTCGTTTTTAAACGGAGTCTTCCTTAGTGGTTAAAAAGCTGAATTATAGCCTCACATTGGTCCTAACCTGATGAGTTTATGCCTAAAGAGCGTGCTTTTGAAGCGACGCCACGTTCAAGCTTTAAATCCATCTATAAATGCTGATTTGGACCGTGTTCGTCCGTTGCTAATCGAAGCTAACGGCTAACGACCAGATGTCAACAGGATGGTTCACAGGAAGTTGTCAGTGACTCCTACCGTCGAAGACGCGTAGCTACAGTCACCCTGTGGTAAAAGTAAGCTTGTACCACCACCTGATGTTAAAAAAAGAGTATAACAGTTTTTCAGAACTGAGAGCTGCAAACTCGTTTTTCATTTTATTTCTAAAAAGACGCATGTGGGTAGATAAAAATGTTAATCAAGCTTGGTTTAGGAATTACTGTTTTAAATAGCAAATTCTGGTAAAGTAAACTGCTTAAAGAGCGTTTAAAACTAGAAAGTTGTTGTCAGACTTTTTAGAAAATATTGTAGGTTTATTAATTTTAAGTGCATTTGAGTAAATAAACACAGAAATAGCCTGGTTCATTGTATCTGTTAGAATTAAGCTCATATTAAGTAACACTGCCACAGGAAGCATTTACTTATAATATTCATGGGGTAAAACCTAGAACAGGTGCCCAAATATTGAAAAGTTGGCTTATAACAGTACTGTTGATGGAACCCAGAGCTGAATGGTCTGTGAAACTCACTGCTCACTTAAATACAAACATTTACCTGTTGAAAAACTCTGATTGTGACGGTTTAACCAGATAGGTTTTGCTGAACAGTAAATACAACCATGGCAGATTCAACAAAAGCTGATAATGCTAATGCTGCTCCTTGTGGTGTTAAGAAGGACTGGCTTGAGACAGCTTTGGAGATGCTCACAGATTCCTTATCTCCATATGGTGACCAGGTGGACTGCATGAACTCAACAGATTTATTGGACGAGCTGAAGGAAGTGGCAGGCAGTGTCACTTCTGTAGCCATAAAGAAGTCAGGCTACGAACAGCTAGCTAAAATAGCACACTTGCTAAAAGCTGAATATTACCTAGAGGCCAGTAGGACAGAAGCCCTTGAAATAAAGTTGATGTGTGAGACAGAGGACCGCGCAGCAACACTTGATGAGTGTCTACAACTCAAGGCACAGTTTCAATTGGTAAAGGAGACATGGAAGGAAAAATTGCAACGTCAGAAAGAGCTCTCACAAGCTCAGTTGTTGTTACAAGCAGACTCATATGAGAAAAAGCTGTGTGAAAGAGGGTTGAAGTACCAAGCACTATGTTCAGACTATGATGTTCTGCACCAACAGTTGTAGCTAACATCACAATCTCGGGACGAGTGTATATTGGAAAAACCGGCATTAGTCCAACAAGGCGTGCGTTTACAAAGTGAGTGTCATACATCACGTGAACTTTTAACAGCCTGTGAGGCAAAACTTGCCGCAGCCACAAATAAAATCTCTGACGAGGGGAAAGAATGTCTGGAACTCAAAGACAAACTGGGTCAGAGTCCAGGTCAACCATCACCACCTCAGAGGGATTTTGTTGTACCTCCTACACAAAATCTCCTTATGCCACCTCCACGTGATTCTGGTGAACCACCTCCACGTGATTATTTTGTTCCGCCTCTACCAAACCCTCATCCTCCACTCTCAATAGTGGTATTGCAAAAAATAGCGAAATATGTCCAACGTTTCGAGCCAGGGCCGTTGGGTTCGACCGACACTAAGGCCTATCTGCAAGACCTTGACTTCCGATTAGGAAGCTATCCCAACGCTACAGTTGAGGATAAAATAGGTTTGATCAGGTTCACTTCAGCCAGGACGGTGTTTTCCTTTATACAGCGTCAACCTGATGCTACAAGAAAGGATTACCGCCTGTTATGTGCTGCTCTAATCAAAGAGTATACCCCTTGCGCGGGACCTGGCGGTTACCCAGCTGCCGACAAGGTCATGCAAGGTAAGAATGAGTACCCAAGGACATATTATTCCAGAATTTTGGAGGCTTATTTTGGTTACAGGAATGAAACCGGCATGGAGGAGGAGGAAGCGTTTAAGTTTGTTTTCAGCAAAAGTCTCCACTCTGACATAAGGATGTCAGTGCAGATGATGGCTAATTTCAAAGAAAAAGCCATTAGTGAGATAAAAAAATTGTGCTGTGAATGTCTTTGAGGCCCGTTCACAGGCCAAAACACCCATTGAGGTGTTCCCAGGTGAGAGGATTCCTGCCCAGTCATTAGAATTGAAAGGGACGAGAGCTTCAGCTCCCCCTCCCAAGAAAGGCGAGAGGAAACAAGATTTCCCAGCAGCCAAACCACAACAGATGAGTGCCCCCTGGTCCAGACAAGATCCTAAATGGTTTCCCAAGAAACCAGAAGATGCACTAATGTACCAGAAGGGGGGCGCACGCCCTAAGGGTAAAAGGTATGGCACCCAAGGTAACCCATACAACCAGGGATCCCACCAGGAACCCCAGAGGAGGGGGCCTGCTCCCCCACCACGTCGGCCTGGACAGCCTGAGACGAAAAAGAAACAGCAGCGGGTCCAGAAAGAGATCCCCGGACCTCTGAGCTCGGAAGAGACAGAGAGTGTGCGTCGGTTCTTGGAAATGTTGAAAGGTATTACCACGGACAAATAACCTGACGCGTTGTGTGGCAATATCATTGCTAATGAGAGTCCCTCACCAGAAAAAGAGGGGGTGCACTCACACGTCACCGATGGTAACCCATCACAAACTGAAACCTCAGAAACAGCAACAGCTTTGCTGACGGTTCAGACAAATCATGGTGACACAAACAACAACATTGCCGCTGTTACGGACAGCTGCCAGCACCTTGTTGTTACAAACAATGAGAGCCCCTCAACACACAGAAAGAGGGTGATCTCATACATCAATGACGGAGGCCCGTCAAAAACCGAACTCTCAGGAGCAGCAACGACTGCACCAATGGTTCGGATAAACCGGGATTACACAGGCAAAGGTAAACGTAAGAAGAAACGTTGGCCAAAACCTACAAGGTTCCTGTGTAACCTGATCAGAAAGGGGGTCGCTAAAAAAGCTTACCTGTCGATCACACTTGAAGGGGTCCTCGCACATGAAGCCCTACTGGATGGTGGAGCCGACATAACTATTTTGTCAGCCAAACTATTCGAGGAGCTCAGGACTGCCGCTAATGGTGTTCACAGGGAAATACCTCTCATAGAATGTGCTATAGGACTGCAGGGCCTCGCAGAGACGAGGACAACCCTAACAGCTATAGCTATGGTTCTCATGCAGGTTGGCGAGATGACACTTTACCACCCGGTATATGTGTCTATGGTTGACTCATTCCCATTTTTGATCGGCCAGGGTTTTATAAATCGCTTTGACGCGATTATAGATTATGGTGAACAGACAATGTGGGCCAGAGTGAGCAAACCCCTGCCAATACTCGTGCCTCCTGAGACAGTCACAGACTGCCCAACAGCAGGCACTGCAGAACGCACCGAGGACTTCTCAGCAGAGAACACAGTCCCGGTAAGTAAGCCTTCAAAAGCATGTGAAACCAAAGAGACCCAACCGGAGAACCCAACTCTGACTGAACAAGAAATCCTCCTCTGCGAGCTGGGACAGTCAGAGCCCACCGGATACTTCCTACCGTTGGCAGTTAAAGGTGTAGAGATCCAAGGATCTACACCGAAGATGCTGTACTGTCCCGCTGTGGACAGATAAATCAACTATTAACCAAGCTTTCTACGAAACATTGGTTAAAAAACATTTGGGTCTAGTTCTGATCGAGAAAGCTTTCCACTTTCCATTGTATCCCAACAGTTCATGAGTGATGACTGCGAAAGGAGTCATTAACTTGAAACTGATCTGGGACCAATGGGAACTGGTACACCCATTCCTTGTGGTCCAAGACTTACTACATGCAACCTACATAGGCTCTGACATCTTGGTAGGATTAGGTGTCTGAGTGGACACCAGCCACAATGTGCTGTGGTCACTAAAACCAGCCAAAAAGGATCCTCCTGTGCTAGACACAGCAAACCTTACGGCTGGACAGACCATTCCAGAGGTCTGCCAGGTTACTAACAACCAAAACACCTCAGTACCACCTCAGGTAACAAACCTAATGGTACGAGTCCACATTGTGGCGGAACAAGCTATTAGCCTTAAACAGGCGTACTTTCAACCATCTCCTACGTTTTTCAAACTAGGACCGTCCATTGAGGCCGCAAGCCAAGTGAGCCTCGACTCCAGAACCACATCTGTTGCTGTGTGTAACACAGGTACAGAGGAGGTACTGATCCCGAGAAACACAAGGCTAGGATGGTTGATCTCCACAGATTTTCATGATTTTGAACTTGGCATTCCATTTCTGGGAGGACTCCCAGACAACCTGGTATCGAGTCAAGAGACTGGTCTAGTTTGGTTCACGAAACCAACACAAGCCATAGCTCTCTTCTCAACCAATGATGTAGATTTAGGACATCAAACCTATAGTGTCTTACCTATAGACAGGTCTGACGACACAGAAGGGGACTCACTGGAGCTCCCCAAACATCAAGAACCCTTAGCAATCGCTTCACAGATTGAACAGGTGGTCGCCCAAGCCGACGCCCTGATGACTGATGAAGAAAGGGATAAACTCCGCCACGTTCTCATGAAATATGAGAAGTCATTCTCGACTGACTCAGTGGATTGTGGGTTGACCTCGCTTCACACAGTGAGCATGCCAACTCCTCCAGACTCACCACCTACATTTGTCAGATAACACAAGATTCCCCTGGCAAGCACATCAACCTGTCAAGGAAATCATTGATGACCTTTTAGATAAAGGCATAATCAGACATTGTAATAGCACATACTCTGCGCCTTTATGGCCAGTTTTGAAACCAAATGGTAAGTGGAGACTTACCATAGACTACAGAAAGCTAAACAAACAAGTTCCTTTATCTAGGTGGCCAATGACCCAGATCCAACAGGAACTGCCCAAGGTCACCGATGGCAAGTACTTTTCCACCCTCGACGTCGCCTCTGGTTTTTGGACCATTCCTGTGCGCGCCGAGGACCAACATAAACTAGCTTTCACTTTTGGTAGCTGACAATACACCTTCACCAGGTGCCCCTTTGGCTACGCTAACTCACCAGCTGAGTTCAACATCTTTTTGAACAAAACATGTCCAGACGCCCACGAATGTGGGGCACTGATCTACATGGACGATGTCCTTTTGAGGCAGCCAACACTGGATTTACACTTGGCTGAGAACGACCACGTTCTGAATCAACTGACTACTGCTGGGGCTAAAATCTCACTGTCAAAATGCCAGTGGTGCAGGACCAAGGTGGACTACGTTGGCCTACTAGTAGGTCCAGACGGAGTACAACCACAATTGACTCGCACCCAAGGCCTAGACAATCTCAAAGTCCCCACCAATCTCAGAGAACTACAGAGTTTTCTGGGCGTGTGTAACTACTCACGCCAATTCATAGAGAACTATGCAGATCTTTCAAAACCACTGACTGAACTCTTAAAGAAAGACGTCCCATTTGTCTGGACTGATAACCAACAGCAGGCAATGAACGCTCTCAGGGACAGACTCAAGTCAGCCCAATGTCTAGTCTATCCAGACTCCAACAAAGAGTTTCACCTGGAAGTGGGCTTCTCAGCTCACTGCATGAGTGCAGGTCTGTACCAGATGCACGACAAAGACAAGCGTGTGGTGGCCTACGCCAGTAAGACAATGGCAGGCCCCAAATTAAAGTTCTCAGACTGTGAGAAAGCTCTACTGACCACTATGTGGGCAGTTAAACACTTCTCCAGTTATATCGGTGGACAAAAAAATCATTGTTGAAACACAACACCAGCCAGTGACTTTCCTCAATAGCCAACACATCAGAGATGGTGTGGTGACAAACTCACGGGTAGCCACGTGGCTCATGGCGCTTCAAAGTTTTGACCTAGACATCCGCTACGGACAAAACAAGAAGTCACATTTGGGCACCGACATGGTACTCTGCCAGGAGTGTACACAAGATGTACCAGCCACCCATCCGCCAGCTGCGGAAAAACCCTCAGTAAGTGATGACCCGAATCACCACTACTTTGATAGCAATATCTGCAAAGATATGAAAACACTGTACGTGGATGGATGCTCATTCCACCACGAACAAACCTGCAAATCAGGTGTTGGAGGGATCCTCCTCCAAGACCAACAAGAGGTCACTTTTAGCTATAAATTAGGCTCTCAGACTTCTCAGTACGCTGAGATAGCAGGAATCCTAATAGCTCTCCAGATGGCAGTAGAACGCTCCATCCAAACGCTAGTCATCTGCACAGACTCTAATTACGCTCGACTTAGTTTCTTGTGTGATCTCGCTCTGTGGAAACAGAACGGCTTTCTCACAAGCAACAGGAAAGTGGTCAAACACAAAGAGCTTTTCATGGTATGTGATCACTTGGTGACATCACATGACCTACAGTTCTACTGGAAAAAGGTTCCAGGACATTCAAGAGTCCTAGGCGATGACAAGCGGTATAATGACCTTGCAGACTTCCTAGCCAAGGACGGAGCCGTGGTCGGCCCTCTGTGGTCCTTTGACCCCTCCTGGCTGCTCGCAACTCTGTCAGTACAACCTACAGCCGAGGTAATGGCAGTCACACGTGCACAGGCTGCAGACGAGATCCTAAATGGTTTCCCAAGGAACCAGAGGATGAACGGATGTACCAGAAGGGGGGCGAACGCCCTAAGGGTTAAAAGTATGGCACCAAAATGACACATACAATCAAGGATCCCACTGGGAACCCCGGGGGGGGGGGGGGGGGGGCTGCTTCCCCACCACGTCGGCCTGAACAGCCTGAGACGAAACAGAAACAGCAGAAGGTCCAGAAAGAGAGCCCTAGACCTCTGAGCTCGGACGAGACAGAGAGTGTGCGTCAGTTCTTGGAATTGTTGAAAGGTGTTGCCACGGACAAACAACCTGACGCGTTGTTTGGCAATATCATTGCTGATCAGTCAGAGCACACAGACAACACCGTTACTGCTGTCACAGACAGTCACTATGATGCTGTTGTTGTAAACTTTGACACGCCTTCACCTGAAAAAGGGGGCGTACAATCACACGTCACCGACGGTGACCCGTCACAAACTGAAACCTCAGGAACAGCAACAGCTGTGCTAACGGTTCAGTCAAACCAGGGTGACACAAACAACAACATTGCCGCTGTCACGGACAGCCACCAGGACCTTGTTGTTACAAACAATGAGAGCCCCTCAACACACGGTGAGCAGGTGATCTCATACATCAATGACGGACGCCCGTCAAAGAGCCGAACTCCCAGGAGCAGCAGCAATTGCACCAACGGTTCGGAAAAACCGGGATTACACAGGTAAAGGTAAACGTAAGAAGAAACGTCGGCCAAAACCTACAAGGTTCCTATGTAACCTGATCAGAAAGGGGGTCGCTAAGAAATCTTACCTGTCGATCACACTTGAAGAGGTCGTCACACATGAAGCCCTACTGGATGGTGGAGCCGACATAACTATTATGTCAGCCAAACTGTTCGAGGAGCTTAGGACTGCCACTAATGTTGTTCACTGGGACATACCTTTCATAGAATGTGCCATAGGGCTGCAGGGCCTCGCAGAGACGAGGACAACCCTAACAGCTATAGCTATGGTTCACATGCAGGTTGGCGAGATGACACTATACCACCCGGTATATAAGTCTATGGTTGACTCATTCCCATTTTTGGTCGGCCAGTATTTTATAAATCGCTTTGACGCGATTATAGATTATGGTAAACAGACAATGTTGGCTAGAGTGAGCAAACCCTTGCCAATACTCATGCCTCCTGAGACTGTCATAGACTGCCCAACAACAGGCACTGCAGAAGGCACCGAGGATCTCTCAGCAGAGAACACAGTCCCGGTAGGTAATCCTTCAAAAGCATGTGAAACCAAAAACACCCAACCGGTGAACCCAACTCTGACTGAACAATAAGGCCTCCTCTGCGAGCTGAGACGGTCAGAGCCCACCGGATACTACCTACCGTTGGTAGTTAAAGGTGTAAAGATCCAAGGATCCCACACCAAAGATGCTGTACTGTCGCCGGGGACAGATAAACCAGCTATCAAGGACGGAGCCGTGGTCGGCCCTCTGTGGTCCTTTGACCACTCCTGGCTGCTCGCAACTCTGTCAGTACAACCTGCAGCCGAGGTAATGGCAGTCACACGTGCACAGGCTACAGCCAAGCCAGCTGACAACACAGTCTCTGTACAACCCGTGCTGACTGACCCAGACATCATCCAACTTCAGAAGTCGGATCCTGCAATAAACTCGATGATGCTGTATTTGACTGACCCAGGGAAAAACACTCCATCCGAAGCCGACCTGGATTCCAATCCAGACCTTAAAGTCCTCTTTCATCTGCGCAAACAGCTAAAACTACTCAAGGGCATCCTAACTTTTGCTCATGGAGCGACGCCCTCACCCGTGTTCGTGGTCCCCCATGACCACAGGGGGGTGACGTTAGTTAGGGTGATGTTACCAGACGTGATAACGTGATCAAATCTGACAGTCAGAGTGAGTGACGCACCGAAACGTTGTTTTCTAGTTGCTTAATCACTACTTTTGTCAGTGTTGAAACACTGTTTTTCTGGTTGCTTAGTCACTATTTTTATCGATGTTGAGACATCGTTTAATCGGTTTTTGGTATTGTTTCTGAACACCCCCAGCAAGAATGAATTTTGTGTGTATTTTAGTTAGAGACTAAGAGGACTTTAACTATGCCAACATGCAGTTCATTTGTTAAAATTCAATCTTTGAGGAGTCAATGTAGATTAATGCTACCTTAAGTACCATAATCTACATTGGTCTCACGACGCTCAAGCCGAACATACTCGAACAATCCTATTCGGGGGGGGGGGGGGGGGGGGGGG
>NC_056506.1:6029482-6039528 GCF_014905685.2 Nematolebias whitei | reverse complement strand
GGGGGGCTAGCTAATCCTTCAGTTGAGTCTCGCCATAGACTCCAAAACATTTAGGGGAAAACCAAAAACCTCAAGTTGTTTGTCTAAAAGGACAACAGACAATTGAACCAAACTATATTTTGCCATGTAAATCTAACTTAAACCAAGTTAGGAATGGAAAAATAGCTTGGAATGCCCTTCTATAGGTATAAATCCCTATATAAAAACTTTTCAGCATGACCCACACTTTAAACTGGTAACTTTAGCTGATCTAAACCATGATAGCTTACACAGCAGGTGCATATAGGTTAAGGTCTTATGTAAAATCCCACTCATAAGCCCAACTAAAACCACATAAATGCATAACACATAGAACCAGAATGGCACCCACTGGGAACCACCACCAGCAGCAACCTTCACTGAAGGGACCTACAACTCCAACGTGGGTCTCCAATTTCCATCCAGTGGTCACCTCTGCAGTTCAATCGAGGGAACCCCTCTGCATGCTGATCAATCAACACCTCCAATCATTGTGGATTTATCGTTGTGGATTATATGACTTTTTCCAATGGATTACAGACTATGTTTCCAAGGGGTTAAAGCACTGCTATAATGGAATTACCAACAACATTGTAGAATTACCTAAACCGTTGTGGGATTACCTTCTTTGACTTTTGTTTTCCTCTTGATGGATTACATCAAGATCAAGGACATTCGGAGGCGTAAGTTCATGTTGGAATTCATCCCCATGGACAGGCGATGATTTCCAAAGGGGGGACTGTAGTGAATTAGGCCTCCGACCAAAACCTGCCTCTGAAGACTTTCATGGGACAGGAACTGTTATTTCATTGATTTGAATCCAGAAATACAAATTAGCTCATCTAGAGACTGTCTAATTATATTCTGAAGTAATCAATTGAAAGAACACTCTTCTTTTATATTATCATTACTATTTTACAATATCTTGATAAATAAAAAGTGTGTTTAGTTTATACCATTTCTAAATGTTGAAGTGAACCCCTCATTTTAAATCAACTGTGAAACAGTATTAATGATTTTTAATCCTCAATTAAATTAGAAATCAAGTTAAATGTCTATTTACAAAGTAATTATGCATTTTGATCTTCTGTCTGAAATGAGAAGTAGTGATGTCGGTCGAAAGTCAGAAATTAAGTTATTAGAACGAAGTGTCGTGTTTTTAAACCTAGCAGACGGTAAACAAGAAGCTACTGGCATCTTCTTCCTCCCACTTTACCATAACATGTCTTCTGTCTGTACGGGACGTTTCTAAAACATTCCTCCTGTTTTCCTGACTTGTAATGACCCTCTGACGTCACTAGAACCACCCCCTGTTGGTTGTTTCAACCAATCAGGAAGTCCTGAAGTGACCGGAAGTGAGAACTCTTTAAGAGTCCACACTTCCTGGAACTTCTGTCTTCAGTCAGTCTTGAGTCAGTCTTCAGTCTTCTTGAGTTGGGACTATGGAGTCTTCCACATCTGAGTGGAACCTCTGACGGAGTCACAGCGCCTCGCTGTGAACCCTCCCGGGCATAATGCCCTACAACCTCGAAGGAAGCTGGTTCTGTTTAACGGAGTAACTGGCACGACTCCTGTTCCTGCCCAGCCACTGCCCGGAGACGCTGCAAAAGGATCGTACTAATGGACTCCTGTTCCTGAGCGGAGGTATCCCCGTATAAGGTAACAAAGTCTCTGCACGTCCTGAAGTGTACAGGAGAGTTGAGCTAGTGTTGAAAGGAGCGTGCCATTCTGCGGTCCGAACAGACACACCCTTTCTTTCATCCATCTAAATCCTCCTCTTTAAACCTATAAATCTCTCCTCTTGTAAACGCTCCTATATTGCCAGTAATTAATCTAGATGCCTTCAGAAATGTCTCTTGTTTTTATTAAGTAAAATGTGCCAAGTTTTATTAATCAGAACCAGATCAGCTAATCACTTGTACATTTTGATGTTAAATTTTGATTCTGTTAAATAAATGACCACATATATTACATATTATATTTATTCTGATGGGTCAAAGAAAATTTACGTTTCAGTGTCACTGATTAAACAATCCAAGCACCAAGCTCAGAATCAAAGTTTCAGCCTGCCTCAGCAATGCCAAACCACCACCTTCCAACATCAATAGAGAGGAGAGGGATGCACTCACCACTCTGAGCAAGGACAAAAACATCATAATTCTCCCAGCAGACAAAGGAAGGTGCACAGTGATTTTGAACCAGAAAGACTATCATGAGAAAGTTATGACACTCCTTAGTGACTTAACCACTTATGAACCTCTGAAAAGAGATCCAGGAAGTGGTTACAAGAAGAAGTTAATAGATTGCCTGAAAATTTTGGAGCAGGACAAGGCTATTGACCGTTTTCTGTACCACAGACTGTACCCAGGGGAGGCCACACCTAGTCTGTATGGTTTACCTAAAATCCACAAACAAGGTGTACCTTTAAGACCAATTGTTAGTATGAATAACTCTGTCACTTACAATGTTTCCAAATATCTGGCATCTGTACTCATCCCTTTAGTTGGCAGCTCAGAACACCACATACAGAACACCATGGACTTTGTGGATAAGGTGAGGGATGTCATCATGGAGACTGATGAAACAATGGTCTCTTTTGATGTCACATCACTCTTTATGTGCATTCCTGTTGATGATGCAGTAGAGGTGGTCAGTTTAAAATTAACATCAGACACCACTCTGAGCAGCAGGACCACACTTTCTACAGAACAACTGTGTCAACTCTTGAAACTGTGCCTGCAGTCAACCTACTTCACATATGGGGAGCAATATTATAGGCAGAAACATGGGTGTGCTATGGGGTCTCCAGTTTCTCCTATTGTTGCCAACCTGTACATGGAGGAGGTAGAAAAGAGAGCCTTGACGTCCTTTTCAGGGACACCACCAAGTCATTGGTTCAGGTATGTTGACGACACCTGGGTTAAAATCAAATCTCAGGAAGTCCAACATTTTAGTGACCACATCAACTCTGTGGATAAATACATCAAGTTCACACGAGAAGATGTAAAAAATGGCAGGTTGGCTTTCTTGGACTGTGAGGTCTCAGTCTCTGATAGAGGACATTTGCAAACTGAGGTGTACCGCAAACCCACACACACAGACCAGTATTTGCAGTTTGACTCCCATCACCCTTTGGAGCACAAGTTAGGAGTCATCAGGACTCTGTATCACAGAGCAGACAGCGTCCCCACTAGCTCAGGAGCCAGGCAGAAGGAGAAATCCCACACAAGACAGGCTCTAGAGCAATGTGGATATCCTAACTGGGCCTTCCTGAAAGCAGAGAAGAAACCCAAACAAGACTCCAGTCAGCCAACAGGTGAAAAGGAGGAACCCAGACCCAGACCAGTGGTCATTCCATATGTTGAGGGAGTATCAGAGAAACTGAGACGTTTATTTTCTAAACATAACGTCCCAGTGGCTTTTAAACCCCAAAATACATTACGGCAAAGACTGGTTCATCCCAAAGATCCAGTCCCCCGGCACAAACAGAGCAACGTTGTGTATGCTGTTCAGTGTCAGGAGGGCTGTGATCAGTCTTACATCGGGGAAACTAAACAGCCACTGGCCAAAAGGATGGCCCAGCACAGAAGAGCAACATCATCAGGCCAGGACTCTGCGGTCTACACTCATCTCCAGGCCAGCGGTCACTCTTTCAGGGATGAAGATGTTCACATCCTGGACAGAGAGGAACGATGGTTTGAGAGAGGAGTAAAGGAGGCCATCTTTGTGAAAAGAAATCGTCCATCGTTAAACAGGGGTGGAGGCCTCCGGGTTCAACTGTCCCCCTCTTACAATGCTGTGATTGCCAGTATCACTCAGCCCTCTGTGAACAGTAAACAGCCATCAGTGTGCTAATGATCCATTGTTATGCTGATGGTCCTTCTTGAGCATGTGATCAGCTGGTTTTGGTTGTCAGCAGCAAAACTGGTTGATCCACCCTGAGACGGTGCTATTTAAGAGACTGAGCTGAATACAGCTCCTCAGACTGAGGAAGTCTCTCGGACGAGAGACGAAACGTTTCTACATTTTTTTGTTGATTTGCTTTGTTTTGTTGTTTTTTTGAATGTCCAGAGGACCAGATTTAACTTTTTTAGATTTTTCTACCTGGATTATTGAGCATGCATCAGGACAATCCAAGCACAGTTACCTCGGTCACATGGCTGTAATATAACTCGAAAAAGAAATAACCCGTTATTTAAATATATTGTAGTCAAGGGCAGCTAACCTAGCCCTTAGCACGCTACAATAGACTCCAAAAACATTTCGGGGAAAACCAAAAAGCCAAACCTCAAGTCGATCGTCTAAAGGGACAACAGACAATTGAACCAAACTATATTTTGCCATGTAAATCTAACCTAAACCTTGATCCTTCTACTTTGTATGATGAGTGGACGCTGGTGCGTTTTGCTGCCGCTGCTCGTCGGTAAACTTTAGACATTTTATTTCCTTTTCTGCAAATTTTTTAACCGTCTTGTGATCGCTAATCGACGGCTACTACATTTGCCTGCCTTCAATCCAGCTTTTACCACACTGTGATTGTGTGCTATCAAGTCAAGTGATATTGGCTTACCTGTCAAACACCGACCAGCTTCAGGCCCTCATTTGACTCCTTCGCCTCACGATGTGGATCAGTCATTTGTCGCCTGGTTTCTACTTGTATGGACTCTCCTGTTACTCCTCACTGAACCTGTGGCAGCTCTACAATACTCCTCTGATGAACTTCTTTGGCTGCGTTGGCGCCAGCCCAATCCTTCGCCGGTGATGCTGCGTCTCCACCCAGACATCGCTTTCCTGCCCCGCCGGAGATACATCCACCGTGGGTCTCGCCGGAACTTCCAGCTCGACAGGTCAAAACCCATCCACTCATTTTGGACCAACAACCGTCGAGCTCCCAGGAAAGCCGCCCGGTCTTCAGATCGCAACATGTTAGCCAGCCTAGCCAGGTCAGCTAACCCATCTGCTAACTCCACATCTGCCAACTTTGGTCTGTTCAACATCCGTTCTCTCACGGACAAAGGACATCACATCCAAGATCTCCTCACCGACCATAAGCTTGACTTTCTCTGTTTGACCGAAACTTGGCAACAACCTCTGGACTTTTCACAACTCAATGACTCCACTCCACCTGGCTTTGTTTACATCTCTCAACCCCGCAGCTCTGGTCACGGGGGTGGTCTCGCGATAATTCATCGCGAGAGTTGGAAGGTTTTGCCTGTGAGTGTTCCTGAGGTCAGCTCTTTTGAGAGTGTTGTGTGTAAACTGTCTGGACCCACCCCCACCATCATTGCCACTGTTTATCGCCCCCCAAGACCTCACAAAGATTTTTTAAATGAATTTTCTGCCTTTCTCTCTCAACTGTCTGCCATGTCACCTAATATTATTTTATTGGGAGATTTTAATATCCATATTGACAATCTTAACCTTTCACTCACCAATGATTTTTTATCCTGCCTGGAGAGTTCTGGATTAAATCAGCATGTTGATTTTTCCACCCATATTAAAGGACATACAGTACACTGGACTTGATTTGTTGTTCTGGACTTACACCTGTTGACTGCAAATCCGATGAACTCACCTTTTCTGACCATTTTTTCCTTTCATTCCATATTTCTCTGTGTGTTTCATCAACCAAGACAGCCCGGCTCATCTCGTTCAGGAATATTAAAGACATCAATTTGGATTCCCTTTCCACTGATATTTCCTCCACTCTGATCCCTGATCATCTTCTGACTCTGGATCAACTCACTGTTCAATACAATCATCACTTAACCCATATTCTCAACTCCCTTGCTCCAGTTAAAACTCGATCTGTTACCTTTACTCATTCTGCCCCCTGGTTTACTTCTGAACTTCGGACCATCAAAGCCAAATGTCATCAACTTGAACGACTCTATAAAAAATCCGGTCTTACCATCCACAGGGACATTTACATTTCTCATACATCACACTACAAGAACTTGATCTCACTAACTAAACATTCTTATTACTCTGGCCTCATTTCTTCTAACAAAGGTAACACAAAGATCCTGTTTTCATTGCTCAATAATACTTTTCACCCCCCTGACTCTCTTCCCTCTCACTTCTACTCAGACAACACATGTAATTCTCTCATGTTCTTTTTTAATGATAAAATCAGTAAAATTCATCAGCAACTTTGTCCTGTCTCTCCTCTTTCTCCCTCCTCTGAACCTTATCCGCCTAGTCAACCTTTTTCTGTCTTTCAGCTTCCTCCTGCCTCTGAAATAGCCGAACTTATCCATAAATCCAAGCCTTCTACAATATGCTCACTGGATCCTCTCCCTACAGCGCTTGTTAAATCTTGCATTTTGTCACTTCTTCCGTTCATTTCTGCCATCATTCACTCTTCTCTTTCCTCTGGAACTGTCCCAGTTATTTTCAAAACTGCAGTTATCACTCCAATCCTTAAAAAACCTGGATTGGATCCCAATACTTTCAATAATCTCCGTCCTATTTCTAACCTTCCATTCATCTCCAAAATTCTGGAAAAAAACAGTCGCCTCTCAACTCCACCTTCATTTAACCGATAACAGTCTATATGAACAGTTCCAGTCTGGTTTCCGTCCCGGTCATAGCACAGAATCTGCTCTCCTCACTATCACCAACTCTCTTCTCATAGCAGCAGATTCTGGATTACTTTCTCTCCTTATCCTCCTCGATCTCAGTGCGGCTTTTGATACCATCTCCCACAACATCCTCCTCCACAGACTTTCATCCATTGGCATCACCCACACACCCCTCGCTTGGTTTCAGTCATATCTCTCTGGCCGCACTCAGTTCATCCAACTGAAATCATTCAGATCCCATTCCTCTCCTGTGACTTCAGGTGTGCCCCAAGGCTCTGTCCTGGGGCCCCTTCTTTTCATCATCTACCTTCTCCCCCTTGGTAATATCTTTCATAAATTTAACATCCATTTCCACTGTTTTGCCGATGACACCCAGCTCTTTTTATCCACTGCACCTAACTCTTCACTTCCTCCCTCCTCCCTCACTTCCTGCTTAGCTGAAATTAAATCCTGGTTCACGTCTAACTTCCTGAAATTAAACAGCGATAAAACAGAGTTTCTACTCATTGGCACTAAATCCACCTTATCTAAAGTTAACAGTTTCTCACTCACCATCGACAACTCCTTAGTTTCTCCCTCCCCTCACGTCAAGAGTCTGGGTGTCATTCTTGACAGCACTCTCTCTTTCCACTCTCACATCAATAGTATTACCCGGTCTGCATATTTCCACCTTCGAAATATCAACCGTCTCCGTCCATCCCTCTCGCCACACTCTGCTTCCATCCTGGTCCACAGTCTGGTCATTTCTTGAATCGATTACTGTAACTCTCTCCTCTTTGGTCTGCCTCACAAATTAATCCGTAAGCTTCAAATGGTTCAAAATTCAGCTGCCCGCATCGTCACCAAAACCCACTCATTTAACCACATCACCCCAGTTTTATAGCAACTTAACTGGCTTCCAGTCACATTCAGAATTCAATTTAAAATCTTGTTGTTCACTTTCAAAGCTATCCACAACCTCGCCCCTCCTTACCTGTTAGATCTCCTGCACATTACCACCCATTCACGCTCCCTTCGTTCTTCCACTTCCATCCACCTTAACGTGCCTCTTGTCCGCCTCAGCACCATGGGACACAGAGCCTTTTCTCACTCTGCTCCCCAGCTCTGGAATGCACTTCCCCCGGACATCCGTAACATTGACTGCCTTCTGACCTTCAAATCAAAACTCATCTGTTAAAGCTAGCCTTTTCACTTTAACTGTTATTTTTAAATGTTATTTTCCTTTTGGTTTAGTGTTTTTAATAGTTATTTTATATTGTTTAGTACTGTGTTTTTAGTGCTGTGAAGTGTCCTTGGGTGTTTTGAAAGGCGCTGACAAATAAAATGCATTATTAAACCAAGTTAGGAATGGAAAAAATAGTTTGGAATGCCCTTCTATAGATATAAATCCCTATATAAATTTTTCAGCATGACCCACCATTTAATTGGTAACTGTAGATGATCTAAACCATGATAACTTACACACCAGGTGCATATAGGTTAAGGTCCTATGTAAAATCCCACTCATAAGCCCAACTAAATCCACATAAATGCATAACACAGAACCAGAATGTACCCACAGGGAACCACCAGTAGCAGCCTTCGCTGAAGGGACCTACAACTCCAACGTGGGTCTCCAATCTCCATCCAGTGGTCGCCTCTGAAGTTCAATCGAGGGAACCCCTCTGCATGCTGATCAATCAACACCTCCAATCGTTGTGGATTTATCGTTGTGGATTTATTGTTGTGGATTTATCGTTATGGATTTATCGTTGTGGATTTATCGTTGTGGATTATATGACTTTTTCCAATGGATTACAGACTTTGTTTCGAAGGGGTTAAAGCATCGCTACAATGGAATTACCAACAACATAATGGAATTACCAACAACATTGTGGAATTCCCTAAACCGTTGTGGGATTACCTTCTTTGACTTTTGTTTTCCTCTTGATGGATTACATCAAGATCAAGGACATTCAGAGGCGTATGTTCATGTTGGAATTCATTCCCAAGGACAGGCGATGATTTCCAAAGGGGGGACTGTAGTGAACTAGGCCTCCGACCAAGACCTGTCTCTGAAGACCTTTATGGGACAGGAACTGTTATTTCATTGATTTGAATCCAGAAATACAAATTAGCTCATCAAGAGACTGTTAATTGTATCCTGAATTAATCAATTGAAAGAACACTCTTCTTTTTATATTATCATTACTATTTTACAATATCTTGATAATCAAAAGTGTGTTTAGTTCATATCATTTCTAATGTTGAAAGTAAACCACTCATTTAAATAAACTGTGGAACAGTGTTAATGATTTTTAAACCTCATTTAAATTAGAAGTCAAGTTAAATGTCTATTTACAAAGTAGTTATGCATTTTGAACTTATGTCTGAATGAGAAGTCAGTGATGTCGGTCGAAAGTCAGAGACAGTCAGAAAACAAGTTATTAGAACGAACTGTATTGTTTTAAACCTAGCAGACGGTAAATAATTGCCACTGGCATCTGCGTTTGTCTCACTTCGTCATAACATTTCTCTGTCTGTACTAAACGTTCCTAAACATTCCTGCAGCCTCTCTTGACTTTTAATAACCCTCTGACATCACTAGAACCACCCACTGTTGGTTGTTTCAACCAATCAGGAAGTACATCTAGACCGGAAGTGAGTACTCTTTTAAAAGTCAACACTTCCTGGAACTAGTCAGTCTTCTCGATTTTTCAGTCTTTGATCTGAGTCTTCTTGACTCTCCAGTCTTTGACTGGAGTCTTCTTGGGTCTTTCATGGAGTCTTCTGGGAGTATTCCACTTCTGAGTGGGATCTCTGACGGAGTCACAGCGCCTCGCTGTGAACTCACCCGGGCGTAACGTCTACAACTTCGAAGGGAGCTTGTTCTGTTTAACGGAGTAAACCACACGACTTCTGACAATGACCAGCCGCTTTAACCGGAGACGCTGGAAAGGTAGCGTTGAAATGGACCCGTTACCAGAGCTGATTCATCTTCTGCGAATGTAATGAGTTGTCGTGCACTAAGTGTACCGGAGGTTTGAGCTTGTGTTGAAAGAATCGTGCTAATTCTGGTCAACAAAACATACATCTTTCCTTCATCCATCTTCCTCGAAATCTCTCCTCTTGTAAATCTTTTCGCCAGTAAATCAATCTAGATGCCTTCAGAAATGTTCTGTTGTCTTGTTAGTAAAACGTGCGAAGTTTTATTAATCAGAACCAGATCAGCAAATCTATGTATACATGTTTGATGGTAAATTTTGATTCTGTTAAATAAATGACCACATTTATTCTGATGGGTCAAAGAAAATGGCGTCTCATGTCACTGATTAAACAATGAACACAGTTATCTTGGTCACATGGCATTAATTTAACTCTAAAAAGAAAGAACCCGTTGTATAGAAATTTTTAGTAGTGAAGCGACAGTTAAGCTGTCCACCCACATTTCACTACAATATATAT
>NC_056506.1:6027229-6029382 GCF_014905685.2 Nematolebias whitei | reverse complement strand
ATATATATATATATATATATATATATATATATATATATATATATATGCATTTTAAACCCTTCCCACACTCTTGCAATATTCTAAACAATGTTTCTAAATGTAAACACTCTAAAAGAGCACAGATTGTCATGATTTCAGCTCTCTGCCTCTAGTTGCTCTCTACCACCTGCCAGTGCTCTTAGTCATGTGCACTTCTCCTCTGCAGAGCTGAGATCTGACATGCTGCAGGATGAAGCTTCTCCTGCAGCTGTGGGCTGCAAACAGGTGCAGCATCTGCTATAATTTATTTTAAATTAAAATTCCATGCTGACCGTGCGGCTCATCCCATCAATCAGCCAAATGTTTGTCATGTCCAATCTTACTTTGAAAAACCGTGATAGAGCAAGTCCTCGAGAAGGGAACCGCAAAGTAGCGAGGGACTACTGTACCTGCATGCCTGGTACCTATTGTTTACTTTTCTGGTTTTGTGACCAGGTACATACCTGGATGATCATGTGTTTGTTAAATCTTTATTACTGAAACAGAAAAACAACAAAAATGACAATGCCCACCCCTACCTCTAGGAACGTTCTAAACATGAACTTATATAGAAATGCATCTGTTATTTCCCAAATACCTCCACTCACTCTTCACCCATTTTCTTTCTCAGCAGGACAGGCGGCTTCCACCTCCAGTGCCTAAAAAGCCACATAAAGGTTCCCATCACCACCCCACTTTGGCCAGAGACCGCTCACTGGAGAGCTCTGAAAAGCAGCGGCAGGAGGCCCGCAAGCGCCTGATGGCTGCCAAGAGAGCAGCGTCTGTACGCCAGAACTCAGCTACAGAGAGCGCCGATAGCATCGAAATCTACATTCCTGAGGCCCAGACCCGGTTATGAGGACACCTAAAGTAACAAACACCCCTAAAAGAAAACAGGGAAAGGGGTAAACTTAATGTGAATATTTTATTGATCTTATGTTTTCTTTAGCTTCTCTTTAGATTTTACCTGATCAATTGTGTTGGATGGAAAATATTTGAACCGTTGATGAACAAGTCAGATATTTAACACAACTTTTCCCATCCCATTTGAGTTAGTAGCAGAGTCAAAGTCCTTCTCATGTATTTATTTCTGTTTTTGTTCTGTAGAACAACAAATAATGCAAAATATTGATGAGCATTACTTTGAATATATATTAAACATCCACATAGGCCTTGATGCACCTCAGATCCTCTTGATGACCTCTGCTGTTTTACCCACAATTTATTTATTTATTTATTTATTTTTTAACAACATTTTATTTCAGCAGCCAATTGAACTGTACCGTTCAATCAGTGAAAGTTTTTGGTTGAATTCAAATATTATTTTGTTGATAGTTTAACCTAATTTGGAGTCCCTTCACCCCTGACCTAAAACTGTGGAATTATCACTTATTGGTTAAGTTTTATACATGTTTTTATTTGTCCTCAACAATATAAATATCAGTAGTATCTTACGAAGCTGCAGCTGTTGGAGAAAAGTTGGCAACTCAAAATTGAAAGGAAAAAAGCAAAGAAACAAACAAAAAAAATAACTGTAAATTTTATTTTAAATTCTCACTGAATTCTGCATGTTTGCAACCAAGTGACCAGAAAACCATGCAACTGCATTTATCCAGCCAGTTGTTGAAAACGTTGACATTTTTTTATGAGCACCGCGTACATTTCTGTTTTCTAGGCTGTGCACATTATTTTGTTGTCCACCTCCACCCCATACAGTTAAATAAGACAACTAGGGTGTGCAGTGGTCACGTGACATGACTCACTGAAGGGACGGCAGCCATAATCATAGAGGACAGGCATCTGGACTTAGACTTGTTGTAGATATTGGCAAAATAGCCAAGAGTAAGGGCTGATTATGTAAAAAAAACCTTAAAAAATATATTATTGAAAATGTTAAAATAATACTAGCTTATATACATTCCATCTAATGTAGATACAATTGTAAAAAATGCCACAAATCTATGTGCACTACAGTTGTACAAAATGAAGAGAAAAAGGAAAAGGAGAAAAAGGACCTTTCACAAGTCAGCAGATTTTATTTTATTTATCTCAATGTTAATGTGATCCGACCACAACTGAAGCCAATAATACAAAGTTTGTTTTCTCAGTCATCCAGGTATATAACAACAAAAAAG
>NC_056506.1:5983252-6022229 GCF_014905685.2 Nematolebias whitei | reverse complement strand
GTGAGGCAAAGCACTGCACACTTCTTCATCTCTTCTGAGGCGCCCGCTCTCAGACGAAGTAAATCCACCCTGTTGTCCAACGAGCGGACATTCGACAGAAAGAGAGACGGCATGGGGAGTTTACTGGCTTTAGCGTTAGCTCGTAGCCTCACCATAACCCCCGCCCGGCATCCTCTCCTCTTAAGCCGGGAGCAGCGCTTCCTCTTCTGCCCGCTGGAACGCCTCTGCTGCAGCTTCCAGGTAGATGACTTTAAGATCTGCATTCTGCCGAGCGTAGCTTTGAGTTTGTTGCTGATTTCTGCTATATTTCGTGGCAAATCCGCTCCTATTCTCATCAGTTCGGTTCGGCTATAGTTCACACGCATAAATCGCGCAGAGTCAGGCACAGAGTCAATATCAAAACTTCTAAAAACTGGGATGGTACCGGGAGCCTGTGAAGCTGCAACTGCTCTGAGCGCGGCCATCTTGTTTCAAGGTCGAGAGCTTCAGATCATTTTGCAAGGTATTCCAGGATACAGGGGCGGAGTAGGAGAAGGCCCTTTTGCCAAGTTCAGTCAGCACTGAGGGAACACTGTATGTAATAATATCCTGAGAATGCATGCTGTAGCTGCACTCGCGTAGTGTCTTGTAGGAGGAGATGTATGAAGGCCACAGACCAAGAAGTGATTTAAAGATGAAAATGTATCAGTGAGAGAGTCTGCATGAAGTTAATGATGACCAGATAACCAGTGAATACGGGGTGCAAAGGTGGGTACAGTAGTTACAGCCAGTTATGAATCTTGACGAACCATAACAGAGACAGCATGCTCAATAATCCAGGTAGAAAAATCTAAAATAGTTATGTCTGGTCCTCTGGACGTTCAAAAAACAAAACAAACAAACAAATGATTAAAAAAAGAAACATTACGTCTTTCATCCGAAAGAATTCTTCAGTCTGAGTTGTTGTATTCTGCTCAGTCTTATAAATAGCACCTTCTCGTAGTAGATCAACCAGTTTGCTGCTGGCATCCAAAAATATATGATATGCTCATATGATCAAGAAGGACCATCGGCCAAACGATGGATCATTAGGACACTGATGGCTGTTTGCTGTTCACAGGGGGCTGAGTGATACTAGCAATCACAGCATTGTAAGAGGGGGACAGTTTGACATGGAGGCCTCCACCCCTGTTTAATGATGGATGATTTCTTTTCACAAAGATGGCCTCCTTTACTCCTCTCTCAAACCATCATTCCTCTCTGTCCAGGATGTGAACATCTTCATCCCTGAAAGAGTGACCACTGGTCTGGAGATGAGTGTAGACCACAGAGTCCAGGCCTGATGATGTTGATCTTCTGTGGTGGGCCATCCTTTTGGCCAGTGGTTGTTTAGTGTTGCCAATGTAAGACTGATCACAGCCCTCCTGACACTGAACAGCATACACAATATTACTCTGTTTGTGCCGGGGGACTGGATCTTTGGGATGAACCAGTCTTTGCTGTAATGTATTTTGGGGTTTAAAAGCCACTGGGACGTTGTGTTTAGAAAATAAATGTCTCATTTTCTCTGATACTCCCGCAACATATAGAATGACCACTGGTCTGGGTTCCTCCTTTTTACCTGGTGACTGACTGGAGTCCTGTTTGGGTTTCTTCTCTGCTTTCTGGAAGGCCCAGTTAGGATATCCACATTGCTCTAGAGCCTGTCTTGTGTGGGATTACTCCTTCTGCCTGTCTCCTGAGTTAGTGGGGATGCCGTCTGCTCTGTGGTATTGAGTCCTGATGACTCCTAACTTGTGCTCCAAAGGGTAATGGGAGTCAAACTACAAATACTGGTCTGTGTGGGTTTGAGGTACACCTCAGTTTGCAAATGTCCTCTATCAGTAACTGAGATGTCACAGTCCAAGAAAGCCAACCTGCCTTTTTATACATCTTCTCCTGTGAACTGTATATATTTATCCACAGAGCTGATGTGGTCAGTAAAATGTTAGACTTCCTGAGTTTTAAATTTAACCCAGGTGTCGTCAATATACCTGAACCAATTACTTGGTTGTGTTCCTGAAAAGGACGTCAAGGCTGTCTTTTCTACCTCCTCCATGTACAGGTTGGCAACAATAGGAGAAAATGGAGACCCCATAGCACACCCATGTTTCTGCCTATAATATTGCTCCCCATATGTGAAGTAGGTTGACTGCAGGCACAGTTTCAAGAGTTGACACAGTTGTTCTGTGGAAAGTGTGGTCCTGCTGCTCAGAGTGGTGTCTGATTTTAATCTTAAACTGACCACCTCTACTGCATCATCAACAGGAATGCACGTAAAGAGTGATGTGACATCAAAAGAGACCATTGTTTCATCAGTCTCCATGATGACATCCCTCACCTTATCCACAAAGTCCATGGTGTTCTGTATGTTATGTTCTGAGCTGCCAATTAAAGGGATGAGTACAGACACCAGATATTTGGAAACATTGTAAGTGACAGAGTTAATCATGCTAACAAGTGTTCCTAAAGGTACACCTTGTTTGTGGATTTTAGGTAAACCATACAGACTAGGTGTGGCCTCCCCTGGTTTACAGTCTGTGGTACAGAATACGGTCAATAGCCTTGTCCTGCTCCAAAATTTTCATGCAATCTATTAACTTCTTCTTGTAACCACTTCCTGGATCTCTTTTCAGTGGCTCATAAGTGTTTAAGTCACTAAGGAGTGTCATAACTTTCTCATGATAGTCTTTTGGGTTCACAATCACTGTGCACCTTCCTTTGTCTGCTGGGAGAATGATGATGTTTTTGTCCTTGCTAAGAGTGGTGAGTGTATCCCTCTCCTCTCTACTGATGTTGGAAGGTGGTGGTTTGGCATTGCTGAGGCAGGCTGAAACTTTGATTCTGAGCTGTTCTGCTTCACACTCTTTAATTTTGTTGTTGCGAATGGCTGATTCTGTGGCTGTGATCATCTCCACCAGAGGAATTCTTCTTGGTGCAACAAGTCCTCTTGCAAGAATCTCTGTCTCCGGCTGGGTGAGCTGTCTGTCAAATAAATTCTTCACCCACTTTTCTGTCTCCCTGGCATGTAACTGTCTACTGGATTGTTGTCTTACACTGAATTTGTTGTTATTGGAATTGTGCCGGTGTGGATGAGTTATCAGTAAACTAAACTTGTTTTGTTGTCGAATTCTAGAATTACGCTGCTCAAGGTGGCTGCATGTTGGAGTAGTTCTGTTACTTTCATTCTGAGATATTACATTTGAAAACTTTAATTCCTCTTTTTTTCTGGAAATGAATCACTTTTTTGGATGATTGTTTCCTCTGGTGTCAGATGCTGTGCAGCTGGAAGGATATTTACAGAAATATATTTTCTTTTGTACATTTGTTATGATGCGTAACCATAACAACAAGATTGTTTTTTTACAACCGGGAGCAGCTGATTAACATCTCCAAAGCTCATATAATATCTCAACTACAGCCCCAAATCCCAAATGAGTTGAAAAGGAGACATCATGGATGCAGAGTAGGAACAAAGAAGAGTTAGAAAGAGAGAAGAATGAATATCCTGATGCATGCTCAAGAATGAAGTTTAAACCTTCTCTTCCATCGATCATGATGGGCAATGTGAGCTTGCTGGGAAACAAGTTGGATGAACTTCAGGCCCTAACAAGGACCCATCCAGAGTATCTGTAATGCAGTGTTATGTGTTTCACTGAGACATGGCTGCAGGATCATATCCCCGACTCCAGCATTTCTCTGCCAGGCTTTCTGACCATACGAGCAGTTAGCAATTTAAAGAGGAGTGGCAAAAAAAGGAGGTGGTTTGGCAGTGCTTGTTGTCAACATATGGTGTAATCCTGGACATGTTATTGTGAAGTGTCATCTCTGCAGTCCAGATATTGAACCGGTAGCACTAAGTTGTCATCCATATTATTTGCCAAGAGAGTTCACCAGTGTTATTTTGGCAATTGTTTACATTCCACCTAATACTGTTGCAGAGACTGCGTGTGATTCCATCAGCTCCGAGGTTGCTAAGCTACAGACACAACACCCCAGTGTGTTTGTTGCAATATTTGGGGATTTTAATCATGCCTCACTCTCTGCTACACTTCCGATATTCCAACAGTTTGTCAGCTGCTCTACCAGAGAAAACAAAACGCTGGACTTGTTTTATGCAAATGTCAAGGATTCATACATCGCTAAAGCAAGACCCCCTCTTGGCAAATCAGATCACAATCTTGTGTTTCTCTGCTCAAAATATAAACTCCTTGTTCAGAGGTAACCTATAATAAAGAGAACAGTGAGAAAATGGTCAATGGAAGCTGAAGAAGCCCTGTGGGGTTGTTTTGAGGCTACAGACTGGGATGCACTGTGCCAGCCACATGGAGAGGACATCAGTGCCATGACTGAGTGTGTGACCAACTATATAAACTTCTATGTAAACAACACCATCCCCATCAGAACAATGAGATGCTTCTCCAGTAACAAACCCTGGATCACCACTGACCTGAAGGAACTGCTAAACCAGAAAAAAGAGCATTCAGGGATGGAGACAGGGAATTATTGAGGAGTACACATAAGCAACTAAAAGTCAAGATCAGAAACAGCAAGGAGGTGTACAAGAAGAAGCTTGAAAGCAAGCTCCAGCAGAACAATATCAGAGGTGTGGTCAGGGATGAAAAAGATCACAGGCTTCAAGCAGAAGGAGGATCAGAAGGATGGAAGCCTGGACAGAGCCAATGAACTGAACACGTTCTTCAATAGGTTCAGTTAAGGAACAAGCTCAGTATCTTCCTCTCTTGCCCACAGCCAAACATACATACCACCCTCCATTGACCCAAGGCTGTCCTGTCACACCTCAGATATTGTATCTACCACCTCAGTCATGGACCCTTCTTCTACATATTGGTCTTCAATCAAATCAGAAGATGTTGATACCTCCTTTGCCTCCCCACTCTGCATCTCCAGAAGTCAGGTGAGGAAGCAGCTGGAGAGACTGAACCAGAATAAGGGGTCCAGATGGTGTCAGTCCTAGTGTCCTGAAGGCCTGTGCAGAGCAGCTCTGGGGGGTTCTGCAGCTCTGAGGGGTTCTGCAGCATCTCTTCAACCTTAGCCTGACCCAGGAGAAGGTTCCAGTGTTGTGGAAAACATCCTGCCTTGTTCAAGTACCAAAGAAAACTCACCCTATTAGTCCTCAATGATTATAGACTTGTTGCCCTGACATCCCACATCATGAAGGTCCTAGAGAGACTTCTTTTGGCCCACCTGACTAAACAAACAAGCACATATCAGGACCCACTGCAGTTTGCTTATCAGCGTGGACTTGGAGTTGAAGATGCCATCATATACCTGCTTCAGCAAACTCACTGTCATCTAGAAAAGGCAGATAGCACTGTGAGAGTCATGTTCTTTGATTTCTCCAGTGCATTTAACACAATCCAGCCTGATTTGCTTTGTCAGAAACTCCAGAAGACTCAGGTGGAGGCCTCATCAATCACATGGATCAAAGACTACCTGACAGACAGACCACAGTTTGTGAGACTGAAGGGTTGTGTGTCCAACCAGGTGGTCAGTAGCTCAGGAGCACCACAGGGGACTGTACTTGCACCATTCCTTTTCACTCTGTACACCTCAGATTTCCAGTACAAAACAGACTCCTGTCATCTGCAGAAATATTCTGATGACTCTGCAGTGGTCGGGTGTATCAGAGATGGACAAGAAGCTGAGTACAGGGAACAGGTGGACCGCTTTGTGGCATGGTGTGGAAACAATCATCTCATCTTGAATGCGAACAAAAAAAGGAGATGATTGTAGATTTCAAAATAAACAGGAACAGGTCCAACACTATTTCCATCATGGGAGAAGAAGTGGAGGTGGTGGAGAAGTATAAATACCTTGGGGTTCACCTGGACAATAGACTGAACTGGAAATGCAACATTGAAGCAAGAATGGACAAAGCAGACTGTACTTCTTGAGGAAGCTGAAGTCCATCAATGTTTGCAGCAAGATGCTGCATATCTTCTATAAGTCTGTTGTAGAGAGTGCTATATCTTCTGCCATTATCTGCTGGGATAGCAGCACCAGAGCAAGTGACTTAAAGAAGGCTGGCTCAGTTCTGGGGACTCCTCTAGAACTTTTGGAGATGATTGTACAAAGAAGGATTCTTCATAAAATGAAGAACATTATAGACAACCCTCAGCACCCTCTTCATCAGACTGTCATACAACAACAAAGTGTCTTCAGTCAGAGGCTTCTTCAAATCCATTGTAGGACAGACGCTACAAGAGATCCTTCCTGCTCACAGCATCAGCATCTAGAACAACTCATTAATGAAACCAGGATGATGAGTTACAACAACATTTAATTTCCCTCTGGGATTAATAAAGTATTTTTGAATTTGAATTGAATTGAATTTGAATTTGAGTCTTGGACTTGACATGCTGTGCTAAGCGTGTCTGATCTGTACAGTCCATCACTTGTTGAAGTGTGCTCTGATCTAAGCACATTGTTAGTTTTTGTTTAAAGTGCTCTTCTTTGGCTTTCAAGGCCTCAATAGTAAAATAGTAAATGTAGTAAAATAGTAAACTCAATAGAAAATGGTCTGTCTTTTTTGTTTGTTTTGTTTTTTGAATGTCCAGAGGACCAGACATAACTTTTTAGATTTTTCTACCTGGATTATTGAGCATGCATCAGGATATTTTGAACCATTTTGGCCAGGATTGACTCAAACTGGTTAGAGAGTTTGAGAAAACAGCAAGGAAGAGGGCAAGCTACAGGAATCACTTGCGATTCAATCTCAGATGCCGACAAAGTGGCATAGTTCCCAATAGCATGGAACTGAAATCTTCTGTCAGCGGGCACTGGGCAAGCAAGATCCTGCAGAAGGCACAGACCCAGCTGCTGAATGAACGGGTGAGACAGACCAATTTTACGACTGAGGCCATGAAGGCATTCAATGAAGCCTTCTGGTTGGAAGGTGAAACATTTCAGCACAAAAAAAGAAACTGTCCAGATGACCTGACTGAGAATTGTTGGATTGTATACCTGGATTATTGAGCATGGACTTTATTGCTTATATTCCGGTGTTCTCAATAGTTGAGAAATTATGGTATGTAGAGCTTTAGATCACATTTCTACAGTGACGGGACACACATCAGAGGCAATGAAGGGTTCAATGTCCATGGACATATCACCATGTGACTGCTGGTGGAATCGAACTCCCAGCTCTCCCACTGGAGGGCGACTGCTCTAACCACTCAGCCACAGCTACCCCAGAAGTGCCCACTGTGAAAAAGAATCACTCCAAGATGGAGTGATGCCATGGTGCATTTATTGAATGGCCAGTCATTTTAGAACATTTTAATAATCATTAAAATAGTCAAATAATAATCATCTGCTGCCAAATGGTGTTAGCAAAATTACTGGTGAACAAGTGGACAGGTTTCAATTGACATCATAGGAAATAATTATTAGATGTGCATCTTTCTAGAGTCACTTTAATTCTAGATAGTTACGATAGCTAGTTGACATTAGCCTGGCTGTGATGGCTTTAACTCAACAGTCTAGTGTAGTAGTAGCTGAGCGTCATCCATATTGCATCCTCCTAGCGCTAAGAAGCCCCACAAGATATTGCTTCAGACTGCATGTAATAAACTTTATCAGAATGGCTACATTATCATTTCTAAGCACAAAATAATTTTAATCTAAAACTCTGGCATGAAAGGGGATAGGTGTTATGCATTTCTTTCACAAATATGTTAGGAGTTACTATACACATCAGTATCACCCAAACTGAGGTATGCATGCTCTGACAAATTGCATTCTGTAGAATTGAATGCAGTTAAAAATATGAACAAAGTTTACCAAAGCCTGGCTTTTTTTCTGCAACCTAAAAGTCCAATCAGAGATAATTGCTGAAGCCCTCAGGGGGTCAGGGTAAAAATTAAGTGTGAGATGTGAAAATCCATTCCTGCTGCTGGTGAAGATTCACAGTCATCCAGGACATGATCATCAGACCAGTATCTTCCTTTTGACTCCCACCATCCACTGGAACACAAACTCTCTGTCATCAGAACTTTACAGCATAGGACCAAACGCGTCCCCACGAAGACAGAAGGGAAGGAAAAGGAACAGAAACACGTCCAAGAAGCTCTTCAAACATGTGGACATCCTAACTGGGCTTTTGTCAACTCAGCGAGGAAATCTACAAAACACACCAATAAACAGAAAAAGGAGAACAACAGACGTAAATACATTGTCATCCCTTATGTTGCTGGAGTATCAGAGAAATTCAGAAGGATCTTCAACAAACACAACATCCCAGTACATTTCAAACCCAGCAGGACTCTCAGACAGAGGCTGGTCCACCCTAAAGACAAGACACCCATACACAAACAGAGTGGTGTAGTGTATGCGGTCCAGTGCAGCGAGGACTGTCCAGACCTCCACATTGGAGAAACTAAACAGCCTCTTCACAGACGCATGACTCAGCACAGGAGAGCCAGCTCCTCTGGACAAGACTCAGCTGTTCACCTCCACCTCACAGAGAAGGGACACTCTTTTGAGGACCAACATGTGCACATTTTGCACCAAGAACACAGATGGTTTGAGAGGGGGATGAAGGAAGCAATTTATGTCAAAAGAGAAAAACTGTCTCAACAGAGGAGGAGGCCTCAGATTTCCACTTTCAAAAACATATAATGCAACTTTAAAACAGATTCCCAGCCGGTTTTCACACCTGATGGGAACAGAGGGGCCTCGACTGTGAATTAGAGGAACAAAGACCTTAAGAAACCCCTGCTGTTAATGTGTGAGGTGTGACTTGTCAATCTTCTTATGTGTATCTTATCTCACTCAGCCTTATAACCTGAAGCTCCTCGGATGAGGAGCGAAACGTCTTCTGTTACAAATAAAGTCCAGTTGTTTTGTATTGGATGTTTTTTGAATCCATTCCTGCTGTTTATAAAACCCTGCAGATGAGTTCAAACTCTGTTCTCTGTTTAGTTCCTTAATGTATGTGGATTTTCTAACAGATGTCATTCTGTTTTAGAAGCAATGCCTTATTATTTTGGTTCAATAATGTTAAAAGTTGGACAAATTCTTATTTCCTGGATCACTAACTTTGAAATAAACTATAAAAACTGTAACATTACAAACATCCTGTCACTTGCAGAAAAACAGACAAAACAAACTAATTTTAACCAAAACAAGTCATAAAACGAACTGGATGAGCGTTTAATAATCGTTTATATGAGGATAACAATTTTTAAAACTTACACAAATATTGATGTTTCTATTTTACCTGTTGGAAGGACATTAGATGGAGGTATACAGTAAATATGTTTCAAAAAACTCTAATTTGATTCACATAAAAACATAATTCTATTGGTTTATTGATCACTTCAGCCTGATTTTGCAATTTTTAGAGATCTTTAAACCCGCATCTCACTTCCAGTGTTACATTTCCATCTGGTTCTTCACCCAAACTGGAAACAAGAAAACATACGACCTCTGCTGCAAGTGGACGCCAATGTTATTGTGAGCTTATGCACATGGTTTCCAAAACTGAGAATAAATTATTTTTATTGACCCATGACCCCAAGGAGGTTCACTAAATTCAATTCATTTTAATGGTGGTCCTGGTGTTTCTTTGCTCTGCGCATGATTATGTGACACTTCTTCCCTCAGAATACATTGATTCAACCTGAACATGACATCTTAAAGGCTGTTGTCTTTTAGCTACTGTAACTTTTGATGCTATAACAGACTTTTTTGATGTTGCATGATGGGAAATATGTCATGTGTCCCATTGAGAAGAGGGGACTGGACAGAAAAAACTGATGTGAAGCTTTTTATTTGTATTTTTTCATTCTGATCAGAGAACTAGGGTGCCATTAGAAGACATTCCAATCTATCAGGGTCTCAAAATGTGGATCAGAACTTGTTTAAATGGTGTGGAAGGAGTTCTGGGTCGGGATAATCACTTCAGAAGCACCTCGCCTGCCACTTCTTTACTAAATCTAGTAACAGCTCTATTCTCAAAGAGCCCTCAGATGACTGTCGTCATTTTATCAAAAGCCACAATCTGGAGGTGAGAAGTAGGATTAAGATGACAATGATAATGTGATGTTTTAACGGAAGTAATTTGTATTTATTTCTGCTGTTCTAAAGAATAAATATGGTGTATGTGAGGGGGTGGGGAATATTTTATACAGCATCTTATTACCTCTGTGTTTATATGATGAAAGTACTTATAACAGTGAGCCATATTTGATGTGAAATACCTTCTCATCATGAAGAAAGGCCCACAGCTTCTCTGTATGTTTTCTAATAATTTAGTTAAAGTAGCAAGCATATTATATATGAGTCTAAAGTTTAATGTGAAAACCACAATGATCAAAGTGCAAAGCAGGACAATGTGCTCGTACAGTCATGAATATATACTGTTTTACACTTTGGATCATTGTATCAGATCAAAATATTTATGACTTCTCAGAGATCACGATCACGTTAGAATTTGTCGCTCACTTTCTGGTTGGCGGTACAGAAAACCCAAAAGTGGTCCACTCTAAAAGCCATGGTGTCAGATGTGAACAGATAAGAAGACAAGCAGGCAGAAAGATCTGCAAAAAAAAAAAAAAAATAACGGTTTCAGCAGAAGAAAGTGTAAACTTGTGCAACACCTAAATATGAAAATGATTTCATTTCAAGATTAAACTCCACCACAGTAACTGCATTATTTAACTAATAGTTCTTCTAAACAACAGTGGAAAATTTGAGCTATTAATTTATAAAAATACCTGTAAAACAGAAAATCACTGTTACTCATTTCCCAGTTTTAGACTTGTGCATGAGCATCAACACACATGAGTTTACACAAAAACAGAAAAAATACAGAAACATAAAAAAGACAATTCAAAGCACTCAAGAAAACAGAAGTATTTTAAATCCAGATGCAAAAAAAAAAGATCAGAATTGTAACTGCAGTTGTAACAATTTAAAGTTTGTAACAGTAATCAGAGCTCTCTGTCAGAAAACATACCCTTGAAAAATTACTTGTTGATCATTTATAAATATTTAAAAACAGGTCTAAAGTTGCTTTTCTTCATTTAAACCGTTTATTCCAGGTGATTCAATCATAAACAAGTATGCAGCTGACAAGGTGGTTAAAAATCAAGCTAAGATGGGATGAGACGTGCACAGTCAGGAATGACGGGTTTCATGCTGTGCACACAACAACATGGCTTAGCCAGGTAATGGCTGACTTGGTCATAAACACTCAGACTTCAGTAAGACTGCAGCTTATCTTCTCAGTTTTGAAATGCCAACTCATCTACATCACTCGCAGATACTGAGAAATACAGATGCTCCATATTAAATGGGAGTGGGGGCTACTGGGTCCAAATCTGTTCAATGTGTTCTGCCAGCTTTGCTTCCGAGGATGAACACAAATACACATTTAGAATACAGGTTGACAATAAAAAATATGTAGTTTGTTACTTCAAGACAAAGTATCAATCGACAAAGTGAAGCACTAACAGAACATAAAACAGGTGTGAAACCACGAACAAGAAATGAAATGTATCAAACTGAACAGAATTGCTTATTCATTCATTCACCATTACCAGGGGTGTGATAAAGCCACGTTTTGAGTTATCTCATGTTTATGTGCTTGCACAAGTTCACGTTCTCTTTCACTGTAAACTGTAACTCAGTCCATCTGATCAGTCAGAGCTCTCTGGCTCCACTGAACTTTTTCCTCAGGAAGAGATGGGAAACATAGTCTATAATATCAGGATCTCCTGGATCCATTTTTGAAATTGTGTGTGTGAGAGAGAAAGGGAGAAAATGTTTGTATTACAATTGTATAAAATGTGTGTGTGTGTGCGTGCGCACATGTGTGCATGTGTGTGTGTGAGGTCTCCATAAAGTGCTTCCTGGGTATTTTGTTTTCTATGTTGGACCCTGTCCTCAGTTCGACCCTGTAGCCTGATCTAGACGTTCTACGTATGAACTCATTGTACCTGCGACAGATTCTTGTGTTTGTACAGAATATGATGATGGTGTTTATGATGCATGCATTCACATTATTAGTACCTAAACATCTACAGTATATCTAATTTAAAAACTTGTACTTGTTTCATTTATGCTATTATTTATTGATTTTCTAAACTATGAGATTCTGTTGAAATGATGTGCCATGACCCCTGACCTTTTATTGTACTGTAAAGAGATTATTATATATCCATAATTATTAATGAGCCCTTAATAAAATCATCTACAAACTCCTCTTCCTCGCCTATTCTTTGTTTATTCAATTCAATTTCAATTAAATTCAATTCAGTTTATTTACATAGTGCCAAGTCACAACAGATGTCATCTCAGAGCACTGAACAGAAACATTCATATATAAAAATAACAATTTAACACTATTTATCTGAGGAGCACACTGCTTTGAGTTTAAGCATGAAGGCGACAGCGGAAATGGACTGTACTTATATATCACCTTTCTATCTTATTTCAAGATACTCAAAGCGCTTTACACTACAATCTGTGTCCTCATTTACCCATTCATACAGCTCTATACTAGATCTATACAAAGATAATGGAACAAATCATTCTAAAGAGACTAATCAGAGCTTTATCACATTCATTCACCGATGGGACACACATCAGAGGCGATGAGGGGTTCAGTGTCTTGTCCACGGACACTACGGCATGGGACTGCTGGTGGATTCGAACCCCCAACTCTTGCATCGGAGGACGACTGCTCTAACCACTCAGCCACAGGGGAATGCGTAAGTCATGTGGATCATGCAGCCGCAAACAGTTCCAAACAGTAGCGGTTCCAGCATGAATGTAGTTCATTCTTGGTGTTTCAGACGTGTTTTCTTCGGTAAGTTCATGAAAATACGACACTTTTTTATCATTGTGAAGTGTTAGCTGACTGTTCTGCACCACAGTTTATCAACATTAATACTTCATGCTGCCAGCTTCAGTTAATTAAACATGTTAATTTGCTAGTTGTATTTTAACTGAGGAGCTCTTTGCCAACATGACGGGTTTAAATGGGTCTATTTCTGTCTAATTCAGCGTTTTAAAATATCGTTACAGCTTAAATTTTGAAAGTTGATGATTTTTTTATTTTTGTGGTAATTCCAGTTACTGATCTCAACTAGGGCAGCACGGTGGCACAACTGGTAGAGCTGCTGCCTCTCAACGAGCAAGTCTCTGGTTCAAATCCCAGTCCGGGGACCTTTCTGGGTGGAGTTTGCATGTTCTCTCCGTGCATGCATGGGTTTTTTCCGGGTTCTCCAGTTTCCTCCCACAGACCAAAAACATGCATGTTAGGCTGATTGGTAACTCTAAATTGTCCCTAGGTGAGAGTGAGAGAGTGAATGGTTGTTTGTCTCGTTTGTCTCTATGTGTCCCTGTGATGGACTGGAGACCTGTCCAGGGTGTCCCCCGCCCTTCGCACAGTGATTGCTGGACATGGGCACCAGCGACCCCCGTGACCCAAAATGGAAGAAGCGAGTAAAAAGATAATGGATGGATCTCAGCTAGAAAATATTTAGCCTTTTTTCTGTGAGATTGACGTGGTTAATTTAGTTAAATTTATAAATCCTTTGTCAAAGACTGCAGCATAAATTGTGACTTTATCATTAAAGGAAAATATGATTGTGGAGATTTTTTTTTTATGTTTTCCAGGTAAACCAAGGAATGACTTCAGTGAACTGCTGAAGGAGTAAGATATCATGCTCTCCTCCCAAAGTGTCATCATTTTTGCTTAATTGAACTTGAGCACCAAAAACATGTATGTTAGGCTGATTGGTAACTCTAAATTGTCCTTAGGTGTGAGTGAGAGACTGAATGGTTGTTTGTCTCGTTTGTCTCTATGTGTCCCTGTGATGGACTTGCGACCCGTCCAGGGTGTACCCCGCCCCTCGCACAGTGATTGCTGGACATGGGCACCAGCGACCCCCGTGACCCAAAATGGAAGAAGCGGGTAAAGATAATGGATGGATGGATGAACTTGAGCATGCATCACTGATGTTTGAATGTTTGACTTTATTTACTATGTATCCTGTAAGGTGGTACAGACTACCACTGTTGGGGAAATCAGAAGTACTTGTGTTTCCAATCAGCTGCTCCACACTCAGGCCAGGACTGGGAAATGTCTCTGTAATGTCCAGGAACTCTGCCAGAAGACTGCCATCATCCTCCTGATAGCTTCCGGATTTGACTGTCATAAGAAACTGCCCAACTGAGTTTGAGCTCAGTGCCTGGTGACACTCCACTGATGTTGGGACAGGATTCCTTTGCCATAATGCAGCTGAAAAAGTTTTCAAGACTGTCCTGACTAAATATGCTTGTCAACACAAACATATTTTTTAATACATAAAATTGTAGATATTGCCATCACAATTCCTGTTTACACTGGTTTCCAGCGGGTGTGGTGGTTGACTTCAAAGGGAGCTGCTGTGAATGATGACAAGGAGGATGGACCCTCATTCGAACTTGGGCACATTTCAACTTTTTCCAAATTTGATCAGATACAGTTTATTGGTACAGATGTAATTAATCAACAGTCATAGGCGTCGCAACCATTATATGTTAAGGGGACATGTCCCCCCCACATTAAAAAAACTTTAATTTGGACCCCCCCACCCCCTCACCCCACACCCAACCACACACACACACTTTTACTATAAAACATTAGTTCAGGCGACGCAGTTTCTCTTTCTTCGTGAACAAATCCATTCCACTTGATTAATAGGAGAATACTCAAGGCACTAGTGCGGGCAGTTGTTGACCAGGGGGGTTGATCATAAACGTATATACAGGATAAGGAGGATGCTTGAGAGGAGCTACGTCTGTAGCATCTTAACTTAGCAGTAACTGTGACGCTGTAAGATGCTGCAGGTGTAAGAGACGCTGTGTGTTCAGGTGCATTAAAGTTTAAATATCTTTAAAACCCCACATCTTATTGTCCTCAAGCTTCGTGAGAAACTTCATTTAGATGAGTAGTGTTGAACACAAGTAAAAAAAAGTCTAGTGGTGAAGTTTTTAATTTCTCTATAAACACAAATAGTGCCAACCTGACGCTCTGTATTAAAGTGTATTAAAGTTTAAATGTCTTTAAAACCCACAGCTGAACTTACACAAACTTGGTGAGAAACATGTTTTAAATGTGTGGAATCAAGCCCGGAATGGCCAATCAAAAAATTCAATTCAAAATTCAAATTCAAAAATACTTTATTAATCCCAGAGGGAAATTATTTGTTGTAGTAACTCATTATCCTCATTTCAGTAAGAGATGTTACACTGTAGATACTGATGGCTGTAGGCAGGAAGGATCTCTTGTAAAGGTCCATCCCACAGTGGATCCTAAGAAACTGACTGCAGATGCCGTCCGATCCGCCCACCCAGACTCGGCTGGCCTCTGGCTGTAGGACCACCCAAATGCTGGACAGAATTCCTCCCAGAGCGATGGCCACTCCTCCCAGCAGTCTGCCGAGCTCCTCGTAGCTGCAGACAGCCAGCTGTAGGTGCCGAAAGATGATCCTGTCCTTCCGCTATCATGAGTCGTGTTTCCTGCTAGTTCCAGGATCTCAGTGGTCAGGCACTCGAGCACAGCCGACAGGTAGATGAGAATCAGAATAAAATTTATGCGTCCACAGAGCATCCTTTTCAACTCATTTGAGATTTGTGGCTGTAGTTGCGATATTATTTGAGCTTTTGAGATGTTAATCAGCTGCTGTTGGTTGTAGAAAACTGCCTTGTTGCCATGGTTATGCATCATAGCAAATGTCCAAAACTAAAAAAGTTTCAATCGGGAGGGTCTGGAGATTTCCCGGTGGGCCGGTCTGATTTTTGAGCTGCAGGGCTGGCGCTCACTATCTTTTTATTTTGTAGAACTTTTTATTAACAATATATAAACACAGAACACGCTACTGCTGCTCCTGGGCTGCCCTGCCTCTACCGCAGGACCGGCTGTAGCTCTCGTGGCATTTTTCTTTTTTCCACAAGTCGGGTCCTCTGCACGACCTGTCAATCAATCCAGTAGGCGTGTCAGCAAATGATCAATAGGTAACCTCATTTTGTCCCAAAGGTAAACGCCCCTTACCTGAGGCTGCAGCCTGGATGCTTTACAGTCAGAGGGGTTTGTGAAAAATCACCAGAATAAAATGGTTAAACGGTGCCAGTGGAGAATAGGCAATCCAGACACATGTTACCCTGAGCGTTTAGAGGGTGGGATACAGTTTATTCATTTTCAAAAATTACACGGAGTTTGGAAAACGTAAAAAGCAGAAGACCATCCCCATCAGCTTATCACAAGGTATAAACAGGAAGTAAATGGTAAATGGACTGTACTTATATAGTGCCTTTCTATCTTATTTCAAGATACTCAAAGCGCTTTACACTACAATCTGTATCCTCATTTACCCATTCATACAGCACTCTACTAGATCTGTACAAAGCTAATTGAACAAATAATTCTAAAGAGACTAATCAGAGCTTTAGATCACATTCATACACTGATGGGACACACATCAGAGGCTATGAGGGGTTAAGCGTCTTGCCCAGGGACACTTCAGCATGTGACTGCTGGTGGATTCGAACCCCCAATGCTTGCATTGGAGGATGATTGCTCTAACCACTCAGCCACAGCCGCCCCGTTAGTAGCTACCACATATGTTCATATCTATGAAAGCAACTGCAAGTAAATCCTCCATTTTCTGTCATAATTACATTGTATGCTTATTGATTGACCCATCCATCCATCCATTATCTTCCGCTAATTCCGAAGTCGGGTTGCGGGGGCAGCAGCTTGAGCTTGAGGCCCAGACATCTCTTTCCACAGCCACCTTGTCCAGCTTTTCTGGGAGGATTCCAAGGCGTTCCCAGGCCAACCGAGAAACATAGTCTCTCCAGCATGTCCTGCGTCTTTCCCGGGGTCTACTCCCAGTTGGACATGCCCGAAGCATCTCTCTAGGGAGACGCCCAGGGGGCATCCTTACCAGATGCCCAAACCACCTCCACTGGCTCCTCTCGATTTGGAGGAGTAGTGGTTCTACTCCGAGTCTCTCCCGGATAACTGAACTTCTTACCCTATCTCTAAGGGAGAGTCCAGCTACCCTGCGGAGAAAACTGATTTCAACTGCCTGTATACGCGATCTCATTCTTTCGGTCACTACCCAGAGCTCATGACCATAGGTGAAGGTAGGAACGTAGACCCACCGGTAAACAGAGAGCTTTGACTTACAGCTCAGCTCTCTCTTTACCACAACAGACCAGTACAGAGTCTGCAATACTGCAGATGCTGCACCAATCCGTCTGTCAATCTCACGCTCCATTCTTCCCTCACTCGTGAACAAAACCCCGAGATAGTCAAGTCAAGTCAAGTCACATTTATTTATATAGCACATTTAAAACAGTAACTGTTATCAAAGTGCTTACCAAAAAAGATCACAGCATCAAATATTAATAACAACATATTATAGCAACATGAATAAAAGCATAAAAACATTAAATATAATGAGAAACAATGAAATATTAAATCAAATCACCCTGCATTAAATGTCAGGGAGTAAAAGCAAAATGGATGAACACAATCATAAACAACGAAATACCAAATGAGATCACACTGTGTTAAATGCCAATGAGTACAGGTGTGTTTTGAGGAGAGATTTAAAAATAGAGACTGAGGTGGCCTGTCGAATGTTGATGGGCAGATTGTTCCAGAGTTTAGGGCCCACGACTGAAAACGCCCAATCTCCTCTGAGCTTCAGCCTGGTTTTTGGTACGGCCAAAAGCAGCTGGTCTGATGATCTCAAGGCCGAAGAAGGAGTATAAGGATGAAGGAGGTCAGAGAGGTATGAGGGTTCAAGGCCATTAACACACTTAAATGTCAGCAGAAGATTCTTAAAATCAACTCTGACACGCACAGGAAGCCAGTGAAGAGAGGACAGAACTGGAGTAATGTGCTCAAACCTGCGAGTTCCTGTTAGTAGCCGAGCTGCAGCATTTTGGACAAGCTGGAGACATGAGAGAGAGACCTGACTGAACCCAGCATAAAGCGAGTTACAGTAGTCCAGCCGGGTTGTAATAAATGCATGGACTAATTTTTCAAGGTCAGATCTGGACAGCACGGACTTGAGCTTAGCTATCTGCTTTAGCTGAAAGAAGCTTTTTTTGAAGAACAGAATTTATCTGTTTATTAAACTTAAAGTCCGAGTCTAAAACTATCCCGAGATTGGTAATAGACTGTTTTAGATATGGCTGAAGGGAGTCCAGGTTTGCAGGATCAATGACAGTGGCAGAGCTAGGATTAAACACAATGACTTTAGTCTTCTGATCATAAAAACTCAAAAAGTTTGCAGCCATCCAAGTCTTGATGTCATCAAGACATTGGAACAAAGGGCAAATAGAGGAGAAACTGTTAGGTGTTAATGGCAGATGAATCTAAAATTCTAGAATTGCGCCGCTCAAGGTGGCTGCATGTTGGAGCAGCTCTGTTACTTTCATTCTGAGATTTTGCTTTTGGAAACTTTAATTCCTCTTTTTCTGGATGTAAATCACATTTGTTGGATGATTGTTTCCTCTGGTATCGAATGCTGTGCAGCTGGAAGGATTTTTACTGAAACTTTTTTTAGTTTTGGACATTTGTTATGATGTGTAACCATGGCAACAAGGCAGTTTTCTACAACAACAGCAGCTGATTAACATCTCAAAAGCTGAAATAATATCTCAACTATGGCCCCAACTCTCAAATGAGTTGAAAAGGATGTTCTACGGACGCATTCTCATCTACCTGCCAGCTGTGCTCGAGTGCCTGACCACTGAGATCCTGGAACTAGCAGGAAACATGGCTCACGACAGCGGAAGAACAGGATCGTCCCTCAGCACCTACAGTTGGCTGTCCACAGCTATGAGGAGCTCGGCAGACTGCTGGGAGGAGTGGCCATCGCTCTGGGAGGAGTTCTGCCCAGCATTCAGGCGGTCCTACAGTCCAGGGGAATCAAGAGGCCAGCCGAGTCTGGGTGGACAGATCGGACGGCATCTGCAACCAGTTTCTTAGGATCCACTGTGAGATGGACCTTTACAAGAGATCCTTCCTGTCTATAGCCATCAGTATCTATAACATCTCTTAATGAAATGAGGATAACGAGTTACAACAACAAAATAATTTCCCTCTGGGATTAATAAAGTATTTTTGAATTGAATTGAATTGAATTGAATCTGAGAGTCATCAGCATAACAATGAAAGGAAAGACCATGTTTCCTCAGGATAGACCCTAAGGGGAGGAGATACAAAGAAAACAGAAAGGGATCCAAGAATGGAGCCTTGTGGGACCTCGCAGAAAAGAGGCACTGAAGTAGATAGTGTTAGCAAAATTAACACAGAAACTCCTGTCGCTCAGGTATGATTGGAACCATTCTAATGCTACACCAGTAATCCCAACCCAGTGTTCTAGCAGGGATAAAAGGATACTGTGGTCCACAGTATCAAATGCAGCAGTAAGGTCAAGGAGTACCAGGACTATAGACTGACCAGAGTCATTTGCCAGAAGAATGTCGTTGCAGACCCTAACTAAGGCTGTTTCGAAGCTGTGTAATTTCTTAAAGCCAGACTGAAAGATCTCAAGAATAGAATTTCCACTCAAGAACTTGTTTAATTGAGTGAAAACTATTTTCTCCAGGATCTTAGAAAGAAAGGGAAGTTTGGAGATGGGTCTAAAGTTTGAGCAGGTTGAAGGGTCAAGTCCGTTTTTTTTTAATTAAAGGAGTTACCACAGCATGTTTAAAAGTGTCAGGAACTACACCTGTAGCTATACTGCTGTTTATAATGTCAAGAACAGAGGGTCCAATTGAGGGTAGGACTTGTTTAAAAAACGATGCAGGGATGGGGTCAGCAGGGGAACCTGAGGGTTTCATATGACCAATGACGTCATTTAGAAATGAGAGGGAAATGGGTTCAAACTGGTTAAAGACTGATGTGGAGGGGACAAAGACAGAGGGGTCAGCTGTGGTGTGAGGAATCAGTGACCTGATCGACTCAACATTTTTAACAAAGAAACTGGCAAAGTCATCACACGTAACTGCAGAGGCCTCCCAGTTGGCAGACTGAGGCATGGTGGCCTGTATAACACAGCAGAAAAAACAGGATTTGAACGACCCACCTCAAAACACAGCAGTTCGAAGATCAAAAAATTTGCTGGTATCGGTACCAGTTTGCAGTTCCAATGTTTTTTGATAATAGTTAATAATCTACCACCTTTGCCTGATGTTCTCGGAGCATTAAAATAAGAACAGTCCAGTGGTAAATATTCCGACAGGGCCATGAACTCACCACAGGAGAGCAACGTCTCAGTCACGCAGAAAAAGTCCAGACCAGTGGAGGAGAAAAAGTCCTTCAAGATGAATGTTTTATTAGCCAGAGATCTGGCATTTATCAGGGCAATCCTTGTAGGACTCACAGCAGGAGCGTCCATGAAGTTAAGATCAGCGGTCTCAGATTTGTGGAGTTTGACCCACGACTCCAACGACCGGAAGCCCAGCCGCAGCGAACAGGTCCGCTGTGGAAGCACGGCCTGACCCGTGGGATGGACTCAGGTGGATCGGCGCAACACTAGGACAGGTGATTTAAGATGTGGTCCTCGGTTGAAGAGGAAGCCGCAGCAGCAGCCCGGCAGGCTTTGATCCTCACAAGACGGCCGGCCCGTTTTCCACGGCGCCTGGAGCGATGTCTTCGAGCGGGCAGGATACCACGGCGGAGGTAAACAGGAACGTCTTCAAGCAGAGGTGGGGGTCCAAGAGGGGGTCCAGAGTTACGATCATTATGATCAAACAAAGCGAGACTGGTGGCAGATACAGTGCCTTGCAAAAGTATTCGCCCCCCTTGAACTTTTAAACCATTTGCCACATTTCAGGCTTCATACATAAAGATAAAATTTTAATTTTTTGTGAAGAATCAACAAAAAGTGGGACACAATCATGTAGTAGAATGACATTTATTGGATGTGTCAAACTTTTTTAACAAATAAAAAACTGAAAAGTGGGGTGTGCAATATTATTCGGCCCCCTTGCGTTAATACTTTGTAGCGCTGCCTTTTGCTGCAGTTACAGCTGCAAATCTCTTGGGGTATGTCTCTATCAGTTTTGCACATTTGGCTTCATGTTTTGGATCATTGTCTTCTTGGAAGATAAATCTCCGTCCCAGTCTCAGGTCTCTTGCAGACTCAAACAAGTTTTCTTACAGAATGGTCCTGTATTTGGCCCCATCCATCTTCCCATCAATTCTGACCATCTTCCCTGTCCCTGCTGACGAAAAGCAGGCCCAAACCATGATGCTGCCACCACCATGTTTGACAGTGGGGATGGTGTGTTCAGGGTGATGAGTTGTGTTGCTTTTACAACAAACATATCATTTTGCATTGTGGCCAAACAGTTTGATTTTGGTTTCATCTGACCAGAGCACCTTCTTCCACATGTTTGGTGTGTCTCCCAGGTGGCTTGTGGCAAACTTTAAACGACACTTTTTATGGATGTCTTTGAGAAATGGCTTTCTTCTTGCCACTCTTCCATAAAGATCAGATTTGTGCAGTGTACGACTGATTGTTGTCCTATGGACAGACTCGCCCACCTCAGCTGTAGATCTCTGCAGTTCATCCAGAGTGATCATGGGCCTCTTGGCTGCATCTCTGATCAGTCTTCTCCTTGTTCGAGATGAAAGTTTAGAGGGACGGCCAGGTTTTGGTAGATTTGCAGTGGTCTGATACTCCTTCCATTTCAATATGATTGCTTGTGTAGTGAACTAGACCTCCTACATCAATCTGTCTCTGAAGACCTTCAGGGGACAGGAACTGTCATTTCATTGATTTGAATCCAGAACACAAATTATCTCATCAAGAGACTATTTAATTGTATCCTGAATTAATCAATTGAAAGAACACTCTTTTTTTTATCTATTATCATTACTATTTTACAATATCTTGATAATCAAAAGTGTGTTTAGTTCATACCATTTCTAATGTTTAAGTAAACCACTCATTTAAATCAACTGTGAAACAGTATTAATGATTTTTAAACCTCATTAGACTTAGATCATACAAGTTAAATGTCTATTTATAAAGTAGTTGTGCATTTTACTTTTCTGTCTGAATGAGGAGTGGATTTGATGTCGGTCAAAAGTCAGAGAACAAGTTATGAGAACGAAGTGCCTTGTTTTAAAACTCTCAGACAGTAAATAAGAAACTGGCGTGACTGCAAGTCTGTCACTTCTTCAAAATATTTTCCTGTCTGTACTAACCGTTCTTAAAAACATTTCTGCTGTCTGCGACTCCTAATAACCCTCTGACATCACTAAAACTCCACCCCTGCTGGTTGTGTTAACCAATCAGGAAGTACCAAGTAACAGGAAGTGTATACCCTTTAAAAGTCAACATTTCTTGGTACTATTCAGTCTTACGGGAACTTTCAGTTCTTACTGAAAGTCTTACTGGAAGTTCAGACTGGAGTTCTGACTAGAACTTTCAGTCTTAATGGAGGCTGGGGTCTGACAGTCTCTACTCTAATAGCTGATGGATTTTGGACCATGAGCCAAGGGTCTGTCCATTCCAGCGGAGTCACAGCACGCCTTGCTGTGAACTCACCCGGGCGTAACGCCCTAAAACTTCTAATGAAGATTCCTTCCAAGGAAGTTCTTATTCTGTTGAACGGAGTACTTGGTCACGACTTCTGACGATTCCCAGCCACTCTGACCGGAGACGCTGAAAGGTAGCGTGAAATGGACTTCTGTACCAGAGCTGATTTATCTTCTGCAAAGGTAACGAGTCATCACGCACCGAGTATACCGAGGGCTGAGCTGGGGTAGGATGAAGGGTGCCGTTCCTGGTCAACACATTTTCCTTCATCCATCTAAATCCTCCTCTTTAAATTTCTAAATCTTCTTTGTAAACCTCTTTGCCAGTAAATCAAGCTAAATGCCTTCAGAGATGAATTATTCTCCATCAGTAATCCTCTGTTGTCTTGTTATTTGAACTTGCTAAGTTTATTAATCAGAAACAGATCAGCCAATCAAGTGTACATGTTTGATGTTAAATTTTGATTCTGTTAAATAAATGACCACATTTATTCTGATGGGTTAAAGATAAATGACGTCTCATGTCACTAATTATACAATCCATTCTCAAGTTATCTTGGTCACATGGCAGAAATTTAATTTGAAAAAGAAAGAATCCGTTGTTAATTAAACAATTAATATTCTTTGTGCTTGAACTAGCTTTAAGAATAATTAATTAATAGGATATCCTGATGCATGCTCAATAATCCAGGTAGAAAAATCTAAAAAAGTTAAATCTGGTCCTCTGGACATTCAAAAAAACAAAACAAAGCAAATCAACAAAAAAATGTAGAAACGTTTCGTCTCTCATCCGAGAGACTTCCTCAGTCTGAGGAGCTGTATTCAGCTCAGTCTCTTAAATAGCACCGTCTCAGGGTGGATCAACCAGTGGTTGACTTTTATGGCCCTTCCTACACGTGGTGGGTCCACAGGAAGGCAAACCCATGCTGCTCCTTCGGGCTGAGCCCAGAGACCTGGTCACCAGGCGCTTGCCGACGAGTCCCTCCCCCAGGGCTGGCTCCAGGGTGGGGCCCCAGTAACCCATGTCTGGGTAAGGGACACTGAGTTCCTTGTTTTGTTTTGTCCATAAAAATCTTCTTAATCGTTTTTTGTCTGGCCTGTCACCTAGGACCAATCTGCCTTAGGAGACCCTAGCAGGGGCAATTATAATTGCCCCCAACAGCATAGCTGCTAGGATCATTCAAGCGCACAAACTCCTCCACCACAATAAGGTGGCGAGTTTAATGTTTAATTCAGGTTATGTTTATTTGTCATATGCAGGTTAACACAAGGCTAACAGTACAATAAAATATTCAGGATGAGAAGAACTGATTTGACTCACTAAAACAATGAACAAACAAACAATACTAAAGCATTCAATAAGGGTACAACATAAAGTACCAAAAAGTGAACAAGTAAATACAATATTTACAAAGTACAAGGTCCTTAAGAAAAGATAGTCAACAACATGATCTAATATAATGGTGCAAGTATGATGAATTTGTATGAATAAGTATTTCAAGGTAGTAATATAAGCTGAAATGTACATGATATATATTGTACATAACTAACATAAACTACACAGGTTGTGTGACAGATTATTGCACAGGTAGTGAGTAACATTGAGATGAATTATGATACCATACCATACCATACCAATTTATTTATATAGCACTTTAAACAGTGACAAAGCACACCAAAATGCTGTACAGGGACAAACAGAACAAGCACATAGCAACAGATTACATAACAGGACACCAAAAATGTAGAAACCGACAAAAACAATAATGGATAACAACAACAACTGCAACATGACCAACACAGTGTGATGCACACAGACTCAGCACAGGTCACACAGTGCAGAAAGCCAGGGAATAAAAGTGTGTTTTTAAGCGAGATTTAAAAACTGTGAGGGAGGGGGCCTGTCTAACGAGCAGAGGTAACTCATTCCAAAGTTTTGGGCCTGCTACAGAGAAGGCCCTGTCACCTCTGCGCTTGAGGCGGGTTCCTGGGACTGTTAGGAGCAACTGGTCTGCTGATCTGAGAGAACGTGGTGGGACATACGGCTGGAGCAGATCAGTAAGATAGGAGGGGGCAGAGCTGTTTAGTGATTTATAGACATACAACAGTATTTTGAATTTGATTCGAAAGTGAACTGGAAGCCAGTGTAGGGAGGCCAAAACAGGAGTAATGTGTTCTCTTTTGCTTGTGCTGGTCAAAAACCGGGCTGCTGCATTTTGGACCAGTTGGAGTCTAGCTATGGAGGTCTGACTGATACCAAAAAGGAGTGAGTTGCAATAGTCGAGCCTGGATGTAATGAATGCATGAATTACTGTCTCCAGGTTATTTCTGGACAATATGGGCTTCAGCTTAGACAGTCGCCTCAGCTGGAAAAAGCAGGATTTAACAATCATATTTACATGATTGTTGAGTTTCAGAGAAGGGTCAAGTATCACTCCTAGATTAGTGACTCTTTGTTTCACTAACGGTGACAGAACGGATAGGTCGATGCAGTGGTTGGTGATTGTGTCATTGGGAGGAAACAGCATAACTTCAGATTTCTTCTCATTGAAACTCAAGAAATTTAAAGCCATCCAATCTCTGATGTCAGCCAGGCAGTCCAGTAACGGTTGAATAGAGCGAGTACCGTTGAGTCTGAGGGGGAAGTAGATTTGGCAGTCGTCGGCGTAGAAATGAAAAGGTATGTTATGTTTCCTGAAAATAGCACCTAGTGGCAGCAGGTATAGAGAAAATAAAAGAGGACCAAGGATGGAACCTTGCGGTACCCCCCATTTAAGCGCTGCCGAGGCTGAACTAAAATCTTTGATGGAGACACAAAAGGACCTGTCAGCGAGGTAAGATCTAAACCATTCGAGGGCTGACCCAGTGATGCCCACCCACTGCTCTAACCTCGCAATGAGGATCTCGTGGTCGATTGTATCAAAGGCAGATGTGAGGTCCAGTAAGAGAAGGAGCACAGAATCACCAGCGTCTGTGAATAGGAGAATGTCGTTAAAAACCTTGAGAAGAGCAGTTTCAGTGCTGTGGAGAGGTTTAAAGCCAGACTGGAATAGCTCTAAGATGGCATTATCCTCTAGAAAGCATTTCAGCTGGGACTCCACTATTTTTTCCAGTAGTTTAGCGACAAATGGGAGTCTGGAGACAGGCCGGAAGTTGGACATGACTGAGGGGTCAAGGCTAGGTTTTTTCAGGAGAGGTTGGACAGCAGCATGTTTAAAAGTTATTGGCACCACACCTGAGGCTAAGCTGCTGTTCACAATGCCAAGAACAGGAGGGCCCAGAACAGGAAGAAGCTCCTTCAGGAGTCGAGGGGGGACAACGTCAAAAGGGGAGCCAGATGGCTTCATGCTGCACATGACCTGCTCCAGGGAAGACAGAGAGATGGGCTCAAAGTGGTCAAGAACAGCAACACAATGAGATGGGATGGACGGATCATGAGCAGGTGGAGAAATGAGTGCCCGGGTGTTTGCAACTTTTTCAGAAAAGAAATGGAGGAAGTTTTCACACAGCTCAGTTGAGGCTTCTAGAGGTGAAGGTTCACTGAGGTGTAGAACTGAGTTCAGAGTGGAAAAAAGGGCTCGGGGGTTGTGGGAGTTTGAGGCAATTATCGCAGAAAAGAACTTCGATTTGGTGGCTTTAACTGCCTTCTGATAATGACGCCAACTCTCCTTTAGGATTTGAAAAGAAACCTGCAGCCTGTCTTTCCTCCACCTGCGTTCTGCTCTCCTACACTGCTGTCTAACGGCTTGAGTGATGTCATTAAGCCATGGTTCTGATAAAAGTTTTGTTTTCCTGGTTTTAACGGGAGCAACATGGTCCAGAATATTTAAGCAAACGGAGTTAAGCTGAGAGGTTAGCTCCTCAGTGGAGAGAGACACTGAGAGCTGCTCGATCCTCTCAGAGCTAAAAGTTTCAGTAAAACGTGCAGCAGTGAAACGGTTAATGGTGCGTGAAGTACGTGCAGAATCACATGACTTAGCAGTAGGACAAGGCGGGATGATTTCAAACAAGACAGGCATGTGGTCTGAGAGAACGTTGTCACCGATCACCAAATTACAAACAGAGACATCACGTGTTAAAATGAGATCCAGAGTGTGACCGTGTTGTTGGGTGGGAGCATTTACATGTTGGGTTAAATTAAATGAGTCCAACAAATCAAGGAAGTCCTTCACTAACGGCTTCTCCTGACAACAGACGTGAATATTAAAGTCACCAACGATAATAAAGTGATCATATCTTGGTGTGATGCAAGCCAGAAAATCAGAGAATTCACTTATGAAGTCCTTGGAACGAGGGGGGGCGATAAACAATCACGCACAGAACGGGCGGGGAATGTCCGAGTTCAAAAGCACTCAGCTCAAAACTGGAGCAGGGCATGAGGGTGGACAAGTGTTTACAGGAAAAGTTTGATTTAAATACAGTTAATATTCCACCACCCCGCCGGCCTGATGGCCGCGGGGCATTAAAACACAGACAGTCCGGAGGTAAAAGTTCCACCAAGGCGCTTGAATCACCCAAAGGCAACCAGGATTCAGTGAGAAAAAGAAAATCTAGTCCCTCGTCTTTAAAAAAGTCATTTAGAATAAAAGTCTTGTTGGCAACAGACCTTGTGTTGATGAGGCACGTCCTGATCTGGTTCGACACAGAACCAGCCATGGTGGGGGTGGTGCGCGCCAACGGTTGCAGATTTTCAAAAACAGCGCCTCCAGGACGGTCCAAGCGCCGGGCCGGTAGACAACACCCATATTTTCCCTGGTCCGGGCACGTAGGAAGCTGGCTGTGGAAACGTTGACCACGCAGAGCTTTGAGTTTTACCAGCCGGCCGGCACGTTTACCCCGGCGTCTGGATCGATATCTCCGAGAAGGCAGGCTTGGGGCCCAGCGTAAACAAGCAGGCACGTCTGCCAGAAGGGGTGGAAGAGGGGGGGGGTCCCGAGTCACGATCAAAATGGTCAGAATCAGCGACAGCAGAAACAGACAATCGAAGATCGAGGAGCTGTTGTCGGTCATACACAAGCAGCGAGTTGATATCCCAGACAAAAAACGAAAAAAGCAAAAATAATCCAAACAGTATCGTCAGAGGTAAATTGTAGGCCATGTACACGGGCGCCATCTTACCGGAAGTCAATGATGGTAAGGTAGAAACATAAATGATACAGTCACATATCATAGTCTTCACGAGTCTTGGTCTTTTTCCAAGTCTTTGTCATCTGTTGGAGTCTTCGCAGTCTTTTCCAGTCTTTTCCAGTCTTTTCTAGTCTTGCTGGAATTTTCAGTCGAAGATGAGACTCAACTAAGTTGCGGATGGATTTGACCATGTGCCAAGGGTCTCTCCATTCCAGCGTAGTCACAGCCTGCCTCGGCTGTGACTCAACCCGAGCATTAAATGCTCAACTTCTAAGGAAGCGTATTCTGTTGAACCGAGTTCTTCGTCACAATATCTGATGACCCCAGCTACTCTAACCGGAGACGCTGAAAAGGGAGCGTACCGATGGACTTCTGTTCCAGAGTAGATGTATCCACCATCTCAGGTAACAAGCCGTTGATGCCCTGATGTGTACCGGAGGGCTGAGCTAGATGTCGGAGAAAGGGTGCCATGTTCTTGTTCAACACATAACTTTCATCTATCAGGTTTAAAACGCAGTCAATGTGAGCAAAACTAGAATAACAGACAAGACAGACAACTCGGGTAAAATAAATAAGAATATTTATTTAGACCAGGGAAGGACGGGGTCAGGATCTGAAAGGGGTAGAAAGGTTATTAGGTCTCTGTGGAGAAAGTTCGTCGGGCAAGTTGGAGGTTAGTATTTCCTTACAGGTTGGTGCAGGGTTTTCAGCTCTGAGGTGTGTGTCCAGGTTCCAGGAGTAATTGCAGGTTCTATTTACAGGTGAGTATTTACAAGTTCATGGAGGAGGCAGACAGGCAGCGTACCGATGGTTTCTGGTGAGTAGCTCTCGGTTGTCAAGAAGTTGTTTTCAGGAGGGTCAGGAAGTTTCAACTCTGGAGACAGGTAAAACATACAGAAACGTTAACAGGCAACAAGTAGTCAAGACAGTTCAGGCTGAGCTGCTTTTACCAAACATAAGCGTTGCTTCAGCGAAGTCCTGATCCACAGTGAATCCTTATAAAGCTGGTGGTGAGCAGATGAGTCATCTGTAGCAGGTGAGTCTGATTGGTGCTGCTAGCCAATCAGGGGAAAACAAAGAACACACAGCAGCAGCAGCAACATAAATGCCTCAGTACCCCCTCCTTAAACATCGCCTCCAGGCGATTTCAGTCGCTTATTTGGGTAGTCTTTGTAAAAAGAGGTTCTGAGAGAGGGGTCCAAAATATACGACCTGGGTATCCATGATCTCTCCTCCAGGCCGTATCCCTCCCAGTCCACTAGGTATCTGAAACCACGGCCTTGGCGACGAACGTCCAGGATCCGTCTGACGGTATAAACCGGGTCGTTGTCAACCAGCCGGGCGGGTGGTGGGGGTTTGGTTGGGGGGTCGAGGGAGCTGACACTCACTGGTTTGATCTGCGACACATGAATGGTCAGGTGGACCTTCATGGAGGAGGGCAGACGGAGCCTCACAGCAGAGGGGTTTACAATTCTCTCCACGAGAAATGGCCCGATGAACCTAGGGGAGAGTTTCCTAGGAAAATTATTTAACTGAACATCTCTGGTGGAGAGCCATACCTTCTGTCCTACTTGATACGAGTGTGCGGATGAACGTGCCAGTCGGCGAACCTTTTGTTCTTCTGGGCGGTGCGCATTAAGGCTCTTCTGGTCTGGTTCCATATCTTGCGACAACGTCGGAGGTGGTGTTGGACAGAGGGAACCAAGGCTTCAGGTTCATCGTTGGGGAACAAGGGAGGGTTGTATCCTAGTGAAATTTCGAAGGGAGAAAAACCAGTGGCAGAGGAGGAGTGACAGTTGTGAGCATATTAGACCCAAGGTAAGTGTTTGCACTAGGATGTGGGATTGTTATTGATGACACAGCGTAATGACGTTTCAAGTTCTTGGTTACACCTTTTGGATTGACCATTAGACTGGGGGTGATGACCAGAAGTGAGACTAACCTTAGCTCAGAGGGTAGTACAGAACGCCTTCCAGACCTGAGAAATGAACTGGGATCCACAGTCCGACAGGATGTCCAGGGGGATGCCGTGAAGGCGAAAAACGTGATTAACCATTAGCTGAGCGGTCTCCAAAGCGGTGGGTAATTTGGGTAGTGGAACAAAGTGTGCAGACTTGGAGAACCTGTCAATGATGGTAAGGATGACAGTGTTACCTTCGGAGGGAGGGAGACCAGTGACGAAATCCAGCAAGAATGTGTGACCAGGGGAGACTTGGGGTGGGTAAGGGTTGTAAGAGACTGGAAGGCTGTTGATTTCCATTCTTATTTCTAGCACAAGTGGAACAGGCAGATACAAATTCTTTAATATCGGGATAAAGGGTTGGCCACTAGAAATGTCTTTTACAGAAGGTAATCATACGTGTGATTCCAGGATGGCAGGTAAAATGATATTTATGGACCCAGTCCAGTACCTTACCAATAACTGATTTGGGAACAAACTTTCTTCCAGGTGGTCCAGAGCCAGGGTCAGGTTCAGAAACTTGTGCCAATCTGATGGTGTTTTCGATATCCCAGGAGAGGGTCCCCATGAAGCAGGTGGATGGGAGAATGCTTGAGGCAGTCTTGGGAGAATCTGAGAATGAAAACTGTCTGGAGAGAGCATTGGGTTTAACATTTTTAGAACCAGGTAAGTATGTTATGAAAAGTTTAATCTGGCAAAAAATAAGGACCATCGGGCTTGTCTGGGTTTAGCCGCTTAGCGTTCTGCAAATAAGCTAGATTTTTATGGTCAGTCCAAATAACAAAAGGTGTTTCGGAACCCTCGAGCCAGTGTCTCCATTCTTCCAGAGCCAATTTGATAGCCAATAGTTCACGGTTACCCACGTCATTATTCTTTTCAGCCGGGGAGAGTCGCCGAGAGAAAAAAGGCACAGGGATGGATCTTGTTGTCTGTTTCTGAACGTTGGGACAGGACTGCCCCAACACTGAGATCTGAGGCATCAACCTCCACAATAAATTGCCTCTTGGGGTCAGGGTGGCACAAAATGGGAGCAGAGGAGAAACGAGCTTTCAACTCAAACGCTGTGTCTGCCTCAGGGGTCCAACAAAAGGTCTTTAATGTGGAGGTAAGTTGCATGAGGGGAGCAGCAATCCAGCTGTAATTTTGAATAAACCGTCTATAGAAATTGGCAAAGCCCAGGAATCACTGGAGTTGTTTACGGTCTTTAGGGGTTGGCCAGTCAGTGACAGCTTGGACCTTCTCTGGGTCTGCGCGGAACTGTCCCTTCTCTAGAATGAAACCCAAGAAGGGGATGGAGGTCACGTGAAAATCACACTTTTCAGTCTTTACAAATAGTTGATTCTCAAATAAACATTGTAGCACAGCCTTAACATGGTTAACATGTACCTCTTTGTCGCAGGAGTAGATCAAAATATCATCTAAGTAGACAAAAACAAAGTCGTTCAAAAAATCTCTAAGGACGTCATTGATGAGAGCTTGGAAAACAGCGGGTGCATTTGTGAGTCCGAAGGGCATCACCAAATATTCAAAGTGTCCAAGGGGGGTCTTAAAAGCCGTTTTCCATTCATCCCCCTCCTTTATTCTCACCAAATGGTATGCGTTGCGCACGTCTAGCTTAGTGAATATGGTTACAGAATGGAGCTGATCGTGAACTGAATCGAGTAGTGGGAGGGGGTATTTATTTTTCACAGTGATGGCATTTAACCCCCGATAATCAATCCAAGGTCTGAGGGTTTTGTCTTTCTTGTCTACAAAAAAGAATCCCGCACCAAGAGGGGAAGTAGATGGGCGGATCATGCCGGATGCTAAGGAGTCCTCAATGTAATCTTTCATAGACTTCTTTTTGGGGCCTGAAAGATTGTATAACTGACTGGAGTGGACTGGACTGGGAGTGGAGCATCAGGAAGGAGTTCAATGGCGCAGTCGTAAGGTCTGTGTGGGGTGGGGGTAGTGACAAGGCTTTACTCTTACTGAAAACATGGGCCAGACTATGGTCAACGGGGAGAATCTTAGATAAATCAATATCATCGGAGGGTTCCTCCCCTTTAACGGGAGTAGACACAGCCGACTTCAGACAGGACGATAAACATTCTTTGCTCCAACTCTCTAACCGACCTTCGGACCAATTAAAATTGGGGTTGTGTTTGGTGAGCCAGGGATACCCAAAAATTAACTGAGGCAGGGATGAATCAAAAACAAGAAACTCACCCAACTCATGATGGTTGCCAGAGACAACAATGTGAAGGTTGGAGACCTTGTGAGAGATTTGGGCGAGGAGATGTCCAGTTAACCCCGTGATGGAGCGAGTTGTGTTGAGTGGTTTGGTGGGGAGTTGGAGTTGTTCCACTAAGTCTCTGGAGATCAGGCTTTGTTCTGCTCCACAATCAATAAGAGCAGAAATGGGGAGTTTGATTTGGTCATGAAGTATGGTGGCAGGAACAGACAGAAGCGAGGCAGGGGAGGTTTGGGATAAACTCGGCTGTGTCCCCTGTTTTACTGCCGAGCCGGTCCGTTTCCCCGTACTGGGCAGTTGGCGACAAAGTGTCCCTTGTTACCGCAGTAGATGCAGACTTTAGTGGCGTATCATCTCTGTCTCTCTTCAGGAGATAGTCGGGTCCGTCCTACTTGCATCGGTTTTGGCTCAGACTCAGGTAGTGTAGGATTACAGGTGGCACTGCTTTCAGCTGACCGAGAAACATACCAAGGATTGTGGGTAATGAAGTTTCTTTCCTTTCTACGTTCCTTTATTCTGTTGTCGATGCGGATAGAGAGAGAGATTAATTCATCCAAGCTCCCGGGTTCATCCCAGGAGGCAAGCTGGTCCTTTATGTTCTCATTTAAAGAATTAATATAAGTACCTTTTAATGCTCGTTCATTCCATCCAGCTTCCTCAGCAACAATACGAAAATCCACGGAGTGGTCGGCTGCTGATTTACTTCCTTGTCGTAATGACAGTAGTTGTTTTGCGGCTGCCTCCTGGTGGAGTGGATGGCCAAATACACACTTGATTTCTTGAATGAAAACTTGAGAAGTTAAAGTATCAGGAGAATGAGCAGTCAGAAATGCTTGGGCCCAACGGAGAGCTTTTCCTTTTAGAGCAGAAACAATGTAAGTTATTTTAGCATAATCAGTAGGAAACAGAGATGGGGAGCGAGCGAAGGCCAAGTTGCACTGGAGCATAAATCCCCCACAAAGACTGATATTACCTTCAAAGTGTTCGGAAGGTCTTAGGTCTGGCTCTCTGAATGGCAAGACGGGACTAGGAGACGAGCTGGGAACAGAAGGTGGATTAGCAGATGTGGCAGGAGTTAAGTTGATTAACTTGCTGTCAATGGCAGCTACACTGTGAGAAACTTGATTTAAAATGACGGTGGTATTTTGTTGAAGTTGATACAGATGTTGATACATCTTCTCAAGTTCAGCAAACATACTCATAAACTTGTGGAGAGTTCACAGTCTGACTGTTGTTGGATTCACTCACAGACATGTTGCTTGGCTGAAGCAAACTATCAGGTTTAAAACACAGTCACTGTGAGCAAAACCAGAACAACAGACAAGACAGAGAACTCGGGTAAAATAAATAAGAATATTTATTTAGACCAGGGAAGGACGGGGTCAGGATCTGAAAGGGGTAGAAAGGTTATTAGGTCTCTGTGGAGAAAGTTCGTCGGGCAAGTTGGAGGTTAGTATTTCCTTACAGGTTGGTGCAGGGTTTTCAGCTCCGAGGTGTGTGTCCAGGTTCCAGGAGTATTTGCAGGTTCTATTTACAGGTGAGTATTTACAAGTTCGTGGAGGAGGCAGACAGGCAGCGTACCGATGGTTTCAGGTGAGTAGCTCTCGGTTGTCAAGAAGTTGTTTTCAGGAGGGTCAGGAAGTTTCAACTCTGGAGACAGGTAAAACATACAGAAACGTTAACAGGCAACAAGTAGTCAAGACAGTTCAGGCTGAGCTGCTTTTACCAAACATAAGCGTTGCTTCAGCGAAGTCCTGATCCACAGTGAATCCTTATAAAGCTGGTGGTGAGCAGATGAGTCATCTGTAGCAGGTGAGTCTGATTGGTACTGCCAGCCAATCAGGGGAAAACAAAGAACACACAGCAGCAGCAGCAACAGAAATGCCTAATCATCCATCTAATCTTCCTCTTTAAATCTATTCCTTCCCTTTAAACGTCTCTATTCGCCAGTAAATTAAGCTAGATGCATTCAGAGATGAATCAGTCTCAATCAGTAATGTTCTGTTGTCTTGTTAGTAAATCGTGCCAAGTTTATTAATCAGAAACAGATCAGTAAATCAATGTGTACATGTTTGATGTTAAATTTTGATTCTGTTAAATAAATGACCGCATTTATTCTGATGTGTCAAAGATAAAATGGCATCTCATGTCACTGATTAACCACTCCACTCACAAGTTATCTTGTTCACATAACTCGACATAACATAAATTTAACTCGAACAAAAAAGAATCCGTTGTAATTAAACAATTAATATTATTTGTGCTTGAACTAGCTTTAAGAATAATTAATTAGTAGTGAAGATAACAGCTACATCACTACATTTAGTACATTCGTTACATATTTGTATTTTTGTACATTTATTTTGTCATTCATTACATTCGTCCAGAGGTTTTGATGTTAGCTGCAACTGTTGGTACAGAGCATCATAGTCTGAACACAGTGCTTGGTACTTCAACCCTCTTTCACGCAGCTTTTTCTCATATGAGTCTGCTTGTAACAACAACTGAGCTTGTGAGAGCTCTTTTTCACATGTCAATTTTTTCTCCCAGTTCTCCTTCACCAATTGAAACTGTGCCTCGAGTTGTAGACACTCATCAAGTGCTGCTGCGTGGTCCTCTGTCTCGTGTATCAACTTTATTTCAAGGGCTTCTGTCCTGTTGGCCTCAAGGTATAATTCAGCTTTTAGCAAGAGTGCTATTTTAGCTAGCTGTTCGTAGCTTGACTTTGTTTTGGCTGTAGAAGTGACACTGCCTGCCACTTCTTTCAGCTCGTTCAATAACTCTGTTGAGTTCCTGTAGTCCACCTGGTCACCATATGGAGATAAGGAATCTGTGAGCAGCCCCAAAGCTGTCTCCAGCCAGTCCTTCTTAACACATGGAGCAGCATTAGCATTCTCAGCTTTTGTTAAACTTGCCATGGTTGTATTTACTGTTCAGCAAAACCTATCTGGTTAAACCGTCGCAATATTAGAGATTTTCAACAGGTAGATGTTTGTATTTAAGCAAGCAGTGAGTTTCACACCCCATTTAGCTCTGGGGTCCATCAACAGTACTGTTATAAACCAACTTTTCAATAATTGGGCACCTGTTTTTAGGCTTTACCCCATGAATATTATAAGTAAATGCTTCCTGTGGCAGTGTTACTTAATATGAGCTTAATTCTAACAGATACAAGAGCCAGGCTATTTCAGTGTTTATTTACTCCAATGCACTTAAAATTAATAAACCCGCAATTTTTTCTAAAAAGTCTGATAGCAACTTTGTAGTTTTAAATGCTCCTTAAGCAGTTTAATTTACCAGAATTTGCTATTTAAAACAGTAACTCATAAACCAAGCTTGATTAACAAAATAAAATGAAAAGCGAGTTTGCAGCTCTCAGTTCTGAAAAACTGTTATACTCTGTTTTCAACAGCAGGTGGCGGTGCAAGCTTACTTTTACCGGTAGGAGTCACTGACGACTTCCTGTGAACCGTCCTGTTGACATCCGGTCGTTAGCCGTTAGCTTCAGTTAGCATTGAACAAACACGGTTCAAATCAGCATTTATAGACGGATTTAAAGCTTGAACGTGGCGTCGCTTCAAAAGCACGCTCTTTAGGCATAGACTCATCAGGTTATCAATGAATTTAGGGCTGTCATTCAGCTTTTCTAACCACTAAGTAAGACTCCGTTAAAAACGAGCTTCATTTCCGGGGTCACGTGACTTTACAGACACGTGGACATTGGGGTGGGCTTTATGCACTGACGCCCGAGAGTGGACGTACACAGCATTACGTCACCAGCTTCTCGGCAAATCAGAATGTTTCAAACAGCGGTTCTCGATCAATCACAGCTCGTGTGTACCTGCCTTAAGCTAGCTGTTAGCTTCAACAGTCCGGCTACAATATCGCCCATTAACGCTTCGAAAATGCACAATTAACTGTGGGAATGTAGCAAATCAGCATAGAAGCAGCTCTGAGTTGGCGCTCAGTTTCACAGACAGCGTCTCACCATTTAAAACACGACTCGTTGGAGTCCAATAATCAGAACCGGGTCGGATCCGCAGAACTCCCGGTCATGAAAGAGTTTCAAACAGAATAAAGCATCTTTCTCTCTGCTTACAGCTTAATCACACTCACAGAATAACAATTTCCAGCTTAAAAATGAACATCAACACAATTCTGTATCTTTTTTAACACCACAGCCGTGAAATATGTCTTTACCAAGGTCAAAACTTGAACTTTTTTATGTGCCAACATGACGAGTTTTCTACATTATCACAATATCTCAGGTCACACGAATAATTTATCTCTTCAGAAACGTTACGAGCCACCAAAATGTAGTGATGTAGCTGTTAGCTTCACGACTAATTATTCTTAAAGCTAGTTCAAGCACAAAGAATATTAATTGTTTAATTACAACGGATTCTTTTCTTTTTCGAGTTAAATTTCTGTTATGTGGCCAAGATAACTTGTGAATGGAGTGTTTAATCAGTGACATGAGACGCCATTTTATCTTTGACACATCAGAATAAATGCGGTCATTTATTTAACAGAATCAAAATTTAACATCAAACATGTACACATTGATTTGCTGATCTGTTTCTGATTAATAAACTTGGCACAATTTACTAGACAAGAGAACAGAACATTACTGATTGAGACTGATTCACCTCTGAAGGCATCTAGCTTGATTTACTGGCAAATAGAAGTTTAAAGAAGAGGAATAGATTTAAAGAGGAAGTTTAGATGGATGAAAGTTATGTGTTGAACCAGAAAATGGCACCCTTCCTCCGACATCCAGCTCAGCTCTCCGGTACACTTCAGGGCATCAACGGCTTGTTACCTGAGATGGTGGATACCTCCACTCTGGAACAGAAGTCCATTGGTACGCTCCCTTTTCAGTGTCTCCGGTTAGAGTAGCTGGGGTCATCAGAAATCGTGACGAAGGACTCGGTTCAACCGAATAAGCTTCCTTAGAAGTTGAACATTTACTGCTCGGGTTGAGTCACAGCCGAGGCAGGCTGTGACTACGCTGGAATGGAGAGACCTTTGGCACATGGTCAAATCCATCCGCTACTTAGTTGAGTCTCATCTTCGATTGAAAGTTCCAGCAAGACTGGAAAAGACTGTGAAGACTCCAAAAGACGACGAAGACTAAGCCCAAGACTAAGACTCATGAAGACTAAGACTGAATAGTTCCAAGAAGTGTTGCCTTTTAAAGGGTGTCCACTTCCTGTTACGTGGTACTTCCTGATTGGTTGAAACAACCAGCAGGGGTGTAGTTCTAGTGATGTCAGAGGGTCACTAGAAGTCAGGAAACAGCAGGAATGTTTTAAGAATGGTTAGTACAGACGGAGAAATGTTTTTAAGAAATGAGAGGATGTAGGTGCCAGCAGTTCTTATTTACTGTCTGAGAGTTTTAAAAACAAGACACTTCATTCTCATAACTTGTCTCTGACTTTCGACCGACATCCACTACTCCTCATTCAGACAGAAGACTAAATGCACACTTACTTTGTAAATTGACATTTAACTGTATGATCAAAGTCAAATGAGGTTTAAAAATCATTAATACTGTTTCACAGTTGATTTAAATGAGTGGTTTACTTCAACATTTAGAAATGGTATGAACTAAACACACTTTGGAGTATCAAGATATTGTAAAATAGTAATGATAATGTAAAAAGAAGAGTGTTCTTTCAATTGATTAATTCAGGATACAATTAAATTGTCTCTTGATGAGATAATTTGTATTTCTGGATTCAAATCAATAAAATAACTGTTCCTGTCCCCTGAAGGTCTTCGGAGACAGATTGATGTCAGAGGCCTAGTTCACTACAATACATTAGTAATAAAATATTAGGTGTCACAAGCTCATATTAGTTGTCACAGATGTGGCTTGGTGCAAAGTTATTGCCAGTTGTTCAGTGTTATTTATCAAGAGTTCAGTAATCTGACAGCTTATGGACAATAATTGTCTTAGAGTCTTTGAGTGCGCGATGGCAGACTCCTCTATCATCTACTTGAGAGTAGTAGATGGAAGAATCCTTGTGTTGGGTGGGTGTGGTCCTTAATGATGCTGCGTGCTTTACGCAGACATCGCGTATGGTAGATGTCCTGGATGGTGTGGAGACTGCTACCAGTGATGTCTTCTGCTGTTTGCACCACACTCTGTAGTTCTTTCCGGCTCTGACTTGTGCAGTTCCCATACCACCCTGTGATGCAGCCTGTCACCAGACTCTCAATGGTGCATCTATAAAAGTTGATGCGGATGCTGGTGTTCGTACCAAACTTTACATTTCTTCGTAGGCGAAGCAATCTTATCGTTCATGTAAAATATTTGATAATGTTCTTATAGAAACAATTCCTGAATGTTGTTCATACTGTGTTAATGCTACATATTTGTCTCTTGACCCTACAACTGGGCAGTGGTGGAGAAAGTACTCAAACACTGTACTTAAGTAAAAGTACAAATAAACAGACAAAAATGTACTCTAGTAAAAGTAGAAGTACCACATTATCAATTTTACTTAAGTAAAAGTAAATAAGTAATTACTTTTAAAATACTCAAAGTATTAAAAGTAAAAGTACTTCCTGAATGTACATATTACATAATGCAATGGTCTACATATTTTTAAGTCTGCCTACCATGTGTATATTTTCTGTAGTACATTAATAGTGTTGTTTTAATGAACAATGCTGCAGATGATACATGTTTTTATTGTGTTTACTCTGTGACACAGTTCACACTTCGACTTGTGATTCTGAGCGTCAGAATTTCAGGGATGACATGCAGAGTTAAATATCATTAATCAAAATAAGAAAGAGCAATGATTTTACCTTTGAAATGTTTTATTTAACACAAATCAAAACCAATGTGTCATTTTAACTGCAGTAACACATTTAAATAAAAGTTGTCTGATGAAAAAAAGGAGCATTAGACACAACTGACAAAGGAACAGGCTCTGATCATTTCCACTGATATTTCAACTCCAGTTTGGCATCAACACTAGTTAAAATACTGTCTATTCAACCTTGTAATGGATCAACTCTAGGTAAATACTGTCTATTC
>NC_056506.1:5937501-5978252 GCF_014905685.2 Nematolebias whitei | reverse complement strand
ATATATATAATGTATATGTACACACACAATACCCCACACCCTGTGTAAACATATATTGGTGTTTATATGTTCATCAATGTGATTAATCAAAATCAGATAAATGTGAACGTTAGTGTTCTTTATTCAGAAAATCAACACGTCACATTTCAGGATCTGGTCAGACACAGATTAAATGTTCAATATGAATATTTCTATATTTATCACCACAGTAATAGTGTTACACACATTAGTAGTTGTAAACACTCAAAATAATACATATGTTGGTTTAATGCTTACCTTTAACCTAAACATTTAAGGAGTAAACATTTTTAATAATCACTTTAGAAGTTATAAATGTTGTATTTGGTGCCTGTTTATTTTCCACATGTATTAGTGTGTGTGAATGATAGGCATTAACATAAAACACTTTGTAGAACGGTGCTTTATAAAGTTCAGTCTATTTCCTTGTATCAGGTAGTTCTGTCACATCCAATATGGCGGCAGTTCCGACGTCCAGCCGCAACAGGTCAGCCCATTTAACGAGGTGTCCACTAAAACTGCCTCACCAGTTCTCTGTTGTGAACGCCCTGGCAGATGACAATAGCCAATCAGTGATGGAGAAAGGTCAGGGGAGCTTTGCTATGAAATAACGATGAATGATTGTTTGAAATGTGTTTAATAGGTTAACTCAAAAACCTCCGATCTGACTCCAAATCCGAACAAATTATCCCCACCCGCCCAAAGCAATTTTTACCCACAAAATTAGAATGAAAACCGCCCAATCTGGCAACACTGCTGGTGCTATGATGCTATGTGTCATTAACAGCTGATGAAGATTCTCAGTCATCCAAGACATGGTGGATTCGGGAGGGTTCAGGAGTAAAAACGATGAAGTATAAAGTAAAGTCTAATGAAAAAAGTCCAGTTGTTTTTGTTTTCTTTTTTTTTTTAATTTGTCATTACAGTTACATTTACCTATTACGGGATACAACGACATGCCATACACCTGCTACTACTACTACTACTACTACTACTACTACTACTATGAAACCATGATTGTGGATTTCAGGAAAGCCACAGCCCCTCTGCCCCCCCCCCTCACCTGTAATGATACCCCCATCACCACTGCAAACTCTTATCGGTTCCTCGGCACCACCATCACCCAGGACCTCAAGTGGGAGCCAACCATCAGCTCCCTCATCAAGAAGGCCCAGCAGAGACTGTACTTCCTGCGACAGCTGAAGAATGCCCAGCTGATGGTGCAGTTCTACACAGCCATCATGGAGTCCATCCTCAGCTCCTCCATCACGGTGTGGTACGCCGGGGCCACTGCCAGGGACAGACTGAGACTGCAGCGCGTTGTGCGCTCAGCTGAGAAGGTGATCGGCTGCAGCCTTCCATCCCTCCACGACCTGTACGTCTCCAGGACTGTGAGGCGAGCAGGTCGGATCACAGCTGACCCTGCTCACCCTGCACACGGACTGTTTGAACCACTCCCCTCAGGCAGGAGGCTTCGGTCCATTCGGACCAGAACCTCCCGCCATAAGAACAGTTTCTTCCCCTCTGCTGTTGGACTCCTGAACACTCATAATGCTACCTCATAATTTCTGCTTTGGTCACATTACATCTGTATTATAACTGAATACTCCATCTGTACTGTTTTCGAAGCTTTTTTATTGTTTTCTATTGTATGGGTGTACATATGGTTATGTTATGTTTTTAATGTTACTTTATTTGTGGGTGTACACAGGTCTTATGTCTTATGTAATGTTCTCATTTTTACTTTATTTTTACTTTATTTTACTTTATCACTATTCGCACCTTATGTCGAAGCAAATTCCTAGTTTGTGAACCTTGTTCATTGACATGGCGATAATAAACTGATTCTGATTCTGATTCTGACTACTGCTACTCTGCTGCCATATAGTGGCTGAAAGTGGTACTGCTCAATAAATAATTTAATTAATTATTTAATTAAATCAAATTATATATATATATATATATTGGAAATAAAATTAAATAAAAAATGTAATTAAAAATATATATATATTTTCTTCTCTGTCACCAAATAAATGAAAACGGTCATTTCTCATTCAAAAATTTCTTAATAAATATGGGAGAATAAAAATTCATAAATACGGTAATTGGGAAAATATTTATTTGAATACTTAAATTAAGTAATTATGAAAGATTATTTAATAATTATTTTGAAGTGGAATAATGAATTCAATACTGTCCCTCATTTCAACAATGACTGTCAGTTAGAATTTTTGACAAGTACAGGTTGCAAGTTCAAGTCTTGAACCTGATGACAATGGTGTAGTAATGTTGTAATGTTGGAAAATTATTAGAGGTTTGAGTCCTCGACACCTCGTATGGTCAGTTGGTTAAAGTCCAACTGAACCTGGAGGTGAGTCCTAGGTGTGGCAGCTGCGGTCAGTTCTGACAAGAACACTGGTCGCTAGGTTAAGGAAACCTGGGGAAAGAAAATAGCCCCAAATTCCATGTTTTCCTCTGAAGTTAGAGTCTTCTGTACCTTGACAAAGTACAGGTTGCAGGTTTGAGTCTTGAACCAATTTCAATTCAATTCAATTCAGTTTATTTATATAGCGCCAAATCACAACAAAGTTGTCTCAGGGCACTTTACAGAAACATTCACATAAAAGCCAATTAGTAGTTCTCTATCTAAGGAATCCAGCAGACAAGTTGAATCTTGGCTTCGTTGCAGTCTTCAATCCTGAGCAAGCACAGTGGCAACAGTGGAAAGGAAAAACTCCTTTTTAAAAGGAAGAAACCTCCAGCAGAACCAGGCTCAGGACAAGAGGCCATCTGCTTTGACTGGCTGGTTGAGAGGACAGGAAGGAGAGACAGGCAAACACAGAATGGTAGGTCCAGGTACAGATCCAGGTGTACCTGAAAGACAAAAAAAGCCCCACATGTTAAGAATAAAAAAAAAAAATTACAAATACAAAACAGGTTGAGCAGAGTAAGTAAAGACAGTAGTAGAGTGAAAAGTGTGGTCAGTTTGTCCTCCAGCAGTCTAAGCCTATAGCAGCAGAACTAAGGGACACCTCAGGAAACCCAAGCAACCCTAACTATAGGATTTATCAAAAAGGAAAGTCTTAATCCTAGTTTTAAAACTGGACAATGTGTCAGCCTCACGGACAGAGATTGGAAGTTGGTTCCACAAGAGAGGAGCCTGATAACTGAAAGATCTGCCTCCCTTTATGTTTTTGTAAATTCTAGGAACCACAAGTAAACCTGCAGTCTGAGAGCAAAGTGCTCTGTTAGGAAAATATGGAACAATAAGATCTGTAATGTAAGATGGAGCCAGGTTGTTGAGAGTTTTGTAGGTTAGAAGTAAGATTTTGAATTCTATTCTGGACTTGACAGGGAGCCAATGGAGAGAAACTAAAACTGGAGAAATATGATCTCTCCTACTAACTCCAGTTAATGGTATGGTATAAAGTTTATTCATTTTAAAAAAGTACAAAACAATTCCATAACAATATAAAAAAAGATACAAAAGATTTAAAATGAAAGGCAGCAGAAAGAAGAAAAAATCTTATTATATCTGCCCCTTTTTTCAAACAATTATTTCAATCATAATAATTTTCAAGTAATAGAACAAAATGAATAACTTTCTAATTTATATAATTCTAATACAAAACACACACTAAGCTACTTCATATATACTTTTTTAACATTTCAGTTTTGATCTTTTTCTTAAATGTACACATTGACTTGGCATTTTTCACATCACTCTCTAGACCATTCCACAATCCAACTCCTTGGATTGAGGTAGACCTTCCCTTCAGACTAGTTCTGAATTTTGTTTTGACAAATATCTCTATCCCCTTAAGATTTTAACAACTTTGTCTTTTAACAAAATTTCTTTGAATATTTAATGGTAATGTGTTATTTTAATTCAGTTAAGACTCTGGCAGCAGCATTTTGGATCAACTGAAGATGTTTTAAAGAAGTATTTGGACATCCAGATAATAAACCATTGCAATAATCCAGTCTAGATGTGACAAATGCATGGACCAGTTTTTCTGCATCATTTTTACATAAGATGTTTCTAATTTTAATTACTGATGTATTTAGTAAATACACCATTGCTGTCCCAACTCGGGACCAAAAAGCCTCTACTGTTGCCCAGGTTGTGCTGAACGGCTGGTTCTTTAGGTTCGGGGTTCCAAGCCACATTCATTCCAACCAGGGTAGAAGCTTTGAGAGTGCTCTAATCCAGCAGTTCTGTAATTTGTATGGGGTTAAAAAGTCATGCACTACCCCTTACCAACTTGCTGGAAATGGGCAGTGTGAGCGGTTCAAAAGAACATTTCACAATCTACCGCGCAACTTACCAGTGTCTAGGAAGCGGGATTGGGCTTCCTGCCTTCTTCAAGTACTGTTCAGTTATAACACTACCCCTCACCACAGTACTGGCGAGTCTCAATTTTTCCTAAAGTTTGGCCGCGAACCTCAGCTGCCTGTGGACTTTCTGTTGGGTCATGTGTGGGACCCTGTACCAGGTGAGGTGGAGGATTGGGTGTCTGAGCATCAGACTAGACTAACTATGGCCTTTCATCATGCCCAGGAGCACTTGCTGTTGACTGCAGAACGGAGAAAAGAGCATCAGGATCAGGGTGGTTCCATTACAGGAGGATCAGCTGGTTTATTTGCGTGATCATAGTATTAGAGGTCGTCATAAAATCCAGGACCTCTGGAACCCAGTTGTCCACCAGGTCATGAGAGCCCCTACTGGCGGAGGGCCAGTTTACACTGTTGCTCCTGTGGGTGATTTGCAGAAAACCCGGAACGTGCATCATGACATGCTGAAGGCTTGGGTTAGGCAAGAGCCCATGCCTGAACCCCTTCAGACAAAACTTACCTTATCTTCAAGGGAGTCTGACTCCCTAGAGGATGATTTGTGCTTACTTGTCCCTGATACTTCAGTACCCTCAACCTCTGCAGCTCCAGGGTCATCCCCATCTGTGACTTCAGGGTCTGGTCATTCTAGTCAAACTTCTGCAGCAGTTCATCCACCGTTGTGTTGCACTGCCCGCTCTGGAGCTGGTCAGCTTTCTAATGTCCATCATCTGCCTCGACCTGTGGGTCAGGAAACAGGCTTTGGTCAGCCAGTTTTGAATGCTCAGCTTGTCTGCTTTCGTCCTTGGTGTTAAGGTTTACAGGTTCATCGCCGGGGCGACGATGTAACACTGTGGGGTTTGACCCTTCCCCTCTTTTGCACCAGTATAATCAGGTGCACACCATTGATTGATGGGTGGGGCTGATGCCTTTATAGCTGGGCAGGTAGTGCCACTGTGTGTGTGTTGTTCTGGTGGCACATCAGCTGTTTGGGTGGCTGGCATTCTTGATCTATTCTACTGCTATCGTAAGTCCTACTTTGTACATCTAATAGCTGGGACCTGAGTTGATCTTTGGAGTGCTACTCCTGCCGCGTATGTCTGAAGCTTAATCGCTCCACTGGCGTTGCCGGCTGGGGTTGCGGTGCACGGCCTCCCCTTGTTGTCGGCTCCTCTGCTGGTCCGCTCCTTCCCCGGAGGGCTGCATTCTCACTTCTGGGCAAGCTGCCCGTTTTAGATATTTTTTGTTTTGTAATCGGAATTCACAATTGATTTTTTTTGGTATTAGGCACATGATTGCCTGCGTGCTGCATTCAAAGCAGCAGCGCTTTGGGCGCCCTGCTGTCTTGTTTTACACGTATATGGTTACACTGTTTCCATAGTGCGTCAGCTGCTGCGCAGCGACTTGGACTGGCGGTACATGCCTCTTTGAACCCTGATGTCCGAGGGTGGAGAATGGGACGTTGCCAGTTGCTCCAGTAATTGAATTGTTTTATTTGTTTGACGTTTGGAAAGCTCTTTGGAGTCCTCGCTGCTCATTCATGTCAAGTTTTCACTGCTCAGTTTGTCACAAACATATTCGAACAGAGAAGTCTGACAGGACGACAAGTTTAAAGCAAGTTTAGTTTTTCAGTTTTCTTGTTTTAAAATGTAAAAACAGCCCTTTAATGTCTCAGAAATGCAGAGAGTCTTCCTCACTCTTCATTACTGTACAATCTCTTTATTGTTATTGGTGTGACATTTTGAAACTGAAGCATTTTAAATAAGTTTGATCAGAGGGTCAGTTTTATCAATTTGTTTCTGTGTATTGTATGGTTTTAATGATTGTTTTAATGGATGAATAAAAAAATATTTGTATATATTTGTCAGTCTGTGTTCAAGTGCATTTATGGACCTCAATTAGTTGGGTATAAAAATATATATATAATTTCTCCCCACTGGCGTTGTCGATTTCCTTAACTAAAATCTCTGAAATCTATCCCGCCCTTCTGGTCACATATAGAAGTGCTTCAATTCAGGTGAGATTTTTACAAATGCTACCATAATTAGAATGTACTACTGCATTTTTTAAATGAATACTAACATAAAATGCATTATCATCATAAATTTTAGACAAATGATAACATGATTATGACGTACTGTTTTCAGAGTAATATTGCATACTACTTAGGAATGACTTGTGAAATTCAATGGACTGTAAAATGGTAAAGGGACTGTACTTATATAGTGCCTTTCTATCTAATCAAGATACTCAAAGTTCTTTACAACACAATCTGTGTCCTCATTGACCCATTCATACAGCTCTATACTAGACCTCTACAAAGCTATTTGAACAACTCATTCTAAAGAGACTAATCAGAGCTTTATCACATTCATACACTGATGGGACACACATCAGAGGCATTGAAGGGTTCAGTGTCTTGCCCAGAGACACTTTGGCATGTGACTGCTGGTGGATTCGAACCCCCAACTCTTGCATTGGAGGATGACTTTTCTAACCACTGAGCCACAGCCGCCCCTAGTGCATGGGGAAAGGAGAACAACAATAGGCTCTGTGCACATGCGTCCTGAATCACTTCCCCTTTGACCGGATGTCGGCATTCCAGTTTCCGGTCTAATCCCCGGTCTCGGTGAAAATGGCGTTTTCTAGATGTTTACAAGAGCTGCCCAAGATAAATATCAGCGATGTTCATCGTATTGTTGATGGCTGGTCCCCTGCTCCGACAAGCAAACGTAACAAGGGATTTAAATTGTATATCTCAAGTTACCTGCACAACTACGAGGGTAAGTAACGTTAGTTTGATCGTTGTGATGTTGCTAACTGTTTGCAGCTAACGTTAGGCTATTAGCAACACGACCATTTTTGTGTATACTCACGTTATAGAAACAGGTTTTCCACACTTAAACAAAAGGCTCATATTTTGTGATCATTCTACTAACATTCTGCTCTTCTCAGTTTCTAGCAAAAATCAGGACACAGGTGAAGTCGTTGTCAGGGCTCTGTGTCACAGGTCCATGAAGAAAAATGAAAAACCTCACAGTTTAAGTGTAGGGTGAAGATAGGATTGTTCAGATGACAGTTTTAAGATTGTTGGTTCAGTAACCCGACGTTAGGAGTTTGATCAAATCAAATGTACAAATTTGTTTCAAAATATTTCCATCATGAATATCTATTTACAAATGTAAGACAATGTCAATGTAAGTAAATGACAGCATTTTCTGTTTCTTCAAGACTGTGCCATCAGCTTTTCTGTCAAACTTCATATCTCCATTTCCTGACCAAAGGTCCATTTTGGTAATTTGACAGGAGACAGGCAACTGTAAAAATTTGGTTTATGCTTCCTGCAATGGAGAGAGGGATAGTGGAATCAAAGAGTTTATTTTCTTTAACTCTTCTTATTAACCTCTCAACATGCACCCTCAAACGGGCAATGGACTGGGTCTTCAAAACGTCGACCTCTGACATTTGGGCCCTCTTGGAGAGGAAGGCAGGACGATGAACAGTCCCAGGTACGAGATCATCCACCAAGAATCCCTTGTCCACCATGATGGCCATGTCCAGTGTCAAGAGTGATGTAATCCCTGATTGACGGAACACTTCCTTGTCACTCATGGAACCCTCAAACAGTGCTGACACAAATGTCAGGGCTCCGTGAGGAGACATGCCCACCATGGCCTTAAAGGTACAGTGGGATTTGTAGGTGGAGAAGACTTCACTCTGGAGGAGCAGGGATGAAGGTGTTTGACACCGTAGTTCTGTACAGTCCAGGATAACTTGTGTGTCACTGTAGCGGCCATCAAAATCCTGTGGAAGACTGGAACTCACAGCTGCAGGAGACATCCACACACAAATTGAGCCCAATAAGCAGTACAGGAAGTTGGCCCATGTCACAATAATGCGGCTGACTGTTGCTCTGTGGATGTTAAATCGATGGCCCAGTTCCCTCTGGGTACATCCAGTAGACAGGTAGGAGAGGAAAAGAAAAAGCTCATCTATTGGCAGCAGTTTCTGGACAGAAAATTATTTAAATGTTAGTTCAAAACCAGCATTCTCATTGTGTGTGTGTGTGTGTGTAACTTACAGTTGGTCTGGTAAAAGGGGTTTCAGTTGTTGTACTCATGACGTCGGTTTTCTTTGCTCTGGTGACCCTGACCATTTTGGCTGTTGCTGCCTCGATCAAGTTCCAAAACGCCTTCAGATGCTCATATGAGGGGAACCTAAAACACATAAAAAAAAAATATATATATATATATATATATATATATATATATATAAACTGTCACTCTCCACATTTATAACTGTGAAAACAGTTTTCAAATTTTGACACGGTACAACTAAGAACATAAATATCTTTCTTTGAAATTTTATGTTGTAAAGTGGAAAGAAAATTATACATGATTTGAAGGTTTGTAATTTTTTTATAAATTGAAAACTATTTTGAGCACAAATGTTCAGCCCCCTTAAATCAGAGAGTAACTTCTAGTCTTCATAAGTTTCCTGATGATTGCCAATGGCATAATAGTCAGCCTGTGTGTCATCTAATCACAGAAACCAACTATTTTCACCGACCTGAGGCTGTCACTAGCTGCTGTATTTGTATTTGACATTAGTTTACACACGGGTGGACTCCATAGCCATTTGTAATCATTAAAGCTATTTCTGAAGGAATATTGGTTACAGAAAAGGGAGCCGATTACTCTTACACACCACACTTTTCAGTATCATTTGTAAATACAGTACTACTAGTACTAGTACTACTACTACTACTACTACTAATAATAATAATAATAATAATAATAATAATAATAATAATGTGTTACATTATGTATAATTTCATTTCCACTAGTAAGTGTGTACTTGTGTTGGTCTCTCAAAGAACATTACAATGAAATTGTTTTTGGTTGTAATGTGACAAAATATACAATGACTCAAAGCGTATTAATTTTTTTCAGAGGCATAACGTAATATTTAGATTTTACAACTCTGACCTGGTGTAAAATCTGATGTCTTCTGGTGACGTAGAAAAACGTTCCAGTCCAAACGGCTTTTGAAGACTACAGGATCGGAGCTGCTCTTTCAGTTGCTCAATTTCTCTCAGCATGCTGTGATATTGCTCCCGGTCAACACACACGGTTCTGCTGGCGCCGTAGTCATGGTCCACGACCATAGGTACCATGACGGGTGGTTCATTGTCCTCAATTGGATCCGCCGAATCAGGTTCTGGATTAGATGGTCGACAACGGCGCTCCCAAACACCTGCTCGTGTCTTCCTGCTGTATTTGTTCCACTCAAATAATGATGGAACGGACCCAGCTGCTAAAATTCGTCTTCCCTTTTCTGTAGTAATTACTTCATTCTCCAGGAAATGTCGGCTACATACCTTGGTGTGAGGAGTTACCGTAAATCCCTCTCTTCTGATTTTTTGCAGCCAGCACAAACGAAGGCTTGTCTCCTTAGGGAAACGGTGAAAGCTCAAACGGCTATTATAGCGACCTGAAGACGAGCAAAGCGGCACACAACAGTGCTCCTTAGACCCAAACACCGTCGGCTGAAATCTAAAGCTGCCACGCACGTTATATTTTTGTTTATTTGACGCAGCAACACTCATTTTAGTTGTTTATCTCTGGGATGACAGGATACAGGAATTAAACCGGAAACTGGAATGCCGACATCCGGTCAAAGCGGAAGTGATTCAGGACGCATGTGCACAGAGCCTATTGTGAGGTGTTACTGATGAAATGTTAAATGGTTGCAATAGATCTACTGATACATGCTCAATAATCCAGGTTGAAAAATCTACAAAAGTTAAGTCTGGTCCTCTGGACATTCAAAAAACAAAACAAAACAAACAAACAAAAAAGTAAAAACATTTTGTCTTTCATCCGAAAGACTTCTTTAGTCTGAGGCATTCAGCTCAGTCTTATAAGTCAAGTCAAGTCAAGTCACATTTATTTATATATAGCACATAGTAACTTATCAAAGTGCTTACCAAAAAAGATCACAGCATCAAATATCAATAACAACATATTACAGCAACATGAATAAAAGCATAAACACATGAATTATAATTAGCAACAATGAAATAATAAATCAAATCACCCTGCATTAAATGTCAGAGAGTAAAAGCAAAATGGATGAACACAATCAACTATGAAATACCAAATGAGATCACCCTGTGTTAAATGCCCATGAGTACAGGTGTGTTTTGAGGAGAGATTTAAAAATAGAGACTGAGGTGGCCTGTCGAATGTTGATGAGCAGATTGTTCCACAGTTTAGGGCCTGTATTGCATATTGATGTATCGCAACTGTATCTTGTCCTTTATTTGGATCTGCTCGTGTTTTGGTATCGACAAGTACAGATTGAATTAAGTCAGAGAATGTATTTGAGTTTGTGTACGGGACATGAACTAACAGGGAGCTGCTGGTGTGTGTCCCACCTGATGACAAGATCACCAATTCAATTCAATTCAGTTTATTTATAAAACACCAAATCACAACAAAGTTGTCTCAGGGCACTTTACAGAAACATTCACATACATAAAAGCCAATTAGTAGTTCTCTATCTAAGGAATCCAGCAGACAAGATGAATCTTGGCTTCGATGCAGTCTCCCATCCTGAACAAGCCCAGTGGCGACAGAGGAAAGAAAAACTCCCTTTTAAAAGGAATAAACCTCCAGCAGAACCAGCTCAGGACAAGCGGCCATCTGCTTTGACCGGCTGGTTGAGAAGACAGGAAGGAGAGACAGACGAACACAGAATGGTAGGTCCAGGTGTATCTGAAAGACAAAAAAAACATGTTAAGGATAGAAAACTGGAACCAGTAAACTGGAACGGCAAAGGAAAATAATAAAACAACTCCATAAAAGGACTTCCAGGAAATGAAGACATCACGTTGAACTAGTTTAGACAAAGAACTGAAAGAATGTTGTGAAATGTCTCTAGGTGGAGCTTTTGTATTTAAATACAGAAGGAACTGAAGCTCCGGTCAGACGCGTCTTGGGTTTTTGCTGTATTTCTGTTGGTCTGGGGTAAGAGCGTCTCCTTTCAGTTGAAAGCTTTAATAAATGTTGGTAATACTTTTTAACTTGAATCACTCTGACTGATTATTGTGTCTTTTCTCCATGTATCTCCAAACCAATGAGAGGAACAGGTGAACAGGCTGAAAAGTCTGAGTTGTTGTGTTGATTTTCCTTGACAATTTTGGTGCCGAAACCCGGGATACTGGAGAAGGACGACTGGTAACCGGAGAATTTGACATCAACACGGGTTGTTCAGTGCAGTTCCACGGGCCAGCAAACAGGTATGATCAAAACCTTGAACAGGTTAAAGATATAAGATTTCTAGGTATGATTTTTGATGAAAAACTTACTTGGAAGCAACATATTGATAAAGTTAGAATAAAATGTAAAAATGTTAATAATATACTATGTTGTTTAGCAGGAAGGGAACGGGGAGCAACTAGGAAATCTTTAATAAATATATATCAATCTCTTATGAGATCAACAATGGATTATGGCAGCATCAGTTATTTGGCAGCAGCAGAAACAAATTTAAAGTTTCTTGATATAGAACAATCAAAAGCATTCAGAATATGCAGTGGAGCTTTTAGAACGTCACCAATTGCAGCTTTACAGGTAGAAATGGGGGAAATGCCTTTAAGACTCAGAAGATTAAAGCAAATGTTGGTATATTGGGTTACTGTTAAAGGACAAAATCTATCTCATCCTATTCATAAAATATTACAAGAATGTTGGGAGCATCAAAAAATGGATATCTATAGTTTTGGCTGGATAAGGAATATAAAAGCAGAGTATGCAGGATTACATGAATTAAACTTATGTCCAACAGTTGTTCTTCCTAACATCCCACATTGGCTATTTACTAACCCCTCTGTTGATCTATCTTTACACCAATTAATTAAAAATAAAGAAAAGCATAGCTCAGAACATTTATTAGTGCAACAATTCATCAATAAACAAAATAAAAATAAGATTATAATATTTACAGATGGCTCGAAAGATCCCGAGTCAGGACGTAGTGGAGCAGCAATATACATACCAAACCAAAATATAGAGATAAAGAAAAGAACAACCGATAATTTGTCAGTGTACTCAGTAGAATTATTAGCAATACTTATGGGTTTAGAGTGGATAGAAAAACATAATGATAAAAAATATGTAATAGCATCAGACAACATGGCAGCTTTATTAAGCATCAATTCAAATAACTCAAAAAGAAAAGACATAATTGACCGGATCCACCACATTTTATATACTCTTGACATGAGGCAGATATCTGTAGACTTTGTTTGGGTTCCGGCACATGTGGGAGTGGAGGGTAATGAAGGTGCAGACATTTTAGCAAAACAGGCAGTAAAATAAAATAAATATTAATTATGACATACCACTATGTAAAGACGAATGTAAAATGATAATAAATACATATATTAAGAAAATATGGCAGGAGAACTGGGACATAACTGACACAGGAAGACATTTACATAACATACAGGAAAAAGTAGGTTATACAAGAAAAACAGGAAGTAACAGGAGATTAGAATCAATAATTACTCAGATTAGAATAGGACACACTGGACTTAATAAATCTCTAAAAATAATAGGTAAACATGCAACGGGACTATGTGACAAATGCACCAGCAATCTCCCAGAAACAGTTCAACATGTCATCATGGAATGTCCTGGGTATAACACAGAAAGAAAGCTTCTCCAAAAATAAATAAATAAAATGAATATAAAATTTACAATTAGGGATATTTTTAGTAGTGACATCAGTAAAGTTAAAAACCAAATTAGTATTTTCTTAAAAAAATAAAAACTTAATGGAAAGAATTTAGATGAGTTGCTAAATTAATTTCACAGAATTAGATTTTTATTTATTTTTTATCTCCTGTCCACACTCCAGCTCAGTAGGTGGCGGTAGTGCACCTTACGTTGGTCTGCCAACCGCCAAAAAAACAAAACAAGAAGAAGAAGAAGAAGTCCTTGTCCTGGCATTATCTACTGTTCACTGGTGATGGCCCGTCTGTATCGTGAGTACCCTGATCATTCTACTGTATGTTTGTTTTGCTGCCCTGCCAGCTTTTTGTTTTGTAAATAAATCTCTTATTTTGTACATGTATTATTTTGTATATATGGGGGAGTGGTGGCGCAGAGTTTAGAAGATGGGCCTGTGATCGAAAAGTCGCAGTTTCAACTCCTGGTACCGTCAACATCAAAATGTGGGTGGAAAAGGTGGAACACCCACACCTGCCTCCACCCTCATTCACCCCACTCTGGGCCCCTGAGCAAGGCCCTTAACCCCCCCATCTGCTCCCTAAACAGGCCTCTCTTGAAAATGAGTTCTCGTGGCTCAATGAGACTACCTGTATAAATAAAGAGTAAATAAATGAAAAAAAAAAAAATATATATATATATATATATCCTGAGTCCTTGCCTGCTTGCCTGTCTGCCTGCACCATTGGGTTCAGCAGCTCCAGCTAGTTGTGACATCAACATTCATTAAGAACACATATTTTATCTTTATGTTGCCTTGATCTGAGCTTCCAGCTTCCAAATTGATGCTGGGCAGTGCTCCTAATTCATCAGCTTGATCTTATAGCTCAACTTTTAAGGAAACTGCTTTATAGTAAAATAAATAAATAAGCAAAAAATACCTCTGTTCTTCTCCACAGTGTAACTCCTACCCACTTGAATATCTTGCACCAAAAACATTAATTTTTTTTTATATTCCCTTGTAGTGAACCAGATGACCTCAAATCTACCAGATGGACAGAGACTGTTATTTTCATTGATCTGAATGAGTCTGGGCCATCTGATGAACTTTCTTTCTTGAATTAATCAAGCAGAAAAGACAATTCTTTATAATCATTACTGTTTTACAAATGTTTTGATAATCAAATTGTGTTAGTTCACTCAATGCTTTACAGGTTGAAAAGAACTACTCATTTTTATTTTACATAAACAGTAAGTAATGATTTTTATTCCTCATTCAGAGAAGAAATCACCTGAATAAGCATTCCTTGATTTTCTGTCTGAAATGAGCAAGCTGTCGTAAGTGTGTGAAAGGTTGGTTTTCGGTCAACTAAAATGTTTACCGAGAAAAATGTCATGTTTAAACTTTTTCAGAAGATTACCAAGAGTAGACTCCAGAAAGTCTGCTGCTTCTGCAATAATCTTTTCTGTATGTTAAACAAGTTTCATTCTCTGACCTCGACTGTTGATAAACACCTTACGTCAAAAACACACCTCTTTCTGGTCCTTCCACGAATCAGAAAGCTCTAAACTGAACAGGAAGTAAACTCATTTAAAATGTGACAACTGCCCAGTTCATGTTAGATTTTCAGAATTCCAAGAGAATGAGAGCTGACAACAGATTGAGAGTTCTGGAGAATGTGAGAGTTCCAAGATTGAGAATGCAGTCGGTTCTGAAAGCTTCAGAGCAATGAAGAATCCAGAGGTTTTTTGGGGATTATAATTCTGTTTTGAACTAACCACGCACGACTCTTCGAGGATTTTAGCTGTTTTCAACGGAGACGCTGATATCAGTTGAAAAGGATTCCTACTGAGCTGATCTATCATCAACCAGGTAACGGCCTCTTCTTCGACTAAAGTGTACCGTGGACAGGCTGGAGATCTGACGGAGCGTGCAACTTCTGGTCAAACAGATTAAATTCCCTCACACATTTCCTCTGTAAGATAAATCTCAATTTAATCTTAAACTCTTCTCTCTCATAAATCAGTACAGATATTTTTAGAAATGTCTGAAGCAAAGTCCTCAAATCACCGCCGAGTGATTTGAAGTTCATTTTCTGTGAAACTGTCTGTTATTATTTTCATATTTTGCCAAATTAATGTAAATGTTTGATGTTAAACTTTGATTTTGAAAATAAATGATTCCATTCATTTGATGGGTCAAAGATAAATAACGTCTCTCGTTCACATTTCTGTTAAATTCAATGCACGGCATTTACAGTCAGAAAAATGAAGAACTCGTGAATATTGTATGCATATATAATTCATATATTTGTCATACAACAAGTGACACGTACCTCACGTGTCTCACTACACCCTGTTCATTTCCACTTTAGAAGAACTCAGGTAAAAAGCTACAAACATTCACTCTTCAAATCTTTCAGCAACAGGGAGCATCAACATACTGCTTGGTAAGACTGTATTAATTATATTTCTTTACTGAAAGTTAGTGCAGGTTTAATATATTCCAGTTAATACCTTCTATGTAAGAATAAAAAGCTATAAGTTTTGACAGTGATTTTTCTTATGCCTAGATGTAGCCACATGCCTAAATCGAAACCATCAGCTCACTTATGTTTTAAGTCATCATACTCACAACATAAATGGAAGGGTGAACAGATGGATGAAGAGAGGATATTTCCAATTCCCCGTCAGCTCTGTGACGGGACAAAACCCCACAGAGCAGAGAAAGATCGAAGGTTCAAATATTTGCGGGGTAAAAGGTTCAAGGTAGCATAATGAAAACAGCTTATGTCTTGTTTGTGTTTGGTGGACAAGTAGACAAACCGTTAAAATGACTTGTTTTGAGAAGACACTCAGAAATTGTTCTTAATCTTCTTCAGTGATCTGTGCAGCCGACAGCAGCCCCGAGGCAGAGCGCTGATCTCTCCAGTGCCCTCAATTATTAGCCTGGCTCTAAATGGAACACAACAGATTAACGCCTAAATCAATTACAGCCAGTAGCTGACAAGTTAGTTACCCCTGCACCCCTTTGTCCCATTCAGCTGGAAGCCTTCTGAGGATTAGAAAATGAAATTCTGTGGGGTTTATGATTGTATTTTTTGTAGGGGAAAGGTTTGTTTTTGGATTAAAGAAGACATATTGAGTCTGAGACTCCAACCTCCTGCCTTCTGACAGACACATTTGGCTGCAGTCCTCTTGATCAGAAGTGATGGTCAAATAAAAGAGTAAAGCCAGCCCGCTTTGGAACGCTACAGCTGACAGTAGAAACTCCAGTCAAAGTTTGATTTAAGCCACAGACAGCTGGATTTTACCCGTCTGACCTCGAGCTTAAATATTTTCTATTGTTTTTACACAATCGTGCTTACAGTTTGATGATTTTTACCATTTGTTTTTTTAGAAAGTTTACTTTAGAGTTTGATGAAGTCTCAATAACCTTCATCAGATCATGTTAAATATCAGCTTTAATTTTCTAATATTTTTCACATTTTTTTATACACAAATACTTCTTCTGAGTTTTTTTATTTTTGGAACATTTACAAATTGCAACAGAAGGGTTCAGTGGTTAGCACTGTTGCCTCACAGCAGGAAGGTCCCGGGTTCAATCCCAAGTTGGACCTGGGTATTTATGTGGAGTTTGCATGTTCTTCTCATTCTTGCGTGGGTTTTCTCCGGGTACTCCAGTTTCCTCCCACAAACTACAAACATGCATGCTAGGCTGCCTTCAGGCCCAGGCCTCCCTTGCAAAAGAGATCTATGATCTCAGTGGGATTTGTCTGGTTAAATAAAGTTAAATAAATAAATAAATACATTTCACATTGAAATACAGTAGTCCCTCGTTTAACGCAGACGTTAGGGACCACGTCAACCAGCGATAACTGAAAAGCCGTGAAGTAGGGATACTGTAGTCCAAGTTCAAGTTCAGTAAACTTTGTCATTACATGTGTCAGGCTGTTATCACACTCATCACCTGTTACTCCCAATCTCCCTCCTTAAATAAACAATTAAAATTTACATACTGTAACATTTTAAATAAAGAATCCATGCGGTATGGATAGTTTATTTAAAATGTTACAGAATTTAAATAGTAGAGAAGAGAAGTGCAGCAGGACATCAAAGGCTCTGCAGCACGGAGCAGAAATGTACTTCTTGATCAATTACACTGAAACAACTGAACATAGAAGTTCTAAAATAATTAAAAATAACTTTTAACACTTTTATATTTTGTGATTATGACAATTTTACGATGTGACATCCTTTTAATTTTAAGTTAGAAGACAAATGTCAATGGGTGCATGGGTTAACCTTTCATAAAGCCAATGCAGCAGGAGAAAAGTGTGTGCGGTAGAGAAGGAGATGAGCTGCAAGAGAGAGCTTCCCCCTGCACTTGTGGGCTGCACACATGGTGCAAAACCATTTAAATTATTTATTTTAAATAAACAACCTTTGGCTCATTTTCTGACTTTAAGTTTTTGTGTAGCGACTGCTGGTTTGAGGGGTTCTTTTAGGTTGCTTATTTTTCTGTTTGTCTCTCATTACTTGGAAGTTAAGGAGTGAAAGGCACAGGTGTGTGGTTACCATGGTGACCATATGCACCACTACAACAGCTTTAATATTTATATTGAGTTTGTTTCTCTTTACACTTTATAATCCTTACATCAAAATGTTGTCATTTTCCAAGTGTAGATTATAGTAATTTTATGCTGGAGTTTTGAGCAGCAGAGATTTGTAGTTTTCTGCTAGTCATTAAGTCATATATTGTTTTGTTCTCATTAATAATCCATCCATCCACTATCTTCCGCTTGTTCCGAAGTTGAGTCGAGGGGCCAGCAGCTTCAGCAGGGAGGCCCAGACAACTCCTTTCACAGCCACCTCTCCCAGCTCTTTTGGGGAAACCCCAACGCTTTCCCAGGCCATCCGGGAGACATGGTCTCTCCAGCGTGTCCTGGGTCTTCCCCGGGGTCTTTTCCCAGTTGGACATGCCCGAAGCACCTCCTTAGAGAGGCGTCCAGGGGCATCCTTACCAGATTCCCGAAGCACCTCAACTGGCTCCTCTTGATGTGGAGGAGCAGTGGTTTTACTCCTCATTAATAATCTCTGAGATTTAAATTTAAGTCAAGTTGTGTTTATTCGTCATAATCAAGGTTAATACAAGGTTAACAGTACAATGTCAAATGGACTGTACTTATACAGCAACTTTCTACCTTATCAAGATACTCAAAGCTCTTTACAACAATCTGTGCCTCATTTACCCATTCATACAGCTCTATACTAGATCTCTACCAAGCTAATTGAACAACTCATTGTAAAGAGACTAATCAGAGCTTTATCACATCCATACACTGATGAGACACACAGAGGCAACGAGGGGTTCAGTGTCTTGCCCAGCGACCCTTTGACATGTGACTGCTGGTGGATTTGAACCTCCAACTCTTTCATTGTAGGACGACTGCTCTAACCACTCAGCCACAGCCGCCCCAACAGTACAACTAAATGCTTAGGATTAGAAGAACCGATTTGACGCGCAAAAAAAAAAAAAAAATCAAAGAACAAACAAACAAGAAATACTAAAACATGCAATAAGGGTACAAAAATAAAGTACCAAAATGTGGAAAAAGTAATTATAACATTTACAACGTCCTAAAGAGAGATAGTAAACAACAACATGGTACAATATAACTGTGCAAGCAGGATGAATTTAAATGAATACGTGTTTCAAGGTAGTAATAAAAGCTAAAATGCACGATTATATATATATATATATATATATATATAAACATATACTACACATGTTGTGTGACAGATTATTGCGCAGGTAGTGACATTGAGATTGAATTATGATGGTAGGGTAGATACATAGAAACTGTATCATATATGATACAGCCTAGACACAGCCTACATAGTGCAGCAGCAATAAATAATGAACATATTAGCTGTCACAAGTTAATATTAGTCATATTAGTTGTCACAGATGTGGCTTGGTGCAATGTCATTGCCATTTGTTCAGTGGCATTTATTGAGAGTTCAGTAATCCGACAGCTTGTGTGTAATAGCTGTCCTTTAGTTTTTTTGTATGCGATGACAGACTCCTGTATCGTCTGCCTGAGGGTCATAGATGGAAGAGTCCTTGTGTTGGGTGGGTGTGGTCCTTAATGATGCTGCTTTACGCAGACATAGGCTGTGGTAGATGTCCAGGATGGTGTGGAGACTGCTACCAGTGATGTCCTCTGCTGTTTGCACCACCCTCTGTAGTTCTTTCCGGCTCTGACTGGTGCAGTTCCCGTACCAAACTGTGATGCAGCCTGTCAGCAGGCTCTCAATGGTGCATCTTTGAAAGTTGGTGAGGATGTTGATGTTTGTACCAAACTTCTTTATTCTTCTTAGGAAGTAGAGTCTTTGTCAGGTTTTCTTGACCACAGTGTCTGTATGTAATGTCCAGGATAGATCCTCAGTTATGTGAATGTCGAGGAACTTGAAGCTGCTGACCTGCTCCACCTCAGCATTATTTATGCTGATGGTGGTGGAGTGCTGGCCTCCACGCTGTTTCCTGAAGTCCACCATCATTTCCTTTTGTTTTGCTGACATTTAGAGAGAGTTTATTTTCCTGACACCAGCTGATCAGTGATTTCACCTCATCTCTGTGGGCACTCTCGTCATTGTTGGTGATGAAGCCCAAGATGGTGGTGTCATCAGCATACTTGAGGATGACGTTAGAGCTGTGCTTGGCAGTATAGTCATGTGTAAATAGTGAGAACAGGAGTGGACTGAGGACACAGTCCTGAGGTGTACCGGTGCTGAGGACTAGTGTGGAGGAGAGGTGACTGCAGATTCTCACTGCCTGTGGTCTGTTGGTGAGGAAGTCCAGTGTCCAGCAGCAGATGGACTACTCCAGGCCGAATGGGGTGAGCTTGGATACCAGCTTGAAGGGGATTATGGTGTAGAATGCTGAGCTGTAGTCAATGAAAACCATTCTCACATATTGTTTCCTTCTCCAGATGGCTGAGGGAGGTGTGAACTACTAAAGCAATCGCATCCTCAGTAGACCTGTTGAAATGGTGAAGTACTGTCATGTTTTGCCCCCGTTTCTCACAGTTTTGTTTTAGTTTTCATGATTCAGCTCTGTAATGCAAGTCACCCTTCCTCAGCTCCTGTCACCCTGCACCATATCTCCTCTGCTCTGACACAAATCAGCTCTCATCAGATCCACCTGTTCACCTGCCTACTTAAGGCTCATGCTCTCAACATACCAGTGCCCGATTATCGAAAACTGTCCAGCGTTACAACAGTCTTGTTTCATTGCCTTGTTTTGACCCTCTGCATACACCACAGACTCCTCACCTTGCCTGCCCCTTTCTGGATTTGGATTCGATTTTCTGACCACGGTACTGACTCTGCTTTTCTCCTCACTGACTATGCTTCACGGTTCACTTCTAGGCCTTGGCTTCTGCTCTCAGATGACCTGTGTACGAACCCCGCATCGATCAATGGACCCTGCCTTTGGATTATCCCCTCATTGATCAGGTGCTGCTCTTGTCTGCTCTACTGTTACTGCACACTCTTCACAAGTGACATCATCACCACAGACTCTCCAACAGTTTGTGCCTCCCAGCAGATTGAGAAGATCGGTCCTGCCCTTGGACCCGGACCTCCACCAGCAGCTATTTTTTTTAATAAACTGTTTAAAACATTCCTGGTGTCTGGTGTTGTGTGCTGATCCAAAACCCAGTTCTTGTCAAGTCCACACCATTTGATTATTTTTTCATGAATCATCAGCATCTTCCAGGAAACTACCTGAAGACTGAAGTGAAATAAATAGTTTAATCAATGAATTGAGAAATGAATCAACAAATTTTCTTTTTTTTAAACTTAGTTGCATTTTACAGTTCCACAATATCTCAATACATCTATATAATTAAGATTCAATTCAGTTTATTTATATAGCGCCAAGTCACAACAGAAGTTATCTCAGGGAACTGAACAGAAACATTCATATATAAACACTTAATTATTAACACTATTTATCTGAGGAGCAGACTGCTTTGAGTTTAACTCCATTGCAGAACTCTCATCTTGAGTAAACATGAAGGCGACAGTGGAAAGAAAAACTCCCTCATGAGGAAGAAACCTTTGGCAGAACCAGGCTCGAGACAAGCTGCTTCGACCGGCTGGGTTTGGTAGGAACAGATAAACAATGGCAGGTCAAGAATCACATGTTAAGATAGAATTAGTTTCAGATGAAAAACTATTCAGTTTTAGCAAATCATTTAATAAAATGAGGTCAGTTTATCCTCTAGTAGTCTACGCTTGACAAGCCAATCATAATTATAGGATTTATCAAAAAGAAAAGTCTTAAAACTGAATAATGTGTCAGCCTCACAGACAGAAACTGGAAGTTGGTTTCACAAGAGAGGAGCCTGATAACTGAAAGATCTGCCTCCTATTCTGCTTTTGGAAACTCTAGGAACCACAAGTAAACCTGCAGTCTGAGAGCAAAGTGCTCTGTTAGGAAAATATGGAACAATAAGATTTTTAATATAAGATGGAGCTAGGTTGTTGAGAGCTTTGTAGGTTAGAAATAAGATTTTGAATTCAATTCTGGACTTAACAGGGAGCCAATGGAGAGAAGCTAAAACTGGAGAAATATGATCTCTCCCACTAACTCCAGTTAAGACTCTGGAAGCAGCATTTTGGAGCAACTGAATACTTTTAAAAGAAATATTTGGACATCCAGATAAGAAACCATTGCAATAGTCCAGTCTAGACGTGATAAATGCATGAACCAGTTTTTCTGCATCATTTTTTAGATAAGATGTTTCTACATTTAGCGATATTACACAGGTGATAAATGGACTGTACTTATACGGTGCCTTTCTATCTTATTTCAAGATACTCAAAGCACTTTACACTACAATCTGTGCCTCATTTACCCATTCATACAGCACTCTACTAGAACTCTACAAAGCTAATTGAAAAAAATCATTCTAAAGAGACTAATCAGTGCTTTTAAATCACATTCATACACTGATAGGACACACATCAGAGACTATGAGGGGTTCAGTGTCTTGCCCAGGGACACTTCGACATGTGACTGCTGGTGGATTCAAACCCCCAACTCTCGCATTGGACGACGACTGCTCTAACCACTCAGCCACAGCCACCCAGATGGAAGAAGGCGGTTCTAATAATGGTTTTAAATGTAAAGGATAAAAGACATGTCTTGATCAAAAATAACACCAAGATTGTTAACATTAGAGTTGGAGTCCAGATTAATGCCATTCAAGGAGGGAGAAAGACTGAAAAATTAATTCCTAAGATGCTCAGGTCCAAAACCCAAAACCTTGTCTGTATTCAAAAGCAGACCATTTAGGGTCATCCAGGTTTTTGAGTCTTTAAGGTGTGCTTGTAGTCTAAGTAGCTGATTGGATTCATTGGGTTTCTTGGACAAATATAATTGTGTATCATCAGCATAACAATGAAAATTTATCCCATGCTGTTTAATAACTTTTACCTAATGGAAGCATATATAAAGTAAAGAGTATTGGTCCAAGCACTGAGCCCTGAGGAACTCCGACTAACTTTGGTGTATGATGAAGATTTCCTGATGCATGCTCAATGATGAAGATTCATTAGTTACATTTACAAATTGTAATCTTAGACATATATATCATTTAAACCATTTTAGAGCTGTTCCTGTAATTCCAACATCATATTCAAGCCTCTGTAGTAAAATATTGTGATCAACTGTATCAAATGCAGCACTGAGGTCTAACAGGACCAGTAGAGACACAAGTCCATTGTCTGAGGCCATGAGAATATCTTTACTAACTTTCACCAGTGCAGATTCAGTGCTGTGGTGAGCTCTAAACCCTGACTGAAACTCTTCAAACAGATTATTTTTTGAAGATGATGATGTAACTAACTGGCAACTATTTTCTCTAGAATTTTTTAGATGAAAGTTAGATTAGATATAGGTCTATAACTGACTAGGATTCCTGAGTCAAGATTATGTTTCTTAAGTAAAGATTTAATTATAGCAATCTTAAAGCTCTGTGGTACATAACCATTAATCAGAAACAAATTAAGCAGATCCAAGACGAGGTTATTAATTAAGGGAAACATGTCTATAAATGGATGGGATCTAGCAGACATGTGGATGGTTTGGATGAAGCTATTATTTTTGACAATTCAGAGAGCTCAACAGGACAAAAACAGTCCAAACATAAATAAGGTTCTAATGATATTTTTTAAGTTGTCTCATCTGACACAGAACCAGAGGTGATAATAGGAATGTTGGTATTATTTTTTTTCCCTAATTGAAACTATTTTATTTATAAAGAATATCATAAAGTCATCACTGCTTATAGTTGTAAGGATACATGAATCAACAGAGACAGGATTTTTCATTAGACTAGCTATGTTACTGAATAAAAATCTGGGGTTATTTTTATTCTCATCTATTAAAAATGAATAATATAAAGCTCTAGCTTTATGGAGTGTTTTTTTGTACACTGGCAGGCTGTCTCTCCAGGATAAGTAAGAGTCCTCAATGTTAGAGGAGCACCATTTTATTTTCTAGCTTTCTAGATGTCTGTTTTAAAGTATGTAACTCAGAATTGAGCCCTGTGATGGACTTGTGACCCATCCAGGGTGTACCCCGCCCCTCGCACAGTGATTGCCGGACATGGGCACCGGTGACCCCCATGACCCAAAATGGAAGAAGCAGGTAAAAGATAATGGATGGATGGAACTCACACTTGAACCAAGGAACTAAACTCCTCAGATTAATTACATTCTTCTTCAGTGGAACAATTTTATCAAATGAAATTTGCAAAGTAGTTGTAAAATTATCAATTAGATGATCTAAGTCAATGCCATCTGATAAATTACTCTGCAAGACAGAGGAAAACAATGGAAGATAATATGTACATTTGGTTACAGTGTTTTCTGATAAGCACCCGCTAAGGTGAAATTTACTCTAATAATGTAATTGTTTAATACAAAAACAAAAAGATAATTAAAAAAATGGTCAGACACAACAGGATTTTGAGGAAATATTACAAAGTTATTCATCTTGATGCCATAGGTCAGAACCAGGTCAAGGGTGTGATGATGAGAGTGGGTAGGTGTTCGGACGTTTTGGGTATAACCAGTTGACTCTATTAAATTTTTAAAGGCTATGCTTGAGATATCACTTTCAACAGTGCCTCTGTGTGTTGTCTCTGACTGCTCACTGCCCTTGCGTAATCCCAGGAGTCGCATTATGGCATTAGGTTCCTGAAGGGGACAATCGAAAACCCCACAAAATTCCTTTAAAAACCGTTTAAAAGGCACAGAATTCAAATCATGTGTATGCAGATAAGAGTTGGCCCACCTGAGAGCATTATCTTTAAGCTGGCTGACGAAGTAAGTGATTTTAGCAACACTTGTGACTTAAAGTTGAGGGGCTCCTTTGAACACAAGTTCAAGGAAGCCTCCACAGTGGTCAGGGTTCCCTGAGAAATATTCAGAAGGTTTTACCTGTTGGGACGAGGTGCTGTACTCGGGAGATGTGCTGGAAGGACTTAGCATCAGTGGCATGGAGGAAACTGCAGGGGGAGAAGAGGATAGTTTTTGATTTATAGAGAAAACCATACCTCCAAGCTCCTGCATGTTCTTCTGGGAAGTTAGCTGCTGAGTGAGGACTTGCTGTAACATCTCCTCTAGTTTGTTTAATCGTTCCACTTGAGAAGAGTAAGCTTGCTCGCCCATGGTCTCGTTCTGGGTCTTATTTGGCCGGAGCATTTCTGTTATGACTCGGGGAACCCAGAGTGGAACGAGACCAGGAAACGAGGCAAGACTCGGGAATGCAAAAGAACATTGTTTATTATGTACAGTGCGGATAATAATACAGTAGATCTGCTGGAGCCCTGAGGAGGAAGGAAAGGGTCAGATAGTTTTGGCAGAGGGGGTTTGAATGTAGGAGTTAATCCGATTGGTTTTTCTCTTACAGGTTTGATAGTAGTTGGAAGGCTCAGGACCTGATCCCAACTGGGCTCCAGAGATGGATGGCAAAGCAGGCGAGTGGCTGAAAGGCTATGCACGAAGATCCAGGGCGGGACCGAAGGGGAACTGAGGCAAGGCAGGAGCCGAGGAAGCAGGATATCTGTAAGGACATAAATAGGTCTGAGTATCTCTTGGAAGAAATACAAGCACAATGCTCCGGCGATGAGTAGCATCCGACTGCAGTCTTTTGTTGAGCAGGACCTCATCAAGTAGATGGCCGTCAGCTGGTGGTGATTAGCTGCCATCTTGGAGAGGGCTGCTGCAGCCGATGGTACTCTCACAATTCCCTTTTGAATCAAATATGGCTCACCTGAGATAGTTAGTTGATTCTTGGTTCCAGTCCTGAGGGTATAGAATGGGGGTGGGGTTAACTCATTGTGCATACAAATATAAGCATGAATCACATAAATTACTTTTTTTTTTTTTTTAAGAAAAATGTGAGCCAATGTATTCTTAGCATTAACTGTTGGATACTATGCTTTTCATGATGTGTCACCTGTAAGCAGCAGCAACCTGAGAGCGATTACTGCTGCAGCTCACTGTGATTAGTATCAGATTAACTTTGTGCTTCCCACTATAAACACTGCCCACACATCACTGTCAGCTCCGTAACGTCCAGCAAAGAAGACCCTTCACAAGCACAGAGCTGTCTTCAGCAGCAGTTTGGCTGGTCGCCACTGCACTTGCTCAGACTGTCCTTCCTGCCGGTGTTACAGATCTGCAGGTGCAGGTGATCATAACATCTGAAGTCCGACATCAAATGCAACGCTTGTCACTTCATACACGACTTTCAGCTTTTAGCTCTTTGAGTTTTACCTTAAATAGTTGAAAGCACATGCAAAATGTTCAGTCTTAATCCTGGACAGAATGGTTTTATTAAAGCATGCTGAGAATTGAACCCAACCAAACAGCGGGACTAATTAAGAATAGCTAATGCAGGGGTGTCAAACTCACTTACAAAAGTGGTTAAAATTAAAACCTTTTTTCAAAGTAAGGGCCAATTTCAGAATCTACATTAACTCAAATCAGATACCTAGCATATTTTCATAATCATATTTTGATTGGTCTCAATTGATGTTCTCTGTTGTGCTTTCAACATCATAATCAAAGATTACGGAAAACATTCAAGAGATAGAAGTATTTTACGTTTTACATATCATCTTGGGGGCCAAAAAAGATGTCAACGAGGGCCACATTTGGCCCCCGGGCCTTGAGTTTGACACATATGAGCTAATGTGTTAGAGCAAGTAAGTGACATTACTTCAACCTAAACCACAGACAGTGAATAAATGTTTCAAATTTAAGGTAGAAAAACTATATTTACTTTATTACACCATATATTAAATGCTATCTTGTGGTAGTAGCAGGCTTACTTAGGCTTATATATTCAGGGCGCCATTAAATAAGAAAAAAAAACCCTCAGCATTTTGCCATTCTTACTAAATGAAACTTTTTTATTGTAAAAATCATTGGCATTGTAATGAACTTACTGTTTAATCCAGATCTAATCGATAGTTGATGCTAAGAAAAAAATGGCAGTTGAACACTGTGTGGCATCACTTATTTTTTAATGAAAAACTTTATTAAAAGTAAAACATTACAACGCCAGTTATCAATATATATTAAAACAAAATAAATAAAAAAAAGCCAGGGGGAGTATTCAAATTAACACATTAGACTAACCTGTATAAATAAAATCTGAATGAAAAAAAAATCAAATCAAATGTTTTTATAGCTTTCTTGCTATTAGAGTCAGTAATGTTAACAATGTTCAGACTCTGAAGGCCCGAAAAGAGGGAAGAGAGTGACTAAACTTTGATTAGTGTATGTGGTATTTCCCTAAAAGTATTGGAGTATCTGTCAGGTGCAGCAAGAATACACGAAGGATGCACGCTCGTGTGATGTCACTCTTTAATTGAACACACCCTATCGTCAACAACAACTTGTCTGGAAATGATGTCCACGTAACCCCACTGGAACAACCTGAGATCAACACACTTCAGCACAGGGGTCAACCCAAACCTGAACAGGACATCAAACAGGAAAACCTATTTCCACACTCCAACCATTTTTACCAAACACAATAATCTCACACAATTATCACATTACCCAGCATCCCTTGCATCCTGTCCAGTTTCTCTGGGATGCTATTATCAAATTTACTATTTGTAGTTCTTTCTGTTTGTTGCTTTTGACATCATGGACTCCAAAAAGATACAGCGGGATCTGTCTCGGGTGAAGCTTGTCATGACGCCAGAGGCACTAAAGTGGCATTAAACTTGATTGTTTCACTTGGACTCAAAGTAAAAAGTTCATTTCAGCTCTAATGTGTGACTTTTAAGTTCATTGAACCCATAAAAGTAAGTGGTCTTCACTAAACCAGAATAATTTTAAGTGAGATTAATGTAATGTAATGTAATGTCCCTTAGATGAACTACAGCCCAAATACTCTTTTTAGAAAAAAAAAATAATAATAAAAAAAAAAAAATAAAAAATAAAAAAAAAAATATATATATATATATATATATATATATATATATATATATATATATATCACCCCTCCTGGACAAGAAATCACCAGCCACCACTGCATGTTAGGCTGAACGGTAACTCTAAATTGTCCTAAGGAGTGAGTGAGAGAGTGAATGGTTGTTTATCTCGTTTGTCTCTGTGTGTCCTTGCGATGGACTGGAGACCTGTCCAGGGTGTCCCCCACCTCTCACACAGTGACTGCTGGATATGGGCACCAATGATCCCACAACCCAAAATGGAAGAAGCGGGTAAAATATAATGGATGGATGATTGGAAGCTCCAAACCTCTTGGTCCTATATTTATGGCAGATGCTCCTGATCTCACGATGAATGAAGAGACTTTGTCCAGAAAAGCATTTTTAATAACAGCTGCCTTTATGTGGCGATACTCAAACATGTTACTTCTCAATTTGTTCAATTACTGCTGAGCAAATCCTTTTAATTTGTGATAATCATCCAGATGGATAATCCCCTAAAGCCACAGATTACAGGGATTATGGCTGAATCACTGTGAGGAGGGATTAACTCCAACTCTAATTCCTTACATTTCGTTCACTTTCTGGATTTCCTTTTCTTGTGTCTGATGGCCGCTGTGGTCATCGACACTATACGGCAAACCAAAAACCTAGAGCTATAATAATACTTACACCCTGCAACATAAAACAACTGTTCCAATATCCATGGAGAAGGGTTGAAGGGTGCAACAAAGCCCCAACAGAACTTGCAATAATCTGAGATTAGAGCTCCAGAAGAAGCGTAACACAAACTAAGGCTTAAAACAGTTAAAGGAACTGCCAGTGGCTCATTGTGGTCACCACGGTAACCACACAAATGTTGTCACTCCCTAGTTAACAAACAGAAACTGACTGAAAGAAAAAGCAACAAACGGTTGTCGTGTGAAAATTGTCAGATTTTAGAAGAGAACAGAATAATTATGTTTCACTGTGTTTATGCAGGAGATGGGATGTAGTTGAAGTCCTGGAGGCTCGGGAGGACTCTGCATTCTGCAGCGTTGGGCGATAGCCCTGAACTGTGAGGGGAAACAGAATGTTTAGTTTTCATGATCAAAAGAGGTTGTTCAGAAAAGCAAATGAGTTCATCTGACCAGCTGCTATTGGTTGTACCAAAAACCAGTTTGGAGATCAGAGGAGATGGGGCTTTTTCAGTCGCGGGTCCTAAACTTTGGAAACATATGCCCCCCCCCCCCCCCCCCCAACATTAGACAGGCCACTTCACTCCCTGCTTTTAAAAACACACCTGTAGTAAGGGCGGCTGTGGCTGAGTGGTTAGAGCAGTCGTCCTCCAATGCAAGAGTTGGGGGTTCGAATCCACCAGCAGTCACATGCTGAAGTGTCCCTGAGCAAGACGCTGAAGCCCTCGTTGCCTCTGATGTGTGTCCCATCAGTGTCTGAATGTGCAAACGAGACACAGATTGTTGAAAAGAGCTTTGAGTATCTTGTTCAGATAGAAAGGAGCTGTATAGGTACAGTCCATTCCATGTGCTGACGTTTAACAAAGTGTGATTTGATTTAGTATTTTATTGTTCTGTTTCAAGTGTTTTCTTTTGGTGCTTTCAATTAATTTTTGTTATTATTTTTTCTTTTTTTCTTTTGCCATTGATTCTTATTCTTAAGCGCTTTGTTAACAGCTTCTTTTTTTTTTTTTTTTAATTGCTTTAAAAATAAATTTGACTTGGCAAAAGATGGAACAGTTGAACAGTTTGCATGCTGTGGCAGGTCAGGTTGATGTTACTGAAGTGCCGAGAAGTCGAGGAGCTGCCGTCCTGCTGCTGAATTATACACATGTTCAAACACCACAGAGACATGAGTTATTAAAACAGACTGACTCAGGTCCACCAGCTCTGAGACAGCAAACTGCTGGGACAAGCTTCAAGAAGGAAACCCACAATGTCAGACAGTTTAAAGAAAATGATTCCACATGATACGAAGAACGGTGATGGAAATTATGACTTTGTAAAAAGAAATGCCAGTTAAAATTATTCATTTTTTTAAAAGATAGGAGACAATTTAGAGAATTCTAATTGCTCTAAAGCTGGAGAGGCTTGGTGTGTGCGCGCGTCCGTGCACGCGTGTGTTTGTGTGTGGAGGTGATGGACCGGTCTGCAGAGCTGGGGGTTCATGGGAACACGAACACTTGTTAGCTTGCGCTTCTCCGCTCCTGCAGAATAGGAGCGTGTTCATGAATGAAGCTGCGTGAAGCACGCAGTCACGGCGCGTTAACGACCTGCATGCTTCCAATTTTCATGGAGTCTGCCTGAAGGTGCACAGGTTCTACATGGGTCCAGAACCAGACACAGTACTGAAAGAACGAAAGAAAGAAAGAAAGAAAGAACGAAAGAAAGAAAGAAAGAACGAAAGAAAGAAAGAAAGAAAGAAAGAAAGAAAGAAAGAAAGAAAGAAAGAAAGAAAGAAAGAAAGAAAGAAAGAAAGAAAGAAAGAAAGAAAGAAAGAAAGAAAGAAAGAAAGAAAGAAAGATTTGATTTTTAAAACACTTTTATTTACAATAAAACAAAAATACATGAAAGCATTGAAACTTATCTTAAGGAGTCTTCAGTTGAACACAGAGTTAAAAACTGGCTGCCCATCAACCACAGAGCACACGATATTGTTGAAAACCCACAGAGAATAAAACTCACTCATGATATTCATCATTGAAAAAAACAAGAAATCAGCTTTTACTCTGCTTTTGACCATTAGAGTAAACAAAGTTTCAACTCTTCCTGCAACACTGTTCATCTTATTTCGTCTACTAATATACGTAGACATTTTTGCTTGTCCAATCAGAAAATTTAACAAATTCCACTTAGTAGCTTCTTTTTTAGCAAAAAAAACAGTGTTAAAAACATGATCATGTTTTTAACACTGTTTAATTAACTTATTGTGCAAATAAAGTTTTGTAAAAAAATCAAAGATCTTTTTTAGCATAGCCTGCACCAAATATAAAAGCTACTTGGGACCAAGAAACTTCACTTTTAAAAAAAAACATTTTCCAACAAGATAAACAAGAGTGCAAGTCGCTTACATTCGAGAAACATATGAAACGTAGTTTCTATTTCTTGACAGAAAGGACATAATTCACTTGTGTCTTTTTTAAACTTAGACAACAAGCTATTAACGCTCACTGCCCCATGAAAAGTCCTCCACTGTAGATCGCCTGGCCTCTTGTTCAAAGGGGTTTGTAAAGAACTCTCATACAGGTTTCTGATTTCCTCCAGTGTTTAACCTGTCCCTGCAAACAGCATCAGTCCTTCCACTCAACTGTTTCTGTTCAGCCCTTGGACACACAATGTGTACAACAGCTGTCCATTCAATATAGAAACATTAAGTCCTTGTGAATGATCAGTAAAGAGCTCGTTGTTTCTGAAAAGTCTGTGTTTAGTCCAATTTCTGGAAATGGATCCGTAGCGTCAGGAATCTCCTCTCTATTAATAAAGTCCGTTAGCATCTGCTTCTCATCACAGGTCAAAACTTGGAGCCAGAAATCCAGAACCTGTTTTTTCCAACGAGAAGAAGAACTTTGTTGGAGCGTCCATCAAAGCAACGTTCTGAACTCTGCATTGAACAGTGCCCTCTGTGTTTTTGTCTCAGCAGCGCAGCCTTTTAGATGTCAGGTTCTCTAAACAGCCTGGTTTTCCTGTGGATTGTGCAGAATCCTGCAGCTCCACTATTTCAATCTCCAGATCTTTTATGGATTTGGTGAAATCAGATGAAACAGTGACAGTGTACTGTTGACAGAATTCTTTAATCTCGATTTTGCTGCGATCCCACCACCGCCCTATAGATGTAAAATCTTCTTTTCTGGATTGGTGTACTCTCCAGAAAAACTAAATGCTTTCTTAAAGTTGTTATCTAACAACAACGCAGTGTTAAAATGCCAATAAGCAGACTTGTGTTTAATACTGGCAATAAAAACACTACAGGAAACCAAAGCACGACCTGAGGAACTGACAGGATGAATATTACACCCTTGGACGATACCAGTATTGTGTCTAACAATGTAAATTCTGCAGACAAATGATTTTCTGTACTCCTGGCCCAAGTATATATGGGTATAGGTATATATCAGTTAATGACAAGACTTCTATCAAACGCTTTGAGCGAGTTGTTGAATCTGGATGAGGTTCAAAATGATTTTGATCCAATTTATAATTTTCTGTATAATTAAAGTCTCCACCCAAGAACAGAAAATCATCTGTATCACATTTACATAGAGAACCCGCTCCCGTCCTGTATATGGAACATATACAAGAACAAAAACTATATTAAAACTCTCATATTTTGCTTTCACCATCATTAGTCTGCCTTTCACCACCTCTTCAGATTCGTATGATTCTGGCAAGAAGTCTTTTGAAAGAAGATTTGCTACTCCCCCACAGGCTCGGTTCAAATGACTCAAAACAACTTGTCCCCCCCCCCCATTCTCTCCTGCAGTCCGTCTCATTTAAACAATCACTGTGTTTCTTCAACCATCAACACATGTATATGTTTTAAATTCATTATTTCAAACACATTGATTCTCTTCCTCACATCTCTGGCTCCATTCAGATTTAAAGTGGAAACCCTGAAGTGGTTCACTGTCAAACAAAGAAGAATTAAAGCCAATAAAGAAAGAAAAACTTAACAAGCTTCAGACTCTTCATCGGTGAATTCTTGTTTAAGTTTACCGATCAACTTTTTTAACCGGTAAACTTCTTTGTCAGTATAGTCTCCCTTTTTTTATTGGGGCGGCTGTGTCTGAGTGGTTAGAGCAGTCGTCCTCCAATGCGAGAGTTGGGGGTTCAAATCCACCAGCAGTCACATGTTGAAGTGTCCCCTGGGCAAGACACTGAACCCTCACAGCCTCTGATGTGTGTCCATCAGTGTCTGAATGTGATAAAACTCTGATTAGTCTCTTTAGAATGATTTGTTCCATTATCTTTGTACAGATCTAGTATAGAGCTGCAAGAATAGGCACAGATTGTTGTAAAGAGCTTTGAGTATCTTGAAATAAGATATAAAGGTGCTACTGTATATAAGTACAGTCCATTTACCATTTATTATTCAGCTGAGATCTCACATGCACAAGAAACAACTTCTTGTCAGGAAAAAAATCCCGTACTTTTGCATTTTTCTTGTTCTTTGTGACTTTCAAGAAACGTTTCACACTTTGCACCCTGTAACGATTCCTCTGCTGATTGTGAGCAAGAGATTTACTGGACGAACTGGCCAAGCTCTCTTCAGTCCAACCTTCATCGTCACCTTCCTCCTCCTCATCCATGTTACTTTCTGAATCTAGAACCTTTCCTGAACGTTCTATGTCTGATGCATCTTTAACTTCACTTTCAGTTTGAGACCCATGACACACTCGGACCTGTCCCTTCTCTCAGACGCCTCAGAACCAGCATCTTTCAGGATTTCACTGCTCCCCACAGCTTCTGTTTCATCTGTGTTTGTGTTTGTTTGTTGAGACTTTTGTAAGCTCTGTTCTTCCACACTGTTGTCCCTCTGACTCCCCTGTGGACCTGTCACTCCAGCACCCCCCCCCCCCCCCCCCATCCTCCTCTCCCTCTCCGTTAGTGGGTTTCTCTGACGTTTGTCCTTCTGTTTCTTTTATCTCTGTGTTCTCTAAATCTTTGGCTTCATCTTGTCTTCACATTGTTTCGCCTCCTTCATCTCGGGTTTGCTCAGTGTTTAGTAGGAGGAACCTTTCCGGGACACGCTCGAACCAAATGTCCGACCCCTCCGCAGCCAAAACACCCCAACGTGCCTGAATTTACATAAATGGCATAATCAAAAGCTTTCACGTGCACATTAAACACTAAATTGAGGTCTTCGTCCTTTTTATTCAGACTCATCAGGACCTGTGTTTTGTGTGAAACGACGTTCTGTAAGAGGCGACTCGCAGCCCGAGGGCAGCTTCCTGAACGGGGAAATCATTTTCCCGTGTCGTGACAGTTCTTTCTTCAGCAACTCGTCACTGATGAAAGGAGGGACGTTCGCAACTGTGACCTTTTTAGCAGGAGTGCTCAACGGACTCAAAGGTGTCATTCACAACAAAACCATGTTCATTCACTTTGCTTGCTGTCTCCACACTGTCAACAAAACAACAACTGCTGTTCATCCGAGCAGCACATTTAGGTCGTTTTCACACCAGATAGTCCGGTAGACTCGGTTCGGTTCGGGACCAATATTCATGAGCTTTTGTTACATTTGAGCTGGTGAGTTTGCATTCACACTGCACTCGAACCGCGCTGGAGTTCGCTTCTACCGGACCGAGACCTAGGTTTTAGCCCGTTTTAGCCTTTTTGTTCCGTGACAGAGTTCGATGGTGCGTTCACACCTCCCTAAACGAACCGGACTTTCTAGGAAAACGAGCTAGAGTTCGATTAAAGCGACTATACAGGGCTGGTGTGAATGCACCTTAATGCTGCTACAGACACAACTTCTCCCACCGCCAGACATCACTCCTCCACTGTAGTGGAAGGACTACTGGGTAGGATTTCAAAGCTGTATTGCCTGGTAAGTTTGGTGAGATCCATTTCTGGCATTTTGTGGCCAACCGGCAAAATGTCGGGTTTTATGCACCGAAAACGAACCACAACCTTTTAATCTAACTCCACAAAACACCACCCAGTCTAAGACTATTACCCAGAAAAGACAGAAAGAGCAAAGTTAGAAATTCTCAATCTCTCAGTCCACTCACCACATGCTCCAACTCCCAGCATGCAATGCAGGAAAAAAAGAAAAATAGAAAGAAAGAAAAAAAAGATTTTGCGTGTGTCTGTGTGTACACATGTCTGTTAGCAACATATGTTGTGCACTACACAACATACTTCAGTGAAACTCACAGGACATAATCTCTGGGTGTGCATCTACAACTTTTTACTTTCTGGAGTCGACTTGATGCTTAATGAGTGAAACAACTAATTAAGTTTATAAAACACAAAATATGAATAACTTTTAATTTTACAGATAATGAGCTAAGACTGTTTTTGGTTAGCAAAGAGTGACACCCTACACATGTTCTACGCACTAACGGATTGTTCAAGACATTTGTTTCAAACCAAATGAAGTTCTGTTAGCAAAATATCTCACGAACAACAGGACTGATTGTAATAAAGCTCACAGAGAGTAATTACTGAATGGCTGCCACGGATGATCAATATTAGCCAACACAGAACTATAACTATAACTCGATAATGTTTCCAGATTCAAGACTAATTTGAATGTGATGGTATCTGAGAGTCATTCACAACAAATCCTGTGAGCGAGACACGTTTCAATCTTTAACAACGTCTGTGTATGGGGGGGGGGGGGGGGTGTCAACCCTTCAGTCCTAATAACCATCTCTATGTTCTGATCCACGGTCTGGGTCTGATGGTGGTTCTGGGACGACCTGTCTCATGTGGGACAGGTGCGGGACAGTGTGACGATGACTCGGTCGTCTCGGGTTTTAGTGGGGCCCCGTTCAGGGCCCTTTTGGGCCTCCTGTTTATGGGTGTCGAAAGGAACACAAGTGTTCCTCTTCCCACGGCCGCGGCCCATGTTGCAGCTTTCTGCTGCAGCGCGCGCGCCCCCTGCACGCCCTCGTGCGCCCCCACGTGCCCCCGCGGCTCCATTTTTCAGTGGAACAAAGTGAGTGTGTTTGGGTCTGGACTGAATAGGTGAGCACACTCAGATCAGCGGGCAGTCTGTTCTCACCAAATCAGCCTGCTTTATTTGTCGCATGAGGTGTCAGTGAGGCGCGCGCCCCGGGGCCAACTGCTGGGCTTTTATTTGTCAACCAGTTGTCCCAGTCGGACCAGTAAGCACAACATGGACCACTTTGGTGGACCTGCTCAGGGCCGCTGCTGCTAACGACCAAGCTGAGAGCGCTTCAGGGTTCCACTGAGACTTGGAGACCAATGGCCTAAAGGTGGGACCTGATGGGACCTGATGGGACCTGATGGGACCTGATGGGACCTGATGGGATCTGACCTGCGGGCCACTATCCTGCACATTTTCAACGTGTCTGCTCAAAACACCTGCTTGAATCAATGGCTGATTAAGAGTTTTCAATCAGGTGTGATCGAGCAGGGGTGCAAGTAAACCACGCAGGTGGCCCTCAAGGATTATTATTATTATTATTATTAATATTATTATTATTGTTGTTGTTGTTGTGAGATAGGATAGTGGGATAGGTGAAGCACCCACACCTGCCTCCACCCTCGTTTGCCCCACTCTGGGCCCACGAGGGAGTTTGTGTTATTGCTCTTGAAATCCTTTCTTTATTGTTCCTAAATTCAATTCAACCTTTATTTATACAAGTTAGTCTCAAGGACTCAAGAGAGACCTGTTTCCAATTACAATTGGTATAACTTGAGTTTTTATTATTCTTCATCCATCCATCTTTTACCCACTTCTTCCGTTTTGGGTCACGGGGTCGCCAGTGCCCATGTCCAGCAATCACTGTGCGAGGGGCGGGGGACACCCTGGACAGATCTCCAGTCCATCACAGGGACACATAGAGACAAATGAGACAAACAACCATTCACTCTCTCACTCACACCTAGAGACAATTCAGAGTTACCAATCAGCCTAACATGCATGTTTTTGGTCTGTGGGAGGAAACTGGAGCACCTGGAGAAAACCCACGCGTGCACGGAGAGAACATGCAAACTCCACCCAGAAAGGCCCCTGGACCGGGATTTGAACCGGCAACCTTCTCACTGAGAGGCAGACTTCTACCAGTTGTGCCACCATGCTGCCTAATCATAATAATAATAATCATCATAATTATAATAATAATAAGAAGAAGAATTTGAATTATTATAGGATATGAATAGCATAATGATAGCAGCAAACACACTTCATACATGTGTACAGATACAGGTTTGGATTTGTTTATTTATTTATGTTTGTTTGTTTGTTTGTTTGTTCATTTGTTCGTTATGTCATGTGTTTAGTTCAGTATTTCCTCCATGGAGGAGGAAGATGCAACTTTGTGGGTTTAATGTTGAAGTCCAGAAGAGTTCTGAAAGTTTACAAACTACAAAAACGAGTTTGAAAATGAGTCCAGGTCTGAGGATCAGTTTAGATTCTACAGGATCAGATCGTGTGTTTGATCTGGATCACGTTCTGGTACAGTCTAACAGGACCCGAGCAGCTGTCTCTGTGGTCCACAGAGGACAGGGCTGTCTGTGCAGGAGACAGAGGACGGAAGACGGACTTCACGTCCTGCTGGTCCACCGCGGAAGGTGAGCTGGAGCGGCTTCTTTGAGGGGGCGTGGTTTCTATTGTGCGCCTAGCGGACCGAGCTCTGATTGGCTGGCCCTGTCAGTGAGCGGCACGCGACCATGGATGTCGCTATAAAGTGAACTCGCGTGGCGCTTCTGAGCAGCTGATTGCTGATTGTTTCTTGCAGGGAGATCTGAGGAGCACTCGGACCAACATGGACTCGGTCCTGGACCCGTTCTCTGCGCTCCACTCTCTGTCTTCCCCTCCGTACTTTGATGAGGACGAGTTCTTCACGGACCAGTCCTCCAGAGACGGACACTTGGACTCAAGGGACTTCTTGGACGAGGACGTGGACTTCCTGACCTCGCACCTGCAGGAGTATTACAGCAGGACGGAGGGAGACCTGGACCTGTCCTTCTCCTCCTCCTCCTCTTCGTACGGCTGCACCCCCGATCTGTCTCCTCGGCTGGGCCGCTCCGACCCGGTTCTGAAGCGCAGGCGGCTCCGGTCCGAGGTGGAGCTGCAGCAGCTGCGGCAGGCCGCCAACGTGCGGGAGCGCCGCAGGATGCAGTCCATCAACGAGGCGTTCGAGGGTCTGCGCGCGCACATCCCGACCCTGCCCTACGAGAAGAGGCTGTCCAAGGTGGACACGCTGCGCCTCGCCATCGGATACATCAACTTCCTCTCCGAGCTTGTGCAGTCCGACCTGCCCATCACAACCGCTGGCAGCGACACGCACGCGCAGCCCAAGAAAGTCATCATCTGCCACAGAGGAAAAAGTAAGAGCTGCATGGTGTTCACTCTGAAGTGTGAACCGGAACCGGTTCTGAACGGATCCATAATTATAATAAGAAAACAAAACCTGAATCTCTGGCACCGCGCACGATAAACAAACACGCTCATTGGAGGAAGTTCTAAAATCATTAAGAAAACAAGAAAACAAACAAGTGACAGAATAATCTGAAACAATTCGCAAACAATAAACAGACAACAAACATCCGTATCCGTTCTAAAACTATTTACGAGCAAATAAACAAACACACCCTGAATCTGAAACAGTAATAAACAATAAACAAATTTAAGAAACAGTTTAAAAAAACAACAACTAAATCAAGCAAAACAGATATCAAACATTTTTTAAATCAATCAACAAACACTCCCAGTTGTAAAATATAAACAAATAAACAAATATGTGCTTCATAAACAAATGAAAACACGAACCCGTTTACAAACAAATAAAAATGTAATCTGAAACATCCAACAACAACAACAACAACAAACAAACAAACAAACTAATGCTGGACTGTGTCTCTCCTCAGGATCCCCGTCTCCCAGTGACCCGGACTACGGCCTGCCCCCCCTGGCGGGTCACTCCCTGTCCTGGTCCGACGAGAAGCAGCTCCGGGATCACAACATCATCCGGACCGCCAAAGTCTGGACCCCGGAGGATCCGCGGAAACTGCACGTGCCGGCGGGCCTGACGGACATAGAAAACGAGCCTCCTTTCAGCCTGGTGGCCTGAGGAGGAGAAGAACCCGAACCGGGCCGGCCCGGGTTCTGGCTGGGAACTGTGACGTCACGCTGCTGCTCTCAGTGTGTTTGTAGTTTTATCATGTTGATAATTTTATTTTGTAATTCAGGCAATCATTTATTTATTCCCACATGTGATAATATATAGATGTATATTTTAATTTAACGGAGATGTTTAAATTTGATCTGCAAATAAAACGCAACTCGTGATGAGCACGTGAAGTTTCTGTCATGTCTGTGTGCACGCGCTCAGAGACCAAGCTTTGATCCCAAACACTTTTCCTGCAGAGTTCAGGAAATTTAAACATTTTATACTTTCAACTTTATTTAAAAAAAGTTTATTTACTCGTTTGTTTGTTTATTGACGGTTTTTATATATAAAAAAAAGAAATCGGCTGATAAATTCCCACTCATTAATATATTTTATACTTATATATTAATATATTTAATATTTAAATATTAATATATATCTTCTTCTTACAGCTTTTCCCTCTTCAGGGGTCTCCACAGCGAGTCATCCTCCTCCATCTCACTCTGTCCTCTCTCCACTCCAAACAGCACGATGGCTCAGTGGTTAGCACTGCTGCCTCACAGCAAGAAGGTCCTGGGTTCAATCCCCGGTTAGACCTGGGGTGTTTCTGTGTGGAGTTTGCATGTTCTTCTCGCTTGCATGGGTTTTCTCCGGGTACTCTTGTGTCTTCCCACAGACCAAAAACATGCGTGTTAGTCTGCCTTCAGGCCCAGACCTCCCTGTGAGCTCAGTGGTGTTTACCTGGTTAAATAAAGGAATCAGTCAATCAATCAATCAATCAATCAATAATAAACTACCTCCATGTCCTCTCTAACTGCATCCATACATCTCCTCTTTGTCTTTCTCCTGGCAGATGCATTTCTAACATCCTTCTATCAATATACCCACTGTCCCTCCTCTGGACATGTCCAAACCACTGTCCCTCCTCTGGACATGTCCAAACCATCTCAGTGTGTCCTCTCTAACTTTGTCTCCCAGTTGTTCAACCTGTACCTCTGATCATCTCATTCCTGATCTTCTCCATCCTTGTCTCTCCTAAGGAGAACCTCAACATCTTCATTTCTGCCACTTCCTGTCTTTTTGTCCATGTCTCTGTCTCCAGACCACACAACACTGCTGGTCCCACCACTGTACTGTAAACTTTTCCTTTGACCCTTTTGTCACAAATCACTCCTGAGACTTTTCTCCATCACTCCATCCTGCCTGGACTCTCTTCTTCTCCTCTTCATCACACTCTCCATGTTCCTGGACAGTGGACCCAAGTCCTTGAAGTCCTGCACCTTTGTGACCTCTGCTCCTTGTAGCCTCACTGTTCCACCTCCTCCCTCTCATTCACACATGGACTCTGTCTTACTACGGCTGACTTTCATTCCTTCTTTCAAGTGCATACCTCCACCTCTCCAAGTTCTCTTCCACCTGTATTTAGGCTATACCACATATTTTCAATAAAAATGCAGTTGTTGCATATTTTTTAATAAAATGGCAGCTTCCTAATTTTTTTTTCCAAGATCCAATCGGAACCAAAGCTTTGCTCTAAACCCAGAGCTACTGTACAGTGTGCACATACCTGCAGGCCCTGCCTGAGTCCAAGCCCGAATCACTCTGAACCTCTGAAGTCATGTTCAGCAGCTCTGGATTGCAGGTGCTGCACCAACACATTTTCCCATGGAAGCACAACACCCCCGCCCCCCCCCCCCCCCCCACACACACACACACACGCACACACAAGGACACACACACACGCACACACACGCACACAAACACACACCCACATCTCCATTGCTGTGTGGATGGAGCCTACAAGTGTGGAGCTCAAGCGAACAAGAGTTATGGTGAGTTCATGCAGATTCTTCCGGGTGCGTTCTCGTGCACGTGTCTCTCACTCTTTCTCTCTCTCTGTGAGATGGCATGTAATCACATTACTGCCGCAGCATGTAATCTGATTACTGGCATTAGAAAGTCAAATCCAAGCAGCTTCGTGTGATTACACCGTGACGGGGGGAGGGGGGGGGGATGGTAAATGGACTGTACTTATATGGCACTTCTCTGTCTGATCAACACTCAAACACTTTACAACACAATGTGTGTCCTCATCTGCCCATTCACACAGCACTCTGTACACCAAGAGGGGTTCAGTGTGAGCATGTGACTGCTGCTGGACTCGAACTCACAACTCTAGCATTAGAGGGCGACTGCTCTCAGCCACAGCCACCCCGGGGTCTGTTTATTGGACTGACGTGTGTGCGTGTGTGCGTGCGTGCGTGCGTGCGTGTGTGTGTGTGTGTGTGTGTGTGTGTGTGTGTGTGTGTGTGTGTG
>NC_056506.1:5936370-5937491 GCF_014905685.2 Nematolebias whitei | reverse complement strand
GTGTGTGTGTGTGTGTGTGTGTGTGTGTGTGTGTGTGTGTGTGTGTGAAAACAGTAGTAGCTTTGTGATGTCGGCTCGGGGCCTGTAGGCTCCTCTTTGGTCCGGTCTCAGTGGAGCGGAAGGATCCAGGCTGAGGTCCTCCTCGGCGGCTTGGCAGGTCCTCAAAGAGCCGCAGCCTTCAGCTGTGACACGTTTATAAAGCAAGAGCTGAAAGGAGCTCAGCAGAACCAACCTCATCATTTCTGCAGCCTTCAGGTCCAAGACGAAAAGGAGTCCGGCTTCAACACAACAAAACAAACAGCAACTTTGACTAACTCATCTTTCAACATGTAAATAAAAACTTCTTATTTCTCCTTCAGAAAGAAAACTTCAGAACCTGTAATGACAAAAGTCCTAGAACTTGAGTGAATGCTTATCGTCCGCCGCCCGTCACGCCACAGGTTTGGACCCGGTCGTGACTCTCAGCTCCACCTCAGCGTGTGTAAAATGAACATTTGGGTTTGTTGGGAAACAGAACAGTCTGGTTCTGAACAGACCCTGCTCTGTCCGCAGCTCTGGACTTGTTGCTTTGGACCGGTCCTGTCTGTGTGGCCATCACGTGACAGGAAGCAGACTTCAATCTGACCAGAGGTCAGTTTGTCTGAAAGAACATCCGGACTGGCGTCTTCCTGTGTCGGCCATATTGAATTGGACTGACTCCATGTACATCATTTTTGATTTTTAAAAAAATTATTATTCATAATCGTCCAATGGTTCAGAAGACATTTTATTAACAGATATGAACCTTACTAAAACACTAGCAAAACAATATCGCCCATCCTTTCAGTGACGGGAGATGAAAATATAAAACTCTGCAGACTCTGGTTCAGCTGCAGCTCAGAGGTTTCTGGACCGGGCTTCCTGGATGTATTTCATAAAAATATCTCTCCTTGGAGGCCAAGATGGGGTACAGGCAGGGCACTCGACCCAGGACCCCAAAACCCCATGCTCCATTCCCAGCAACCCCCACATGTCTTTGTGCCTCTGAGCAACACACCCAATCCCCAATTCCTCCCCCTGCGCCTACAGCTGTCCACTGCATCACCTGCTGCATCACCTGCTGCATCACCTACTGCATCACC
>NC_056506.1:5932498-5936360 GCF_014905685.2 Nematolebias whitei | reverse complement strand
TGCTGCATCACCTGCTGCATCACCTGCTGCATCACCTGCTACATCACCTGCTGCATCACCTGCTACATCACCTGCTGCATCACGTGTTGCATCACCTGCTGCGTCCCAGGTGCGATTTTCATTTCATGTATGTAATTCTGTAGCACTTTACACAACCACAGTGATCGTGACCAAAGTGCTTACGAAAAACAATAATTAACATGACAACAAATTAAAAGCAAGAAAAACTCAATGAAATAAAAAGAGAAGCAGAAATGTCCGCACATGTTGAAGTACTAAGAAGTATTAAGAAGTATTAAGAAGTGTTAAGCTTGGATTTAAAAGGGCAGGTTCAGTAATGTGACGTAGCTCAGACAGCGATGGGTCAAATGCAGAGAACTAGTTTCTCATTTTATTGGAACATGATGAAGAAACATAATCTTTCGCTGGACATAGTGTCAGGTTTGTTTGGTTTTGCGTTCCTTCTTCGATCAGCTGTTTTTATACTTGTGTGTTTTCACTTCTCAGGTCATGTCCACGAGTGATTTTACGCAGCACAGGACCCCTCCCTCTCTGTGCGTGTGTGTGCGCGTGTCAACATTAAAGCGTCAGATTCCGGGCGGGTTTTGTCCAGCTGACCCTGTGCGCTGCAGCCACATGTGTGTACTGAGGCAGCAGAGAGATGTGGACCCCCACCTCGCCCCTCCTCCGCCACCAGGCGCGTCGCTGTCAGCAGGACCATCCCGTCCTAAATGCATCTTTACGAGCGTCTCGTGCTCCCTCTGGCAGGGCTGTGTCTCCGCAGCACCTGGTCGTCCAAACTTTGTGTTTTTATTTCCTTGCGCCTGAGCAGCAGCTGCCTAAAGCAAGCAGAGTGGCCCTTGTGGTGTCCTGGAGATGGATTTGGCACCGGCTTCCTGCTCTTTAATGTTCCATCAGCCTTTGTGCACGGCACAATATGGCCGCTGTAAAGCATGACATTTTGCAATAACAAAAAACACTTTTCCAAAGATGTGACACCCAGCTGAAAGCGCAGCGCGGGCTGCGCGGGCCAAACGTGCCCCGCGCTTGTTTTGTGCACTCTCAGCCAATTAGGAGCGAGCTCGATCAGCCAATTTAATTTACGTCTTCTAGTTTTTTCAAAGACAGAAAAGAGGTGGATATGGTGCGTTCTCCTCCCGGGAAAAAAACAAAACAAAAAAAAAGAGGCAATTTACTTGTCATCACCTGGCGCTTTCTTTACAAGATCCAGTGGCCCCGGAACCATACGGCTCCCAGCATCGCGCAGCATTGTTTCCCGCGGTGATCACTTGTTACCAGCATGGAACAAATCTTTTCTTAGCTCTGTTTTGTGTCATATTTTCATCCGGCAGATTAGGCAGATGCTCCGCACAGCCGGGCTCTGGCTGAAAGGGAGTCGGCCACTCTGGGCACATCTTCAGAGGAATAAAACATTTAGGAGCCATAAACAGACTTCAACCTGCTCTGTTTCAGCCTTTGTGCTGTTTGTGAATAATTAATGTTAATAGGGACAGGTTTGTGTACTTTGAATGCGGGACCACAGGTGCAGAGTGACATGATGAATAACCAGGCCTGATTTTTGCCAAAGCTCGAGGGCCCTTGTCCCGGGTCTCCAAGCTGATGGAAAATATTGTCATGTCTTTGATTCGCAGCATTACTTTCACGGAGAACAAAGCGTGCACATGAAAAGCTTATGTTGGAGTGACGTTGGGTGCGGCAGACTCCTGAAAGAAAAAGAAAAGGGCCGAGTCAATGGCAGCGCGCGCGTCTGCTTCTGTGCGCAAGTGCTCCATCTAACTCAAATAAAGGAGGCTTTTCCAACTTTTAAAGGACCACTTTTAGCCTTTAATGAAGACTGGACGGCTGGAACCATTAAGCATATGGTGCTAAAGCACTGCTCCTTTGTAGCGGGCCGGCTCGTCACGCGCTAACTTCAGCTCTTTGAGGGAATTAAACTTCAACGATCCAACTTGATGCGTCAGCGCAGCGCACGGCGGCTCTGCTCCCTGACAGTCCATCAGACCGGAAGTCTGGCCAGGTTCTGGTCTGCTTTGGGTCTGGAAGCCTCTGGCTGACTTTTTAATAGCGCTCTTAATTTTAGGAAGAGGTTAGAGGCGGAAAACAACCCGATGAGTTCCGAACAGAGCCGAACTTTATGCTGCAGATTGGCTGTAAAATAAACTCCCCGGATTTTATTTTGTGTTGATATTATTAATAAAACAAAATAAAAATAATGGAAGACTTTTTTTTAAATTTCGACAAGGTTTTTTTTTAATTTAAGATATTTTATAACGCCATGCTCATATTCTTCTTTTGCCTTTTTCTCATTTTTTATTAGGTTGAATATTTTTTATTCGATGTGGATGGATTTTCTTTATCTGTGAAAGATGCAAAATAAACGTTACCACTTTCCTCTTGCTTTAAAGAAGCGAAGAAGAAGAAGAAGTGAGCACGGTGACGGAGGGGCACCTGCGGGTGACGTCATCAGTGCAGTCTGCCACGCCTGACCCGTTCGTTACGCACGGGACAAACGTACAACTAAACAATTTATTTGCAGAAACACACTTCTGTGTGTGTGTGTGTGTGTGTGTGTGGGGGGGGGGGGTGTAGTGGGGTTGTTTCGAATGATGCCTCTGCAGAGGAATTTTAACCTGCTTGATATCAAACTATGTGCCCCCCCCCCCTCCCTCCCCCGGCGGCCTGACCTCCGGGAGCTGAATTAGGCGCAGAGGCGCATGAAAGCAGGCTGGATATGAGTGGCATTGTGCACAGCTTTTCCGTGCCCCCGTCATGAAATATTACAGTCCATTCACCCCAGAGGCTGCTTTGGAAATGGAAATGAAGTGGAGTGGGCAGGTCTGGGATCAGGACCAGTCCTCCTGCAGGTAACGTCTCCCGCACATTTCTGAACCGCGTGCTGACAAATGATCGATTCGCCGCTTGCAGCTCTGAATAACTCCACAAAAAGTGATAAATTACAAATATGGTAATTGCAATGTCTCCATCCATCTGATCCCCGCGGTGAGCTGCGGCCACTCAGCCCGTTAGGGCCAGGGGGTCTTTTGTTCGCTTCAGCCTCCGGGGAAGGACTTTGTGAACCCCCACCCCTCCAGCCCCGGCTCTGTCAGTTGCCAGGCTTCAGCGGTGTGGAAGCATGCATCATTTTTCACCAGCTCCCAGATCTGATATGAACAAAGGCCGCAGCCTGTCCGCCTGTTGCTGGCTTGAACTTCACTCCTGTCCGGCTGCTCCCCTCTCTGCGCCTCCGCGCGGCGCAGCGGGGATGGATTTGCAAGACAAATGCAGCTGTGTATGAGAGAGAAAGTCAAGTGGCACAAAAAGGCCATTCCCGGCCGGTAGCGCGCAGAAACGTCGCATTATGCGCGCGTCAAATCAATCAAAAACAAAAGGCCATGCTCAGAAATACTCTTATGAAGTTGGACTTTGTGCAACTGCAGTGGAAGATTGTTTCAAACCGGGAAGGCTCGAGAAAATGAGCTGAAAGATCTGGACAGGTTCTTTTTTTAATAACATGAAGAAACAAGCAGTTCTAAGTGTTTGTCTTAAAGTCGAGCTCAGAAACCAGAACTCCTCAAGAAACAGACAAATAAACCAACACCATGGAATCAAGAGACAAGCCCTAAATGTTACTTATTAATACAAATAAATAAATAAACAAATAAAGGAGTTAGGCGTCTGAACTTGTTCAGGATATCCAGGAGACCATGTAACATCTAAAATTAAATGTTGTGACTCATTTAGTCCCTGGATCACAAACAGAGTCTTTTTAAACAACTACACACACACACATATATATTACATATATATACATTTATATATATATATCTATATATATATATAT
>NC_056506.1:5907804-5932098 GCF_014905685.2 Nematolebias whitei | reverse complement strand
TAAATGCAGAACAATGCTTTGGATCTTTACTTGTTTGTTTCCTGACGATTACAGCGCTACGTGTAATTTACTTTCATTTATTTATTTCAACAGACTTTAATCAAAATTTCAAGAGAATATAACGGGCACGATGATTTTCATCCATTTTCTTTTGTCTTCATCTGTTCCCTTCTTCAAGGGTCCACACAGCAAAGTAACTCACACGAAGACTTGATAATTGTTTCTACACTGGCTGACACAAGCACAGGCCTCTGTGTGGAGCAGAGAGCTGCCATCTGCCGGGGGGAGCAAATGCTCGGGGTTAAAGGCCTTGCTTAAGGGTCCAGAGTGGAGCAAATGAGGGTGGATGCAGGTGTGGGTGCTTCACTTTTCCCACCCACATTTTGATGCTGTCTGTTCCGCGAGTCACACCAGGGACTACAGTTGCATTTGGGCCTAAAAAATCCGACTCGACCCTACACCAGCCCATAGCCATTTCTTACGAACCCAACCCGATCCGATCAAATTCATGTAATTACAGTTACATTAAGGCCCGAACCGGAAACAAAACTAACAAAAAAAACACATTGTTTTTATTAAGCCTGTACTCTTTTGTACCCAAATCAGTTTGACATATTTTAAAAACATATTTCAACGAAAGGAAGATGAAAGTTTTCTTGTTACACCAAATGAATTTTAGCAAATGAATAACCTAAAAATGTAACTCTAAATATCTATATGTAACTATATGGATGAACAAAAATGTTTTTAGAGCAAAATAACTTGGAAAAATATAAATCAAGGCCATTTTAAATGAACGCGCTGCTCGCTTTGACTTTTGTAGATGCTGCTACTTCCTTCAGCGCAGATGACAGCAGGTGCAGACACACACAGTCAGTGATCAGCTGATTGATGCATCCATTCATTCTTCATCTTTACCCACTTCTTCCTTTTCACATAGCGAGGGTGGCTGGTGCCCATGTCCAGCCATCACTGTGTGAAAGGTGGGTGCACCCTGAACAGGTCCATTTCAACTGGCGAGTCAGCAGATGCACGCGGCCGGAGACAGGTTGTCCAACTGAGCTTAACCCAATATTTTTTTTTTATCCTGATGCATGCTCAATAATCCAGGTAGAAAAATCTAAGAAAAAGTTCAGTCTGGTCCTCTGGACATTCAAAAACAAACAAAAAAAACAACAACAACAAAACAAAGCAAACAAACAACAAAAAAAATGTAGAAACGTTTCATCTCTCATCCAAGAGACTTCCTCAGTCTGAGGTGCTGTATTCAGCTCAGTCTCTTAAATAGCACCTTCTCAGAGTGGATCAACCAGTTTGCTGCTGACAGCCAAAACCAGCTGCTCACATGATCAAGAAGGACCATCAGCCTAACAATGGATCATTAGCACCTGATGGCTGTTTACTGTTCACAGAGGGCTGAGTGATACTAGCAATCACAGCATTGTAAGAGGGGGACAGTTGAACCCGGAGGCCTCCACCCCTGTTTAATGATGGACGATTTCTTTTCACAAAGATGGCCTCCTTTACTCCTCTCTCAAACCATCGTTCCTCTCTGTCCAGGATGTGAACATCTTCATCCTTGAAAGAGTGACCTCTGGCCTGGAGATGAGTGTAGACCGCAGAGTCCTGGCCTGATGATGTTGATCTTCTGTGCTGGTCCATCCTTTTGGCCAGTGGCTGTTTTGTTTCCCCGATGTAAGACTGATCACCCTCCTGACACTGAACAACATACACAACATTGCTCTGTTTGTGCCGGGGGACTGGATCTTTGGGATGAACCAGTCTTTAATGTATTTTGGGGTTTAAAAGCCACTGGGACGTTATGTTTAGAAAATAAACGTCTCAGTTTCTCTGATACTCCCTCAACATATGGAATGACCACTGGTCTGGGTCTGGGTTCCTCCTTTTCACCTGTTGGCTGACTGGAGTCCTGTTTGGGTTTCTTCTCTGCTTTCAGGAAGGCCCAGTTAGGATATCCACATTGCTCTAGAGCCTGTCTTGTGTGGGATTTCTCCTTCTGCCTGGCTCCTGAGCTAGTGGGGACGCTGTCTGCTCTGTGATACAGAGTCCTGATGACTCCTAACTTGTGCTCCAAAGGGTGATGGGAGTCAAACTGCAAATACTGGTCTGTGTGGGTGGGTTTGCGGTACACCTCAGTTTGCAAATGTCCTCTATCAGAGACTGAGACCTCACAGTCCAAGAAAGCCAACTTGTCATTTTTTACATCTTCTCGTGTGAACTTGATGTATTTATCCACAGAGTTGATGTGGTCAGTAAAATGTTGGACTTCCTGAGATTTGATTTTAACCCAGGTGTCGTCAACATACCTGAACCAATGACTTGGTGGTGTCCCTGAAAAGGATGTCAAGGCTCTCTTTTCTACCTCCTCCATGTACAGGTTGGCAACAATAAGACAACTTTTGTTTACCTCTTTAAACCGGCCAGTTGGACCAACCTCCTCCTCAACAAGTACATTACCACAATTTTATTACGTGCATTCTTATTTAGTTTTCTTTGTGCTGTATGATTCGTAAAACCGCATCATAGAAGCCTGAGCCCACGTGCGCAATTATTGTGCATTGCACCAGCAATCTATTCTGCAGTCTGATTAACTGTTGAACTCTTCTTTCTTTCTTCATCCTCTCAAATTGGCCTTTTCCACAGCTCCTCTTCAGCCCGGTTCGGCTCAGCTCAGAATGGGTTTGTGCCCTTTTCCACTGTCATTTTTTTGCAGAACCGGACCTTTTTTTGGTCCCTTCTTCTCAAGAGGACCAAGCGAGCTGAGCCGCACCAAAATGTGACGTCAGAACACTGTCGGTCATTGATTGGTCAGGGGGCGGAGTCACTGGATCTTTCAGGGGGCGGAGTCACTGGATCTTTCAGAAACGTTTCAAAACACAGATCCGCTATTTACAGTTACTCGGAACTTGGAACAGCGGCTGGATCTATTTTTAAGATTTTTAAAACAATAACGACAACACTGGTCTAACGCCGACGTCCATGCTTTGTTTGTATTTGGTGACCGACAATAAAATTCGCTTGCTCATGAAGGCCGAACCCCGATCCGGCAGGCAAGGATTGAGGGGTGGAAACCATTTTTAAAAGCATTTTCTTTTTTTTTCTTTTTTTTTTTTTAATCAGTCAAAATTAAAAAAAAAAAAAAGCTGTGCTGGCTTTATCACGGAATCCTGTTTTCACCTTAATGACTATTAAATAATCTGTTAAAGTTAACTCAGCTGAAAAGTCATAATAAGACACAAAAGCATTGGATCTCTCAAGAACATTTCACTCAATTATGTTTAAAGAAGAGATAAAGCCTTTAGTTTCAACTTTATTCTAACCCACAGATGTACAAATCACAAAACAAAAATTAAACTTTAAATCAAAACTAAAATAAACTAATCTGTAAACAAGAAACAAGACTACTTATCTAAATCGAACAATAAAAGTAGACACAATGAGTGAAAATACATCACATGTTGAAGAAAACTATACAATTTTAAATATAAGTGTTTTTGTAGAATCTGGTTTATCAGAGATTTAATTCAATTCAGTTTATTTATATAGCTCCAAGTCACAACAGAAGTCGTCTCAGGGCACTGACCATAAATATTCATATATAAAATAAGTTAATAGAAACATTCATATTTTAAAATAATAATTTAATATTATTTATCTGAGGAGCAGACTGCTTTGAATTTAGCTCTCACTCTTAATGGTTAACTAAAGTTCATTAAAAGTTCATTAGCAGGAGATATATATATATATATATATATATATATATATATATATATATATATTAGGGCTGTTGATTGATTAAAAAAATTAACTAATTAATCGCAACTCTGTTTAAAAATTTATCGCAATTAATTGTGATTAAACACTTTTCAAGGCAACTTGTAATAAAGATGGATTAATTCATCAATTACGTCATTTACTTTTTTTTTGTTTTTACTTTGACAATGTTTAAAAGCTTTAAAATAAAATTTGCAAAGAAAATACAGCACATAACTAAAGTGCATTGCAAACATTCATTTTGTGGTTTAAAACATTTACCGTTTGATAAACAGTATGAATTAGTGTGAACTGCAAATTAGAACCTTACAGAACATTTCTGCTTTGTTTTTAAAGCACATGTACCAGATCTACTCTTCCTTTAACCAGCTTCTAAGGCAAACCAGTCTCTCTACATTACTGGAAGAGAGAGCAGCTCTCTTTTTCTGAACCATGTGGCCTGAGAGGGAGAACAGTCTTTCACAGGTACAGTGGTGGCAGGTGTGGAGAGATATTTGTGGGCAGTTTGTGCTACTCCAGGGTATGAGTCTCTTCTTTTTGACCACCACTGCAGTGGGCACTCATCCATGTCAGGTTTGGATTCTGATTTGTAGCGGTCCAGTGTAGATTGACTGGAGTCTGCCTCATCGTCTGTGTCTGAATCAGATGATGCAAGCAAGAAGACGGACATCTTCCTCTTCTTTAGTGGTGCTTCCCCTGTTGTTTGAGCACCTTGGATCTGGGTATTTCTAGCCTCTTTGAGCAAGTTGTTTAAAGAACTCCACACTTCTCCTCTCTCAGATTTAGGAAGGCATTTTAAGTCCTTGAACCTGGGATCAAGTGCAGCAGCATTCTTGAGCCAAGTGAGATTGGAGTTCTCCTTTCGTTGAGCCAGGTCTTCACAAAAGGCCTTTTTGAATCGCACTATGTTGACAGTCTGATCATCTGATGCTCCATGACTCTGAACATGTGGCAGAAGGCGGCAGCACCACAGAACAGGAGATGCAGTTCTGTCCACCCAGAGTTTCAGTGACATACCTGTGAAAACACTAAACTATAATCAGGTCTCTCTTGTAAATGAGTCCCCGACACTCAATGAGACTAACCTGTAGAAATAAAGGTTGAATGAAAATTTATTTTATTAGAGCACCTGTCACCAAAAAAGTCTTATTCTGTTTTATTTATTTATTTATTTATTTATTTTATTCATTTATTTATTCATTCATTTAGAATAAACAAAGCACATTCATCAAAAAGAAAAACATTGAATGAAAAGGGAGCAGAAAGAAGAATTTTATGTCATTGTTTAAATTTTATTATTGACTCTTTTTAAAGAAATTTTAATTGAATATTTGGGGGTAATATTTTTAATGAGGTTTATTCATGACTTGTAAAATACTATATTCAACCAAATCATAAAATTTTAATAATTTCAACCAATGAAATAATATATTTGTTGTTTAACTTCTAAAATATGCAGTAAAACACACAGTTTGTCTATTTTTTTTACACAGCTTAACTGACCCACTGACTTAACTAATATCAACTTAAGTAAAATAATAGAAGGAAACAGAAATAAAAACGTACCTGCATGGCTCAAGTAGCTCCTCCAACTTCTTCATCTTTCCAAGCTCAGCGTCTGTAATCAGGGGAGGTTTGCTGCTCTGTTGTGACAGGGTCGCCTCTATTGGTGATTTATTTTGTTGGATCCTTTGGATCATGTGTAAAGTGGAGTTCCATCTTGTGGGCACGTCTTGAATCAGGGATTCCTCTTGTTGTTTATGTGCAACTTGCTGTTGATTCAACTCTCTAGCATTAGATGGGCTGTGCTTGAAGTGACCAACAATTTTTCGACATTTGGTTAAAACATCGTCAAATCCACTGTCCCCCAGTGACACTGTGATTGTTCTCTGCAGAGCGTGAGCAGTACAAGGCAGGTGCTCGTATGGAAGGAGCCTTGCAGCTGCTGTCAGGTCCTGAGCGTTGTTATTTTTTTCTCAATGTTCCATTGTTGTGCGACCGCCTGGATGTGCTGCGCGCATGCCTCTGCATAGTGGCGCTCGGTAGATTTACTCACAGTTAAAGCAAAGGAGTGCAGGCACCAGTTCTCATCAATAAAGTGAGCCGTGACACCCAGATAGTTATCAATGCTAGCAGAAGTCCAGTGGTCGCAGGTGAGTGCGACGTATGGTGCTTACTCTAACAGAGTTTGCTGAATCGCCTTCTGGTTGTTGTACAACGTCTCTATTCTGGACATTATGGTTGACCTTACAGGTAACTGATAAGCAGAGTCCCCCAACGCCTCCCGAATCACATCCCTCAGCCCTGCATCCTCAACAATATTTATAGGCCGACAGTTTTTAGCAACCCAACGAGCAATAACCTCCGTTATTTTGTTGGTGGCTACCTTAGTCAGCGGCCCACCTCTTGCTCCAAACTGTTGCAACGTTGTCTGTCGGAGACCTCCTCCTTCTGACGTCGCTGCCACACCGGGATGTTTCGCCCTCAGGTGATATGGGAGGGATGAATTGCTTCGGTGATAATTAAATACACCTTTGCAATATATGCAAATTACTTTGGTTTTGTTCAACGCACCATCTGGTAACAACTTTAAGCAAAATTGTCAATTTAATATCGTGTCTTCCTTTTTATCCATCACTAGCTTTACTGAGCAACCGGAAGTGAGGTACAGCAACACCGAGGGGGAGCTTTTCAAATTAATCGTTGCGTTCATTTATTTTATTGTGTCAAAATAAATAAAATAACGCAAATAACTAAACGCGATCATTTCAACAGCTCTAATTATTAATTAATTATATATATATATATATATATATATATATATATATATATATATATATGTATTCTTTTTGATTTGTGAGAAACTTCAAAACAAATTCTCACCCTGTAATGTAACCTGTTTCAAGTTTGTCATGATTATGAGCTAAATCCATATTTTACATCTACAGTGTTTGTTAAATTACTAAAGTGTCATAAGAAAAGTCAAGACATTTTTAATACATCTTCATTGTCAACATCTGATGATACATCGATGGTAGGTAACAGCCTCTTATATCTTTTTAATGGCACACTGTGTCAAGAGTGGGTCTTGGATGCAATACAAGCCAGACACAGGAGTGCAAAAACAAGAACAGTTTTTATTTATTTTTGCTGCTGGTTGCTGGATAGAAGGGTCAGGGTCCAGGTGAGAGTCTAATCTTAAAAGACAGAGAGGTTAGTGACTTTGGCAAGGACGAGGGGATTCTGTGATAATAGTAAAAGTCACTAATCTTCTCAGTCTGTACGTGGCAGGTGCTGTTGTCTGCTGCAGCAGAGCAGGATGAAGCTGTTTGTGGTTTGTGGTGGGGCAATCCAGATTCATTGTCCAGTAGTCATAGCAAAGGTCATACATGGGGAAGCTGAGAGCAGAAGCTTGAGCTAATTCGTGATCCGTAGCCAAAGTCGTGAAAGGAGAAAGGCAGGGTCGACTACCGTGGTCAGAGCAAATAGTCCAAATCTGAAGAGGGGAAGGCAAAGCGAGGAATCCGTGCTACAGACGAGGGGTCAAGGTAAGGATGCAAGGCATGAAACAGGATACTGTGGTTAAAGGCTTCACTATTAGGAACCATGAGTGGTGTAATAATTCGGCACTGGTGGAGAGTGAGAATGGAGCTTATAAAGGTGCAGAGCAGGTGAACTCGGAGAGTTGAACATGCGAGTGGAATCAGGGCTGATTGCTGTGAGAAACAAGGGAGGTGTAGCATAGCTTGGAAGGAATAGGCTTGAGCTGGAGATGGGTGATAGGCATTACAAAGCAGGGAAGATAAACTATAGTATGAGGGGCCGAAACAATAACAGGAGGGAGTGAATGTGAGACGGGGCAGATGGGGGGTTAGCGGGGGCCGCTGACCATGACACACGGTCGCTCCAGAGCTGGATGTAAATAGACTAAGTAGCTTAAGGGACACCACCGCCACCAGCTGGTAAGGTGAGTTGGATTCTGGACCCCGCCTACAGAACCTGTCCTGAAGTGCATATGGAACTGCAACGTGTACCGAGTTGAACTGAGCTGACCTGAATTGATTTGAGCTGTCACTGTGGAAAAGGTATTCTGATGCATGCTCAATAATCCAGGTAGAAAAATCCAAAAAAGTTCAATCTGGTCCTCTGGACATTCATGTCCAGAAGACCAGATTGAACTTTTTTGGACTGTGGAAAAGGGGCTTTACTGCCTCCTCCTCTACAAGTAGATTAACACAATTTTATATTGTACATTCTTATATAGGTTTATTTGTGCTGTATGATTCGTAAAACCACATCAAAGCCCGAGAGCGGCCCGGCATGCACATTAATCAAATTATAACAAACAGGACTGGCCCTAATCTCAGTCGGTCCATCCAATTGCACAAAAAACATGTCTTCTGGCCTGGAGAGAATCAAAAGCAATCACATCCTTCTCATATTTGCTGAAGGGCGTATCCACAGGGACCACCATAAACAGGAGATGAATTGTGATGGGTGCACAGTTTTGTGACATCCCAGCGAAGGTGTCAAAAATAGATTGCCAAAATGTCTGCAGTTTGAGACAGGTCCAAAATGTATGCCAAAGTGTAGCTGGAGTTTGTTTATGATTACATGCAGGGTCCAGGTCGACTTTGATCTTGGACAACTTTTCTTTGTATTAGTGCAGCCAGTGCACCACCCTGAATTGATTTACAGAATGTCTCAGGCAGACTGAGGATGAATAAATGTTCTTAATGATATTTCACCAGATTGAGTCTGATATGGATTCCTACAAATTCATTTCCCATTTCAGTTTAGGTCAGTCCAAATTGGTCTCATGGTATGAACTGAGCAGTGTATAGATCTTGCTGAGGCCCCCCTTAGTATCAGATCTGCATTCCAAAATCTTAACCATAAATGTTTAGAGGGAAACAATGGCCAACAATCAGAGTTGGAGCTCACAAAATGTCTCAGCTGCAAATATCTGGAAACATGTGAATGTGAATATTAAACTTCTGTACCAGCTGCTCAAAAGGGGCAAATTTATTGACAATGTAGAGATCATGTAGTGAATGTACCCCATTCAAGACCCAGGCTTCAAAAGTAGTATCAGCTACTGAGGGAATAAACATGACTTTTTTTTGACACAGGTGCCACAAACAGTAGCTCTGTAGAGTTAAATGCATTCCTGAACAAATTCCTGATCCTAATTGTCCAGATCGCAATTGGGTTAAAAATGTAGGTTGATGCTTTTTATTCCAAATAAACACTAATAGTTGGCTGTTAAGATTGGATAATAATGATTTAATAAAGAATATAGAAAAGTTCTGATGAAACAAATACAAAAATTTGGATATAATATTCATTTTAACAAAGTTTATTCTACCCCACAGAGTATGAGTTACAGATTGCCATCTAACAATGTATTGCTTAAAGTTCACCATTAGAGGTAGATAATTAGTTTTATAGAGGTTCTTGTGATCTCAAGTTATGTAAATACCCAATAATTAAATTTTTTTAAATTAATTTTAAAAGATAGTGTCTAAGATTTCATTTTCTATAGAGGTCACAGGTATCAACTTGCCCCTTTGAAGACTAACCTTACGGTAAGATATTTCCCCAAATTTTGAAGCAAAGCAAGTAACTTAGGAATGCTAGTGAGAGGGTCTGACATATACAGAAGCATGTCATCGACTTATAAAGAAACTTTGTGCTCCTTTGTGCTCTGTGCCTAGTCAATTTATCCCCTTGATGATGGAGTCTTGCAATAAAGCTACAGCTAGTGGTTCTATTAATAACAGAAACAGAAACAGAAACAGTGAGAGGTGGTATCCTTGTCTTGTACTGCGTTATAATTCAAAGTAACTGGCTATATTTCAGTTAGTGTGGACTGCTGTCATTGGGCAAGTATATATTAACCTCACCAATGTGTAAACCTCAGCATTGGTTCTTTTCACTAGTATGACCAAATGCGAGTAAAATCAGGTCACGGACACAGGACTGCTCTTCAATGTTCTTTATTGTAGGGATCTGGTATAATAAACAGCACACAATATTCCATCAGTATGTGTGCAACAGTTGTATGCATGGATCTCCTCCAGCTTCCATTATTGCTTTTCTTTTCTTTTCTTTTCTTTTCTTTGTTTTATGTGTGATCTTTTAGGGTGCATTCACACCAGCACTGTTTAGTCCACTTTAATCAAACTCTAGCCCGTTTGCCTAGGAAGTCTGGTTCATTCGGGGAGGTAATGAGCAATCGAACTCTCATGTGGGCCAAAAAAAGCAAAGTCTGGTCCACCTAAAAACCTCGGTCTCGGTTCGATTGAAGTTCGCCAGAGTTCATGCGTTCATAATGCATTTGAACTACGCCATAGTGAACTCTGGCATGGTTCAAATGCATTGTGAATGCAAGCGTACCAGAGACTGCGCCAAAAGCAGGAAGTGGACTACATCGCAGGGCATTCTGTGTAAATACAACCAAAACAAATGCTTTGCTTCCCTGTGTGAAAAAACAGCATTCCCCATTGTCTTCTGACTCATATTCTGCTCATGCTCATTTATTCAGAGTCAGAGTCAGAGTCAGAGTTTATTTATTGTCATTCGCACCACATGTGGTACGTGTGGTGGAATGAGATTGTGTACTCAGGGTTCCAGTTACATCCCACAATAAAATGTAAAAGAAAAACAGTGTAGGTGAACACCACCTCAGAAACAGTTCACCACCTCAGAAAAAGAACACCTCATCTCAGAAAACAGTTCATCTCAGCTTAAACAGAAAAAGAGTTCACCTCATCTCAAACAAACATCATTCATGTGTTTTGTGTTTATAAGATGCATCCATTCCCTTGGGAACAAACAGACTTTGCTTTACAGGTGTTCAACTCGGCACTAACTTAGTTGACTCTAATGAACGTGTAATCAAAAAAACTGTTACTGCGCTAACTTCACCACCAATATGAACTAATTTCCCATGAAACGGACAGTTCGTTTTAACGAGTTTGGTTCAACTGACCTCGAAGTGAAACATCTGCTGAGACTTTAACTTTTATCAAAAGAAAGGAGTATTACTCCCAGGATGGGTTCCCATGAAGATAAGACATTTTAAAGAACCCTTTGTTTAAATGACATTTTCTTTTCAGGAGATGAACAGTGACACCTTTTGGAGAAACATTGCCTGCTATTAACCCCCAAATGTAATTTTCTGTTTTATCTTCAGAACTGAATTTTTATTTATGAAAATGTCTGTTTAAGTAATCTCTCTTTAAGATAATCAATTGTCTTGTTTTTCTGTTTTTAAAAGAAGAGTGACTTTTTAAAGGCAGACAGAGAAAATTGACTTTAGATGTTATAAAACATGAAAGAGTTAGGACCATCCCTCCTCCGAGAGGTGGACCAAAGTCAGTCTGTAACACACATACAGTTAAGTTAAGCTTCACTTCTACATCACATCTTCTTAACCACTTCTTCTTCAAGCACTGAACTTCGAGCAAACTTCAAGCACTGAACTTAGAGCAAACTTCAGATAAAGATGCATCCTCCTAGTGAGATATCCTAGGAAGGAAGGGAACGGGAGAGAAGCAGCCTTTTCTGCAAACGTCTCAGGACGAGAGAACCTGACCAAACCAGAGCCATCGCACCGCAGAGTGATGGATCCCAGCTGACTTCAGAGCCAGTGGCCAGAACTTCGTCCCTCCAACGGTGATCTGTGGCTTTTGAGGACACAATCCGCCTTTCCGTCACCAGAGCCTCTCAGGCCTTGCTGGTATCATTTTAAGCAGTTGTGGAACATTCTGACAGCTCTTTCTGGTGAGAGAGAGACCTTTAATGCCTTTCTGGTGATCTTACATCACAATAATCTTGCTTTACACACTACAGCTCATTTAGATACAATTTTAACTACTCCACAAACAGAACAGTCCAAAAAATTCTGCCTTTTTTAAGTTTCACTGATTTGACTAACCAACTAGACCTTTGATGCAAAGCTATTTCGTTATTCATTTGTTTGTTATGCATAATCTTCATCAGATATATCACAGATTATATTTTTGTAATAAAATACATATGTAGTGAACTAGGCCTCTGACATGAATCTTTCTCTGAAAACCTTCAGGGGACAGGAACAGTTATTTCATTGATTTGAATCCAGAAATACAAATTATCTCATCAAGAGACCATTTAATTGTATCCTGAATTAATCAATTGAAAGAACACTCTTCTTTTTGCATTATCAGTACTATTTTACAATATCTTGATACTCCAAAGTGTGTTTAGTTCATACCATTTCTAAATGTTGAAGTGAACCACTCATTTAAATCAACTGTGAATCAGTATTAATGCTTTTTAAACCTCATTAGACCTCCATCATACAGTTAAATGTCTATTTACGAAGTAAGTGTGCATTTAGTCTTCTGTCTGAATGAGGGTAGTGGACCTGATGTCGGTCGAAAGTCAGAGACAAGTTATGAGAACGAAGTGTCTTGTTTTAAAACTCTCAGACAGTAAATAAGAGCTGCTGGCACCTGCTTTGTCTCACCTCGTCATAATATTTCTCTGTCTGTACTAACCGTTTTTTAAAACATTCCTGCTGTCTCCTGACTTCTAGTGACCCTCTAACATCACTAGAACCACACCCCTGCTGGTTGTTTCAACCAATCAGGAAGTACCACGTAACAGGAAGTGGATACCCCTTTAAAAGGCAACACTTCTTGGAACTATTCAGTCTTAGTCAGTCTTCACGAAGTCAGTCTTCTTCGAAGTCTTCACGAGTCTTAAGTCTTCCAGTCTTGCTGGAACTTTCAGTCGGAGATGAGACTCAACTAAGTAGCGGATGGATCTGACCATGTGCCAAGGGTCTCTGCAGTCTAGCGTAGTCACAGCCTGCCTCGGCTGTGACTCAACCCGAGCATTAAACGCTCAACTCCTAAGGAAGCTTATTCGGTTGAACCAAGTACTTCGTCACGATTTGTGATGACCCCCAGCTACTCTAACCGGAGACGCTGAAAAGGGAGCGTACATCCCCTGCTAAGGTAACAAAGTCGCTGCACGTCCTGAAGTGTACCGGAGGGCTGAGCTGGATGTCGGAGGAAGGGTGCCATGTGCTGGTTCAACACATAACTTTCATCCATCTAAAACTTCCTCCTTAAATCTATTCTTCCTCTCTTAAACTTCTCTATTCCCCAGTAAATCAAGCTAGATGCCTTCAGAGATGAACCAGTCTCAATCAGTAATGTTCTGTTGTCTTGTTTAGTAAAGCATGCCAAGTTTATTAATCAGAACAGATCAGCAAATCAACGTGTACATGTTTTGATGTTAAATTTTGATTCTGTTAAATAAATGACTGCATTTATTCTGATGGGTCAAAGATAAAATGGCGTCTCATGTCACTGATTAAACACTCCACTCACAAGTTATCTTGGCCACATAACAGAAATTTAACTTGAAAAAGAAAATAATCCGTTGTAATTAAACAATTAGTATTCTTTGTGCTTGAACTTGCTTTAAGAATAATTAATTAGTAGTGTGTCCACAACAAAGTTGTCCTGACATACTACACATAAAATCAACTAAATTTGTGATTATTTTGGCATATCTGTGTGTATTAACTGATTTGATGCCCTTTAAACACGAGAAAATAATTCACGTTTCAGTTTACATTTAATTTGGAGTTAGAGAGTGATTTTTCCTCTAAAAAGAGAGGTGGTGCCCACAACAAGGTTATTTGCATAATAAATGCATATCTTATGAGCTTAACTCATAACTGATAATTTACGATATATATCCAACCCCGGGCAGCACAGTGGCGCAACTGGTAGAGTTGTTGCCTCTCACTGAGCAGGTCCTTGGTTCAAACCCCGGTCCATGGGCCTTTCTGGGTAGAGTTTGCATGTTCTCTCCGTGCGTGCGTGGGTTTTCTCCAGGTACTCCGGTTTCCTCCCACAGACCAAAAACATGCATGTTAGGCTGATTGGTAACTCTAAATTGTCCCTAGGTGTGAGTGAGAGCATGAATAGTTGTTTGTCTCGTTTGTCTTTATGTGGCCCTGTGATGGACTACACCCGTCCAGGGTGTACCCCGCCCTTCGCACAGTGATTGCTGGACATGGGCACCGGCACCCCCAGTGACCCAAAGTGGAATAAACGGGTAAAGATAATGGATGGATGGATATCCAACCCCATATCTCTCTACAACAGTAATAAGATCTAAGATATGAACTAAGAAAAACATCAACTAAAAATATGCTAAACACTAATAGCATAAAACAATATGCCAAACAGCAGTACAAACTTGAGTATGTGTGAGCAGATGAGCACGAATGAACACAGCAACATAAAACATAGCAGCAGCAACATGATGTGATTTTTCACAGTGGTTATCCTGGTTAGATAACCATGAGTCTTAACAGCCTCAGGGTAGAAGCTGTTCCTCAGTCTATTGGTTCTACACTTAATGCTCCTTAACCTACTTCCTGAGGGGAGCAGGGCAAAGGGTGTGTATGATGGGTGAGTGGGGTCCTTCATGATGCAGGTGGCCCTCTTCCTGCATCTAAATGTTAACTGGACTGTACTTAAATAGCACCTTTCTATCTGATCAATGTACTCAAAGTGCTTTACACTACAATCTGTGCCCTCATTTACCCATTCATACAGCACTAAAAGATCTCTACAACACTAATTGAACAGATTATTCTAAAGAGACTAATCAGAGCTTTATCACATTCATACACCGATGGGACACACATCGGAGGCAATGAGGGGTTCCCTTTCTTGCCCAGGGACACTTCGGCATGTGACTGCTGGTGGATTCGAACCCCCAACTTTTACATTGGAGGACGACTGCTCTAACCACTCAGCCACAGCCGCCCAAGATGTGTAGATGTCTTTGATTGTGAGGAGGCTGACTCCAACGTACTTCTGTGTAGCATTCAACACTCTCTGAAAAGCTTTTCTTTCTGCAGCTGTGCAGCCTCCATGCCACATGTTAATGCTGGAGCACAGGATGCTCTCCACTGCACACCTGTAGAAGGAGGTGAGGACTGTGTTTCCCAAACCTTCTCACCTCAGCCGCCTGAGGAAGAAGAGTCTCTAATGAGCTTTCTTGATCAGGATGGTAGTGTTGTTGCCCCAGCTGAGGTTGTCATTCAGGTGCACACCCAAATACTTGTAGCTGGCGACCACTTCCACAGCAGATTCTCCTATGTTTGGGGGTGGGGGAGGTGTGTTTGTTCCTTCTGAAGTCCACAACCATCTCCTTTGTCTTCTTTAGTTTGACGTGAAGGTTATTCTCCTTGCACAAGCTCTCCAGGTGTTCCACTTCCTGCCTGTAGATGGACTCATTTGTTTCTGATGCATCCCACCACCGCTGTATCATCTGCAAACTTTACAATGTGACAGTCTGGATGGATGGGTGCACAGTCATACATGAGCAGAGTAAACAGAACAGGGCTCAGCACACATCCCTGAGGGGGAGCCAGTGCTGAGGGTTATGGTGGAGGAGAAGTTGTAGATCCTCACTGACTGTGGTCTGTTAGTTAAGAAGTCTAGGACCCAGTTGCAAATGGAGGGGCTTAGTCCTAGTGTAAGTAGTTTGTCCATCAGGGTTTGGGGGATCATAGTATTGAAGGCAGACATGAAGTCCATAAAGAGCATATGGATGTAGGAGTCCTTCTGCTCCAGGTGGTTGTGCAATGTGGACCACAGTGGAAGGATGGTATCCCTCTGTCAGTCTCACTGTGTCTGTACTCCCTAGTCTCTCATTAATTACCCTGATCAGTTCCACTCACGTGTCTTCCAGGTGTTTGTAATTTGTCTTGTCTAGTCTGTGTATAGAAGCCCTGGTCTGTCTCAGTCTTTGTCGGTCCATCGTCTAGTATCCTCCTGTGTCCCTCGTGTATTCTGACTTGTAAGTGTATGCTGCCACATCAGCTATTTATTTTCATTTTTAAATTATTTGTTATTTTTACATCATGGCCTATGCATCCTGCCTGCACACATGGGTTTGTTCCTGCTCAGCTCAGTCTGAAAACCGTGACAGTATGGAATGACCAAACCAGTACCCAGTAGGCAGAATTTCCTCAGCTTCACTCACATGTCTGCATGTCCCGACACAGATGGGTGAGCCTGTGATCCGGTGCGATGGGTTCCAGACTGAACTTGTTCGTACACGAGGATACCACAGCCAGGAGGTAGAGATCCTGCCTTCACCCCTCCGACTACTTGAGGAAAAACGAAAGTACTAGCTCCGTGAAGACCATCTGACCTCCGAGCCGAGTTTCACCTCGTCTTGGGAACTAATTGGCTTCCTGGGATGGACATCGGGGAGGACACTGAGCCGGAGGATGAGCTCTGTTCCACTCCTGCCCCTTGTTCTCACCGTCACCACCAGAGCGGCATAAAACGGACCAGGAAGCGGTCCACTACACTCAGTCTGGCACATGCAGCTGAGTCGACTCGGTCTGGCGAGCCACTCCTGCTCAGTCCGGCAAGATTGAGTCTTATGAGCCTAGTCCCAGTGTCTCTGTGGGGGCGGGTCCCATTGCTTCACCTCCCAGTGAGGGCGGAACTCAACACCTCATCCCCGCATAGAGCTTCACTAAAGACTGGAACCAACACACCTCAGCTCCAACCCAGTGACTTCACCCAAATAAAAGGGGCTTTACAAAATCTACTCTTCTCAGCTAAACACAACACAGACTGCTTAGACACTGTGCTCTCCCTTGCAAAGAAACTATTACTATCTCAACCTGGTATAACCCAACTTTCAGAATATCATCAGCTTTTAATTGAAATAAGGACTATGAAAGCACAACCAGACTCACCTATGAACTCAGACTCTGGTCCAGAGTCAGACTCTCTTGCTGCAGAACCAGTGCTGGGCTCCCTGGCTGCAGAACCAGTCCCAGCCTCTCTGGCTGCAGAACAAGTTCCTGGCTCCCCAGCTACAGAGCCAATTTCTGAAGGAGGCCCTGAACCTAAAGAGGAGCTCCGGTCCAATCCTGGCCCTGAACCACATTGTTGCCAACAGAGGAGAGGTTGGTGGCAGAAAGGTTCCAGGGACTCGGCCCCTGCTCATGTGCCTGACTCGGCCCCTGTCCTAACTCTCTGACTTTCCAGCTCCAGACTCAGTCATTTTACTGTCAGACCCTAAACCACTGGCCCCCTGTTTCCTAGAGAGAGTCCAGGAGGACGCTTCTCATTCAGCCTTGGAGAGGGTCCTAGAGAACTTCTCTCACTGCACCATGCTTGCCATGGGGCCTGATCCACCTACAGTACCTTCCCTGGTTCCTGTGCCTCTGTGGGAACTGGCACTGATGTACCACCTCTGAGTGTCGCTGTGGGGGTCGGACCAGGGTTGTCACTACCTTCCAATGTCTCTGTGGGAGTCCAGACGGGCTCCTCTTCTTCCAGTTCTGTTGGGAGTGCCCAGACAGGCTCCTTTCCACTGCCTACTGCTGTGAGGTCCATGCCGTTTTCTGCAGAGAGTTCAATGTTTCTGAGTTCCATGTTCCTGAGTTCCATGTTCCTGAGTTCCATGTTCCCAAGTTCCATGTTCTCGAGTTCCACATCTGCTCCAGACCCTGCTGCAGAAAACCCTGCTGTAGAAGACCCTGCTGCAGAAGACCCTGCCGCAGAAATTCCAGCTACCGAAGATCCTTTAATACAATCATTCCGGACATTCTTATAAATATATTAGACAGTCTTGCCCCCCCACCCCACACACACACACACACACACACATGCGCCTGACATGCGTTTCGGGTGGTCGCTGAGGCAAAAACTCAGGCATGGGAGGAGTTCGGAGAGGCAATGGAGAATAACTTCTGCACGGCTTTGAGCTGATTCTGGTCCACCATCCAGCATTTCAGGGGGGAAAGCGGTACGCCACCAGCACTGTTTATAGTGGGAGTGGTGTGCTGCTGACCTCAACTCGGGATGTTGTGGGTCGGTGGGCAGAGTACTTTGAAGACCTCCTCAATCCCACCGGCATGTCTTCCACTGAGAAAGCAGAGCCTGGGGACTCTGGGTCGGGCCCTCCAATCTCTGGTGCTGAGGTCACTGAGGTGGTTAAAAAGCTCCTTGGTGGCAGGCCCCAGGGGGTGGATGAGATTCGCCCGGAGTTCCTTAAGGCTCTGGATGTTGTGTGGTTGTTTTGGCTTACGCGACTCTGCAATATTGCGTGGACATTGGGGGAAGTTCCCCTGGATTGGCAGACCGGGGTGGTGGTCCCCTTATTCATAAAGGGGGACTGTAGAGTGTGTTCCAACTACAGGGGAATCACGCTCTTAAGCCTCCCTGGTAAGGTCTATTTCGGGGTTCTCGAGAGGAGGGTCTGTCGGATAGTCGAACCTCGGATTCAGGAGGAGCAGTGCAGTTTTTGTCCTGGCCGTGGAACACTGGACCAGCTCTACACTCTCAGCAGGGTCCTGGAGGGTGCATGGGAGTTTGCCCAACCGGTCTACATGTGCTTTGTGGACTTGGAGAAGGTGTTCGACCGTGTCCCTCAGGGCACCCTGTGGAGGGTACCCCGGGAGTATGGGGTACCGTGCCCTTTGATACGGGCTGTTAGGTCCCTGTATGACCAGTGTCAGAGCCTGGTCCGCATTGCTGGCAGTAAGTCGGGCTTGTTCCCTGTGAGAGTTGGACTCCGCCAAGGTTGCCCTTTGTCACCGATTCTGTTCATAACTTTTATGGACAGAATTTCTAGGCGCAGCCAAGGTTTTGAGGGGATCTGTTTTGGTGGCCTTAGTATTGTATCTCTGATTTTTGCAGATGATGTGGTCTTATTGGCTTCATCAGATCGTGATCTACAGCTTTCACTGGAGCGGATCGCAGCTGAGTGCTACGCGGCCGGGATGAAGATCAGTTCCTCCAAATCCGAGGCCATGGTCGTGAGCCAGAAAAGGGTAGAGTGCCCTCTCCAGGTCAGGGAGGAGGTCCTGCCCCAAGTGGAGGAGTTCAAATATCTTGGGGTCTTGTTCACGAATGAGGGAAAATTGGAACGTGAGATCAATAGGCCGATACGTTCAGCATCTGCTGTGAAGTGGGCACTGTATAGGTCTGTCGTGGTGAATAGAGAGCTGAGTCAAAAGGCGAAGCTCTCAATTTACCAATCGATCTACGTTTCTACCATCATCTATGGTCATGAGCTTTGGGTTGTGACTCAGAGTAGAGCCGTTGCTTCTCCACATTGAGAGGAGCCAGTTGAGGTGGCTTGGGCATCTGTTTAGGATGCCTCCTGGACGCCTCCCTGGTGAGGTGTTCCAGACACGTACCACTGACAGGAGGCTCAGAGGAAGACCCATGACACGCTGGAGGGACTATGCTTCTTGGCTGGCCTTTGAACGCCTCGGGATTCCCCCGGAAGAGCTGGCCCAAGTGGCTGGGGAGTGGGAAGTCTGGGCCTCCCTACTTAGGCTGCTACCCCTGCGACCCGAGCCCGGATAAGCGGAAGAAAATGAATCGATGGATGGATGTTGTCAGTTGACCTAATTAGTGTTAATTGGTCTTCCAGCTGTTCATTATATGCTCAATTTCCTTTCTCCAGCCACTTATTGCTACTTGTCCCAACTTTTTGGGGATTTGTTGACACTGTGAAATTTTGAATCAACATATTTTTCCTTTAAAATGTTACATTTACTCAGATTAAACTTTTGATCTGTCATCTATGTTATATTACAAATAAAATATTGACATTTGCCATCTCCACATTATTGCATTCAGTTTTATTCACAATTTGTTTAGTGTCCCAACTTTTTTGGAATCCGGTTTGTACTCCTTACTTCTGCTGAGGTCACACTGAGAAGCTCTTCATCTGGTGGTGAGGTGAGTCTGGTGCTGGGTAGTCTATCTGGGTCTTCAAAGCATGTATAGAATTTGTTGAGGGTATCAGGTAGTGATGAGTCTCTAGGGCATTGTTCACTCTTGCCTTTATAATCTGTTATACACTTAATGCCCCTCCACATGCTCTGTGGGTATTGTGAGGTGTTTGTGCAACAACTTTTACACTGTAATTGCATACTCCACCTCCCCTCGACTTCCCCGTTAGCTCGCTGCAGCGGTCTGCTTGGAAAAACAGTTTGTCGTCCAACTGAAAGAATGAATCTGGCATATCACTGGTAATCGATGATTCTGTAAGACAGATCACCACACATTTTTTCATCTCCTCTGAGGCGCCCACTCTCAGACTAAGCAAATCCATCTTGTTGTCCAACAAGCGGACGTTTGATTGAAAGAGAGAAGGTATCAGGAATTTTCCAGCTTCAACATTAGCACGTAGTCTCACCGGAACCCCACCCGGCATCCTCTCTTCTTAAGCCGAGATCAGCATCTCCTCCTCTGCCCTTTGGAGCACCTCTGCTGCAACTTGCAGATATATGACTTTAAAATCTGCATTCTGCTGAGTGCAGTTTTGAGTTCTTTGCTGATCGTTGCTATATATCGTGGCAAATCTGCTCTTCTTCTCATCAGTTCTGTTCGTCTATAATTCACACGCATAAATCGTGCGGAGTCAGGCACGGAGTCAATTTCAAAACTCCTAAAAATTTGATCGTACCGGGAGCCTGTGAAGCTGCAGCTGCTCTGAGCGTGGCCATCTTGGCCATCTCTTGGTGACATCTCTTACAGGTAACTTGGTATTTAGAAAGAAATTTGTGCAGATCTGCAAGTCACCATTTTTCTTCCAAACAAGAACAAGAGGTGAGGCAAACTCCCTGGTTGATTCACAGAATATATCCTTCTCCTCCATCTCATTCAACACTTGACGGAGCTTCTGGTACTCAGAAAGGGGCACACGGCGATAGGGCAACCAAAATGGTCTCTCATCAGTCAAGTCAAGTCAATTCACATTTATTCATACAGCACATTTAAAAAAGTGCTTACCAAAAAGGATCACAGCATCAAATATTAATAACAACATATTACAGTAACATGAATAAAAGCATAAAAACATTAAATATAATGAGAAACAATGAAATACTAAATCAAATCACCCTACGTTAAATGTCAGGGAGTAAAAGCAAAATGGATGAACACAATCATCAACAACAAAATACCAAATGAGATCACACTGTGTTAAATGCCAATGAGTACAGATGAGTTTTGAGGAGATATTTAAAAGTAGAGACTGAGGTGGCCTGTCAAATGTTGATGGGCAGATTATTCCAGAGTTTAGGGCCCATGACTGAAAACGCCCGATCTCCTCTGAGCTTCAGCCTGGTTTTTGGTATGGCCAAAAGCAGCTGGTCTGATGATTTCATGGCCCGAGAAGGAGTATAAGTATGAATGAGGTTGGAGAGGTATGAGGATGCAAGGCCGTTAACACACTTAAATGTCAGCGGAAGAATCTTAAAATCAATTCTGACACACAAGAAGCCAGTGAAGAGAGGACAGAACTGGAGTAATGTGCTCAAACCTAAAAGTTCCTGTTAGTAGCAGAGCTGCAGCATTTTGGACAAGCTGGAGACATGAGAGAGACCTGACTGACCCCAGAATAAAGCGAGTTACAGTAGTATAGCCGGGTTGTAATAAATGCATGGACTAATTTTTCAAGGTCAGATCTGGACAAGACGGACTTGAGCTTAGCTATCTGCCTTAGCTGAAAGAAGCGTTTTTGAAGAACAGAATTTATCTGTTTATTAAACTTAAAGTCCGAGTAGAAAACTATCCCGAGATTGGTAACAGACCGTTTTAATATGGCTGAAGGGAGTCCAGGTTTGCAGGATCAGTGACAGTGGCAGAGCTAGGGTTAAACACAATGACCTCAGTCTTCTGATCATTAAAACTCAAAAAGTTTGCAGCCATCCAAGTCTTGATGTCATCAAGACATTGGAACAAAGGGCGAATAGAGGAGGAACTGTTAGGTGTTAATGGCAGATGAATCTGAGAGTCATCAGCATAACAACGAAAGGAAAGACCATGTTTCCTCAGGATAGACCCTAAGGGGAGGAGATACAAAGAAAACATTAGGGGTCCAAGAATGGAGCCTTGTAGGACCCCGCGGGAAAAAGGCACTGAAGTAGATAGAGTGTTAGCAAAATTAACACAGAAACTCCTGTCGCTCAGGTATGAATGGAACCATCTAACGCTGCACCAGTAATCCCAACCCAGTGTTCTAGCCGGGATAAAAGGATACTGTGGTCCACAGTATCAAATGCAGTGGTAAGGTCAAGGAGTACTAGCACTACAGACTGACCAGAGTCATTTGCCAGAAGAATGTCATTGCAGACCCTAACTAAGGCTGTTTCGGTACTGTGTAATTTCTTAAAGCCAGACTGAAAGATCTGAAGAATAGAATTTCCACTCAAGAACTCATTTAATTGAGTGAAAACTATTTTCTCCAGGATCTTAGAAAGAAAGGGAAGTTTGGAGATGGGTCTGAAGTTTGAGCAGGTTGAAGGGTCAAGTCCGTTTTTTTTTATTAAAGGAGTTACCACTGCATGTTTCAAAGCGTCAGGAACTACACCTGTAGCTATACTGCTGTTTATCAGTGAGTCGGATCCTGTGCACTAACCCTTTTCTCCTCACCACAGTCTAAGTGGTTGCGGGAGAGCGCACCCTCATAACTGATCACGAGATCTGCCAGCTTTCTCCGCCAACCATCCAAGACTTCACAAGATTGCAGGTCAAGACCACCCAGACCAGCACTTTTCAGTCTCTTTCCTATATTATTATTGTCTTCTACTGTAGAATCAACATCAGTGTTTTTGACAGAGAAGGACTGATATAAACATGCTACATCTTTCATATCCATGTCCTACATAGCAAGTCAAGTGTAGCCATCAGCCAGTTTAGCATTCCTGCATATGGTAACAGGACCACTGGAAGCATTTAGGATCTTAAGAGGGACTAACCTGTGTCTCCGAAGTACTGTCACGATTCTTGCTACTAGGATTCCTCTGGGAGCAGAGTGAAAAGATGTGGACTCAGACAGCACAGATAAACCTGGTAATAACTTTATCCCCTTGGGAAGTTTGCCCCATGCAAGATACTCAGTGCCATCTTTCACAGTGAGTGACAGCTGTGTTACATCTCACATTCCCAACTTTGCCTGGAGCATCTTCACCAGACCAACAGTCCAGGCCAGCAAGCAGGGGGGATTCCTTAAGCTCGGAGGGACGTATGCTTGGTGTGGAAACAGCTTCCCAGTAGGAGTCATTCTTCAACTGGTGCAACAGATGATTAATGACATTGGAGCCCATGAGCAGGTCACTCTGTTCTTTTTTTACAATAAAGTTGGGACTGACAGCTTGCATCCATAGATCTCCATATCCAGATCCACTATTGAAGTCGTTTTCACTTTGGCACAGGGCTTAATTTGTAAACTGATTGATGCCGTAACAGTGGGAAGGCCGGTGTGTGAGTGTGTGTGTGTGTGTGGGGGGGGTGGGGGGTGGGGGGGGGATTTTGAATAACAAAGATGGAATCCATCCATCCAATTTTTTATTAAATTGGACTGCCTTTTTGACATTTTGATCGCTGTTGTTAATTTGAGAAATTAGCGCCCTTGTTTTGAAACGTGACGTATAATGTGAATGATGTAGTGAACTAGGCCTGATGTCAAAACCTTGACCTTAGGACCTTGTGGGACAGAAACTGTCATTTCATTGATTTGAATCCAGAAATACAGGTTGACCCATCCTGAGACTTTCTTTCTTGAATTAATCAAGTAAAAGAAGACTACTTTCTATTATCATTACCATTTTACAAATGTTTTGATTATCAAATTGTGTTAGTTCAAACAATGTTTACATGTTGAAGTGAACTACTCATTTTTAAATCAACTGTGAAACAGTAATAACGATTTTTAATCCCCATTCAAAGAAGAAATCAGGTTAATGATGCATTGTCTGATTTTCTGTCTTCAATGAGCAAGGGTGTAAGTTGGTCAAAGTTCAAGTTTCGGTCAACTGCAAGTTTACTGAAAAAGAAATGTCATGTTTAACTTTTACAGCAAGATACTAGAGAATTGACTCCACGAAGTCTGAAGTTCTTCATAATATCTTTTGTCTGTTCTTAAACAATCTTAATCTTTTTCCTTGACTTTTCATAGCACCTTACATCACAAAACACACCTCTGTTTTGGTCCATCGACCAATCAGAAACTCCCAAATGAACCGGAAATAGAGCTCTTTAAATGTTGGTACTTCCTAGTTCAACCCAGTAAGTTGGGTCGAGAGTTTGAGAAGAGTCAGCTGATGATGGAGAGTTCTGCAAGAGGTTCCACCTCCAGTTGGAGTCGGGTGGAGAGTTTGCAGCTCCAGTCGTTTGGGAGTAGATGAAGAAGTTCTGCAGTTCTGAAACTCAGCAGTTCCAGAGTTCATGAAGGCTGGAATTCAGGATGCTGATGAAAGAAAGAAAATCAAGCTGAACCAGAGAAGATCTGGGAATTATGAAAGTCTGTTCTGGATGATCTCACGACTCCCGAGGTTTAGCTGTTCTTACGGAGACGCTGAAAAGTGGCTCGAAGTGGAACTTTACGCCGGAACTGACATATCTTCAGAAAGGTAAAAAGTCGATCTTCAAC
>NC_056506.1:5852518-5892804 GCF_014905685.2 Nematolebias whitei | reverse complement strand
CACAGACTCATGTTCATGTTTGTGCTGATGTTCAATGTTTTATGTTATGAGTGCTTAGTGTATATTTAGTTGATGTTTTTCTCAGTTCATATCTTAGATGTTATTACTGTTTTTCTTATACATTTTATTGTTGGATGTAACTGGGACCCCGTGTACATAATTTCGCTCTACCACATGTACCACATGAGGTGCGAATGACAATAAAGAAACTCTGACTCTGACTGACTCTGACTCTGATAATGTAAAAAGGAAGAGTGTTCTTTCAATTGATTAATTCAGGATACAATTAAATAGTCTCTTGATGAGATAATTTGTATTTCTGGATTCATATCAATGAAATAACAGTTCCTGTGCCCTGAAGGTCTTCAGAGACAGGTTGAGGTCGGAGGCCTAGTTCACTACAGTCCCCCCTTTGGAAATCATCGCCTGTCCATGGGGATGAATTCCAACATGAACTTACACCTCCGAATGTCCTTGATCTTGATGTACTCCAGCAAGAGGAAAACAAAAGTCAAAGAAGGTAATCCCACAACGGTTTATGTAATTCTACAATGTTGTTGGTAATTCCATAATGTTGTTGGTAATTCCATTGCAGCAATGCTTTAACCCCTTGGAAACAAAGTCTGTAATCCATTGGAAAAAGTCATATAATCTACAAGGATAAATCCACAATGATTGGAAGTGTTGATTGATCAGCATGCAGAGGGGTTCCCTCGAATGAACTGCAGAGGCGACCACTGGATGGAGTTTGGAGACCCACGTTGGAATTGTAGGTCCCTTCAGCAAAGGTTGCTAATGGTGGTTCCCAGTGGATGCCATTCTGGTTCTTTGTGTTCATGCATTTATGTGGTTTTAGTTGGGCTTATGAGTGGGATTTTACATAAGACCTTAACCTATATGCACCTGGTGTGTAAGCTATCATGGTTTAGATCAGCTACATGTACCAGTATGCTGAATAAGTATATATAGGGATTTATACCTATAGAAGGGCATTCCAAACTATTCTTCCATTCCTAACTTGGTTTAAGTTAGATTTACATGGCAAAATATAGTTTGGTTCAATTGTCCGTTGTCCCTTTAGACGAATGGCTTGAGGTTTTGGTTTTTTGGTTTTCCCCCTAAATGTTTTGGAGTCTATGGCAAGACTCAACTTAAGGATTAGCTAGCCCCCCCCAACCCCGAATAGGATTGTTTGAGTAGGTTCGGCTTGAGCGTCGTGATACCAATGTCGGTTATGGTACTTAAGGTATCATTAATCTACATTGACTCCTCAAAGATTGAAGTTTAACAAATGAATTGCATGTTGGCATAGTTAAAGTCCTCATAGTCTCTAACAAAAGTACACACAACATCCATTCTTGCTGGGGGTGTTCAGAAACAATACCAAAACCAAATAAACGATGTCTCAACATCGACAAAAGTAGTGATTAAGCAACCAGAATAACAACGTTTCAACATCGACAAAAGTAGTGATTAAGCAACTAGAAACAACGTTTCACTGCAACACTCACTCTGACTATCAGATTCGATCACGTTATTGCGTCTGAGTTGTTATCTTAACACTTAATCAAGCTTGGACTTATTTAGTTTCTGCTTGGACGACCTTTTTTCCCACGAGGTCTGAGTTTGTGAGATATTTGTCTCCTGTGGAGTTATTGAACGCCTTGTGTAGTTTAACCTGGTTTTGATGTACCCATTTAACAATTGACTCTTTTTGGCCTTTGCTGATTTTGATCTAGTAGACAAATGGAGACAGTTTGTCCGTTATCAGGTGGGGTCCAGTGCACCTGGGCATCAGTTTGTGGGCGAGAGTTCCGGTCCCGGACTCTCTTTTCCCGGTTATGGGGGCGAACGGGTAGTACCAGACCCTATCTCCCACTTGGAGTTCCTCGTGAGAGGCCTGTTGGTCATAGTACGCCTTTCGTCCTCCAGCGGATTTTTCCAGGTTTTTCTGGGCAAACGAAAAGGTGTTTTTAAGGTGTTCTTCCAAGTCATTCATGTATTGTTGTGTGGTGTAGGCTGTTGCCATGGCGGCATCGCCTGGTTGGTTTAACAGGTGTAGAGGGAGAGTCATTTGTCGACCCATCATCATCTCGAAGGGAGAGATGCCAGTCGATGTGTGTGGAGTGGCCCTTATGGCCATGAGGACCAGAGGGAGTTCACGTCCCAGTCCTTGTGGTTTGCGGCTACCCATTTCTTCAAAATACTTACCACAGTTCTGTTTGCTCTCTCCACTTGGCCTGAGGCCTGTGGGTGGTAGCCAACATGGAAGTTGACTTTGATGCCTAGCATCTTCCACAGTTCTTTCATCACTTCAGCTGTGAAGTGTGTACCTTGGTCTGAGTTCACCCTGAGGGGAAGTCCAAACCTTGAAAATACATGATTCATTAGTATTATAGCAGTTGTTTGTGCTGTGTCGTTAGGAGCTGGTAGGCATTCTACCCATTTGGTAAATGCGCAAGTTACCATGAGAAAATATTTATTTCCTCTAGTGCTCTTAGTAAGTGGTCCAACCCAGTCAATCTGGAGGTCGGACCATGGGAATGCAATGCCTCTACTTTGCAGTGGTGCTCTGTGGAGTGGTCTGGATGGCTGAAACTGGCCACAGACCAGGGACCCTTTTATGTAGTTCTTGACATCCTTTTTCATTCCAGGCCAATAAGCAACTTGTTTTAATGCTTTCAGCATGGCGTTATCTCCCTTGTGTCCTACAGGATGGGAGGTCATGCGCATGAACTAACATCAACCCCCTGTGGTCATGGGGGACCAGTAACACAGGTGAGGACTTCGGTCCATGAGCAAAAATTACGATTGCCCTTGATTAGTTTTAGCTGTTTGCGCAGCTGAAAGGGGACTTTAAGGTCTGGATTGGAATCCAGGTCGGCTTCGGACAGAGTGTTTTTTTCTGGGTCAGTCAAGTACAACATCATCGAGTTTATCGCAGGATCTGACTTCTGCAGTTGGATGATGTCTGGGTCAGTCAGCATGGGTTGTACAGAAACTGTGTTGTCAGCAGGCTTGGCTGCAGCCTGTGCACGTGTGACTACCATTACCTCGGCTGTAGGTTGTACTGACAGAGATGCGAGCAGCCAGGAGGGGTCAAAGGACCACAGAGGGCCGTCCACGGCTCCGTCCTTGGCTAGGAAGTCTGCAAGGTCATTATACCGCTTGTCATCGCATAGGACTCTAGAATGTCCTGGAACCTTCTTCCAGTAGACCTGTAGGTCATGTGATGACACCAAGTGATCACATGCCATGAAAAGCTCTTTGTGTTTGACCACTTTCTTGTTGCTTGTGAGAAAGCCATTCTGTTTCCACAGAGCGAGATGACACAAGAAACTAAGTCGAGCGTAATTAGAGTCCGTGCAGATGACTAGCATTTGGATGGAGTGTTCTACTGCCATCTGGAGAGCAATTAGGATTCCTGCTATCTCAGCATACTGAGAAGTCTGAGAGCCTTATTTATAGCTAAAATTGACCTCTTGTTGGTCTTGGAGGAGAATCCCTCCAACACCTGATTTGCAGGTTTGTTCATGGTGGAATGAGCATCCATCCACGTACAGTGTTGCCATATATTTGCAGATATTGCTGTCAAAGTAGTGGTGATTCGGGTCATCACTTACTGAGGGTTTTTCCGCAGCTGGCGGTTGGTTGGCTGGTACATCTTGTGTACCTTACTGGCAGACCTCTGGAATGGTCTGTCCAGCCATAAGGTTTGCTGTGTCTAGCACAGGAGGATACTTTTTGGCTGGTTTTAGTGACCACAGCACATTGTGGCTGGTGTCCACTCGGACACCTAATCTTACCAAGATGTCAGAGCCTATGTAGGTTGCATGTGGTAAGTCTGGGACCACGAGGAATGGGTGTACCAGTTCACATTGGTTCCAAATCAGTTTCAGGTTAATGACTCTTTTCGCAGTCATCACTCGTGAACTGATGCAATACAATGAAAAGCGGAAAGCTTTCTCGATCAGAACTGGACCCAAATGTTTTTTAACCAATGTTTCGTAGACAGCTTGGTTAATAGCAGATTTATCTGTCTACAGCGACAGTACAGCATCGTCGGTTTGGGATCCTTGGATTTATACACCTTTAACTACCAACGGTAGGTAGTATCCGGTGGGCTCTGACTGTCTCAGCCTGCAGAGGAGGATTTCTTGATCAGTCAGAGTTGGGTCCACCGGTTGGGTCTCTTTGGTTTCACATGCTTTTAAAGGCTTACTTACCGGGACTGTGTTCTCTGCTGAGAGGTCCTCGGTGCCTTCTGCGGTGCCTGCTGTTGGGCAGTCTGTGACTGTCTCAGGAGGCATGAGTATTGGCAGGGGTTTGCTCACTCTGGCCCACATTGTCTGTTCACCATAATCTATAATCGCCTCATTGCGATTTATAAAATCCTGGCCGATCAAAAATAGGAATGAGTCAACCATAGACACATGTACCGGGTGGTATAGTGTCATCTCGCCAACCTGCTTGTGAACCATAGCTATAGCTGTTAGGGTTGTCCTCGTCTCTGCGAGGCCCTGCAGTTCTATAGCACGTTCGATGAGAGGTATTTCCCTGTGAACACCGTTAGCGGCGGTCCTGAGCTCCTCGAACAGTTTGGCTGACATAATAGTTATGTCGGCTCCACCGTCCAGTAGGGCTTCATGTGTGAGGACCCCTTCAAGTGTGATCGACAGGTAAGCTTTTTTAGGGACCCCCTTTCCTTGTAGGAACCTTGTCGGTGACGTGTGATTGTACCCCCCCCACTTTTCTGGTGAGGGCCCGTCAGAGATTACAACAACAACGTCATGGTGACTGTTTGTGACTGCAGTAACGGTGTCGTTTGTGTGCTCTGACTCATCAGCAATGATATTGCCACACAACGTGTCAGGTTGTTTGTCCGTGGCAACACCTTTCAACATTTCCAAGAACCGACGCACACTCTCTGTCTCATCTGAGCTCAGATGTCTTGGGCTCTCTTTCTGGACCCACTGCTGTTTCTTTTTTGTCTCAGGCTGTTCAGGCCGACGTGGTGGGGAAGCAGGTCCCCTCCTCTGGGGTTCCCAGTGGGATCCCTGGTTGTATGTGTCACCTTTGGTGCCATACTTTTTACCCTTAGGGCGTGCGCCCCCCTTCTGGTACCTTCGTTCATCCTCTGGTTTCTTGGGAAACCATTTAGGATCTTGTCTGGACCAGGGAGCACACATCTATTGTGGTTTGGCTGCTGGTAAACCTCGTTTCCTCTCGCCTTTTTTGGGAGGAGGAGCTGAAGCTCTCATCCCTTCCAGTTCTAATGATTGGGCAGGAATCCTCTCACCTGGGAACACCTCAATGGTTGTCTTTGCCTGTGAACGGGCCTCAAAGACATTCACAGCACATTTTTTTTATCTCACTGATGGTTTTCTCTTTGAAATTAGCCATCATCTTCACTGACATCGTTATGTCAGGGTAGAGATTTTTGCTGAAAACGAACTTAAACGCTTCCTCCACCTCCATGCCGGTTTTGTTCCTGTAACCAAAATAAGCCTGAAAAATTCTGGAATAATATGCCCTTGGGTGCTCATTCTTACCTTGCATGACCTTGTCGATGGCTGGGTAACCACCAGGTTTTATAATAATAATTTTATTTATAAAGAATCTCATGAAGTCATCACTGCTTATAGTTGTAGGGACACATGGTTCAACAGAAATGGGACTTTTAATTAGTCTAGCAATAGTACTAAACAGAAACCTAGGGTTATTTTTATTCTCCTTTATTAAAGATGAGTATATAAGGTTCTAGCGTTATGGAGAGCTTGTTTTATATCTTAGAAGACTATCTTTCCAAGTTAAATAAAATTCTTCAACATTAGTAGAGCGCCATTTTCTCTCCTGGTTTCTAGATGCCTGCTTTAAAGTACGTAACTCAAAAATGAACCAAGGAGCCAGTTTCCTCTGATTGATTACTTTCTTTTTCAGTGGAGCAATTTTATCAAGTGAAGTTTGCATTGAAGTTGTAAGATGATCAACTAGATGATCTAAGTCACTGTTCTCTGATACATTACTCTGCAAGACAGAGGAAAACATTGATGGAAGAGATTGTTTAAATTTGGTTACAGCATTTTCTGATAAGCACCTGCTGAGATGAAATTTACTCTCAGTGACTGTGTAGTCATTTAATGTAAACTCAAAGGTTATTAAAAAATGGTCGGACAGAATAGGATTTTTAAGGAACTATTACCAAGTCCTTAATCTCTATACCATAGGTCAGAACTAAATCAAGAGTGTGATGATGATAATGAGTAGATGTGTGGACGTTTTGGGTAAAACCAAACGAGTCTATTAAATTATTAAAGGCTATGCTTAAACTATCACTCTCAACATCTACATGAATATTGAAATCACCCATTCTGAGGATTTTATCAGTATTTAATAGTAAGTCAGTTAAGAATTCGAAAAATTCAGACAAAAACTGAGAGTAAGCTCCTGGTGGACGATATATAACAACTAGTAAAAGTGGCTTTTCTGATTTCCATTTTGAATAAGAAAGACTGAGGGACAGTGATTCTAAAGAATCATAAGTAATAACTGATTTGGCATTAATCAATAATCCTGACTGAAAAATAGAAGCTACTCCTCCACCTCGGCCAGTTTTTCTAGGAACATGAAAATTTAAATAATGAACAGGAGTGGATTCATTTATACTAACAAAATCTTCCTGTTGTAGCCAAGTTTCTGTCAGACAGAATAAATCTATATGATGAACAGTTATCAGTTCTTTAACTAACAGGGATTTAGAGGAAAGAGATCTGATGTTCAATAATCCACATTTAATGATTTTATGATTTTGCTCTGGCAAAGTAACTTTTTATATTAATCAGATTTTTATGGTTTATATTTTTAGAGCTGATTTTTGGTTTATTTAATTTGAGCCGTGGGCGAGTTGACACTGTTTCAATGGTGGTGTGGATGGATAAGAGAGGAGAAGCATTCGTCCAAAGTTAATGACTCTGAATGGGGATTCAAATCCAACAGCAGTCACATGCCGAAGTGTCCCTGGGCAAGACACTGAACCCCTCATTGCCTCCTATGTGTGTCCCATCGGTGTATGAATGTGATAAAGCACTGATTAGTCTCTTTAGAATTATGTGTTCAATTAGCTTTGTAGAGATCTATTAGAGTGCTGTATGAATGGGTAAATGAGGACACATATTGTAGTGTAATTCGCTTTGAGTATCTTGATCAGATAGAAAGGCACTATACAAGTACAGTCCATCCATCCATCCATCCTCTGAACCTGCTGTCGTTATAAAGTAACCCGTACACATACAAAAAAACATTAAAAATAAGAAAAAAAAGGTCACTTCCCGTATTTGTTTGCCAAACAACGCCAAATGTTACGAGCCGGAAAGGCACGAAATCAAGACAAAATAAATGCAGTTTACAATAATATTTATTTTCACATAAGGGGTTTTCCTTTAAACTTTTTTCCATATGTGGTTAACTAAACATTCAATGCGAATATGATTCACCACTTCAGGCGGACAAACCCGCATAACACTGCAACCGTTCACTGCAAAGCATATAATGTATTTAATCTAAAACACCAACGGTAACGATCCGAACTGGATCGGGTTTTAAAGTTAACAGCAGAATAGATTATTAGTTCTTAGGGAGTGACCCAGTGATACGGGACATTTAAAGCTGTTAGTCGCCCTCATATGCAATAAAGAGAAAAAAAAAACAATAAAAAAAAAACACTGGGCGAACTAACAAAATAAATAAAAAAAACTCAAGAAGGACAGCAGGTAACAGTGATAAACTGTAAAAACACAAGACACCAGAGTACTAAATACAATCATTAAAATCAAATCAATCTCTAAAATCTATTTAAAAACCACTGCACACCTGTAGCGTCTAAGAAGCCAAAACCCAGTCATGGCAAATCCAGAAAAGCATTGACGAGTGTGGCTCTACCAGACAAAATAAAAATGTTAAAAAAAACACATAATACAATTTTAAAACCCCCTCCCTGGGCTGCCACCTTACCGTGGTGGAGGGGTTTGAGTGTCCCAATGATCCTAGGAGCTATGCTGTCAGGGGCTTTATGCCCCTAGTAGGGTCACCCATGGCAGACAGGTCCTAGGTGAGGGACCAGACAAAGTGCAGCCCAAACACACCCCTATGATGAAAAACACAAATGGACCTAGTGTTCCCTTGCCCGGACGTGGGTCACCGGGGCCCCACTCTGGAGCCAGGCCTGGAGGTGGGGCACGTGGGCGAGCGCCTGGTGGCCGGGCTTTTACCCATGGAGCTCGGCCGGGCACAGCCCGAAGAGGAGACGTGGGTCCCCCTTCCCATGGGCTCACCACCTGTGGGAGGGGCCAAAGGGGTCGGGTGCAATGTGGGATGGGTGGTGGCCGAGGGCGGGGACCCTGGCGGTCTGATCCTCGGCTACAGAAGCTGGCTATTGGGACGTGGAATGTCACCTCACTGGTGGGGAAGGAGCCTGAGCTGGTGTGTGAGGCTGAGAGGTTCCGGCTAGAAATAGTCGGACTCACCTCTACGCATGGCTCGGGCTCTGGAACCAGTTTCCTTGAGAGGGGCTGGACACTCTTCCACTCTGGAGTTGCCCCTGGTGAGAGGCGCCGAGCAGGAGTGGGCGTACTAATTGCCCCCCAACTTGGTGCCTGTGTATTGGGGTTCACCCCCGTGAATGAGAGGATGGCCTCTCTCCGCCTACGTGTGGGGGGACGGGTTCTGACAGTCGTTTGTGCTTATGCACCAAACGGCAGTTCAGATTATCCACCCTTTCTGGAGTCCTTAGAGGGGTTACTGGAAAGTGCACCTTCTGGGGACTCCCTTGTTCTGCTGGGGGACTTCAATGCTCATGTGGGCAATGACAGTGAGACCTGGAGGGGTGTGGTTGGGAGGAACGGCCCCCCTGATCTGAACCAGAGTGGTGTTCTGTTGTTGGACTTCTGTGCTCGTCATGGATTGTCAATAACGAACACCTTGTTCAAGCATAAGGGTGTCCATATGTGCTCTTGGCACCAGGACGCCCTAGGCCGCAGTTCGATGATCGACTTTGTCATCGTCTCATCTGATCTGCGGCCACATGTCTTGGACACTCGGGTGAAGAGAGGGGCGGAGCTGTCAACTGATCACTACCTGGTGGTGAGTTGGCTCCGATGGTGGGGGAGGATGCCGGTCAGACCTGGTAGGCCCAAACGTATTGTGAGGGTTTGCTGGGAACGTCTGGCAGAGTCTCCTGTGAGACGGAGTTTCAACTCCCACCTCCGGGAGAACTTTGAACATGTTCCAAGGGAGGTGGGGGACATTGAGTCTGAGTGGACCATGTTTCGTGCCTCTATTGTCGAGGCGGCTTACCAGAGCTGCGGCCGCAAGGTTGTCGGTGCCTGTCGCGGCGGCAACCCTCGAACCCGATGGTGGACACCGTCGGTGAGGGATGCTGTCAGGCTGAAGAAGGAGTCCTATCGGGCCTTTTTGGCCTGTGGGACCCCGGAAGCAGCTGATGGGTACCGGCAGTCCAAGCGACATGCGGCTCGGGTGGTTGCTGAGGCAAAAACTCGGGCATGGGAGGAGTTCGGAGAGGCCATGGAGAACGACTTCCGCACGGCTTCGAGACGTTTCTGGTCCACCATCCGGCGTCTCAGGGGGGGGGAAGCGGTATGCCACCAACACTGTTTATAGTGGGAGTGGTGTGTTGCTGACCTCAACTCGGGATGTTGTGGGTCGGTGGGCGGAATACTTTGAAGACCTCCTCAATCCCACCGGCACGTCTTCCACTGAGGAAGCGGAGCCTGGGGACTCTGGGTCGGGCCCTCCAATCTCTGGTGCTGAGGTCACCGAGGTGGTTAAAAAGCTCCTCGGTGGCAGGGCCCCAGGGGTGGATGAGATCCGCCCAGAGTTCCTTAAGGCTCTGGATGTTGTAGGGTTGTGTTGGCTTACGCGACTCTGCAATGTTGCGTGGACATCGGGGGAAGTTCCCCTGGATTGGCAGACCGGGGTGGTGGTCCCCCTATTCAAAAAGGGGGACCGTAGAGTGTGTTCCAACTACAGGGGAATCACGCTCTTAAGCCTCCCTGGTAAGGTCTATTCGGGGGTTCTTGAGAGGAGGGTCCGTCGGATAGTCGAACCTCGGATTCAGGAGGAACAGTGCGGTTTTCGTCCTGGCCGTGGAACACTGGACCAGCTCTACACTCTCAGCAGGGTCCTGGAGGGTGCGTGGGAGTTTGCCCAACCAGTCTACATGTGCTTTGTGGACTTGGAAAAGGCGTTCGACCGCGTCCCTCGGGGGGCCCTGTGGGGGGTACTCTGGGAGTATGGGGTACCAGGCCCTTTGATACGGGCTGTTAGGTCCCTGTATGACCAGTGTCAGAGCCTGGTCCGCATCGCCGGCAGTAAGTCGGGCTTGTTCCCGGTGAGAGTTGGACTCCGCCAAGGTTGCCCTTTGTCACCGATTCTGTTCATAACTTTTATGGACAGAATTTCTAGGCGCAGCCAAGGTGTTGAGGGGATCCGTTTTGGTGGCCTCAGAATTGCGTCTCTGCTTTTTGCAGATGATGTGGTCTTATTGGCTTCATCAGATCGTGATCTACAGCTTTCGCTGGAGCGGTTCACAGCCGAATGCGATGCGGCCGGGATGAAGATCAGTTCCTCCAAATCCGAGGCCATGGTCTTGAGCCGGAAAAGGGTAGAGTGCCCTCTCTGGGTCAGGGAGGAGGTCCTACCCCAAGTGGAGGAGTTCAAGTATCTTGGGGTCTTGTTCACGAATGAGGGAAAAAATGGAGCGTGAGATCGATAGGCGGATAGGTGCAGCGTCTGCAGTGAAGCGGGCGCTGTACAGGTCTGTCGTGGTGAAGAGAGAGCTGAGTCAAAAGGCGAAGCTCTCAATTTACCGATCGATCTACGTTCCCACCCTCATCTATGGTCACGAGCTTTGGGTTGTGACCGAAAGAATGAGATCTCGGATACAAGCGGCCGAAATGAGTTTTCTCCGCAGGGTGTCTGGGCTCTCCCTTAGAGACAGGATGAGAAGCTCGATCATCCGGGAGGGACTCGGAGTAGAGCCGCTGCTTCTCCACATCGAGAGGAGCCAGTTGAGGTGGCTTGGGCATCTGTTTAGGATGCCTTCTGGACGCCTCCCTGGTGAGGTGTTCCGGACACGTCCCACCGGAAGGAGGCCCAGGGGAAGACCCAGGACACGCTGGAGGGACTACGTTTCTCGGCTGGCCTGGGAACGCCTCGGGATTCCCCCGGAAGAGCTGGCCCAAGTGGCTGGGGAGAGGGAAGTCTGGGCCTCCCTACTTAGGCTGCTACCCCCGCGACCCGACCCCGGATAAGCGGAAGAAAATGGATGGATGGATGGATGGACAATTTTAAAACCCAAAAGCCTGCAAGCCTACCTGTGGCATCGAACTACCCCATGCCCATGCAGTCCCACTTCAATCTATTTTTTAGTTAAAACTGTGTGGTCCTGTTGTAAAAATATACACACATCAGAAAGTCCATCCATCCATTATCTTTTACCCGCTTTTTCCATTTTGGGTCACGGGGGTAGCCGGTGCCCATGTCCAGCAATCACTGTGCGAGAGGCAGATTACACCCTGGACGGGTCGCAAGTCCATCACAGGGACACATAGAGACAAACAACCATTCACTTTTTCACTCACACCTAGTTACAATTTAGAGTTACAAATTAGCCTAACATACATGTTTTTGGTCTGTGGGAGGAAACTGGAGTGCCCGGAGAAAACCCACACATGCACAGAGAGAACATGCAAAATCTACCCAGAAAGGCCCCCGGACCGGGATTTGAAACAGGGACCAGCTCGCTGAGAGGTAGCAGCTCTACCAGTTGCACCACCGTGCTGCCTTGTTTTTGCATGGGTTTTCTCCAGGTACTCCGTTTCCTCCCACAGACCAAAAACATGCATTTTAGGCTGATTGGTAACTCTAAATTGTCCCAAGGTTTGCCCAATGATTGCTGGACATGGGCACCGGCGACCCCCGTGACCTAAAATGGAAGAAGCGGGTAAAAGATAATGGATGGATGGATGAGAAAAAACAACCACTTAAGTATTCGAGGATTGATTGTTCCCTTCGTCTCAGACTCCATGACTGTCCTAGCTGAAAGACATGCCATGAAACAACGCCTGTGTCTCGGTGATGAGGGGCTAAAAATGGGTAGGTCCAAACAAAATCTATTCTAATCTCACTTGTCTGTATCCAGAGGAGACCTGGAAAAATGTGGCAAAGGAGAAAATGAACAGTTGTGCATGGTATGAGATTACAAGTTACACAGTGGGCCGCAAGGTGAAGGAGGCAGTCCATGAAGTGGGGGAGGTGATCAAAGAATGAGGAAAGACAGTTGAAGGGTGGATGGTTGATCTTTTCCTTCAGTTTTGGCCTTATTTGGTAAGCCTAGTTGGAGTGGTTGCCGTTGCCTTATTAGGATGTGTGTTCCTACAAGAATGTCTTAGAGCCATGTGCCGCCCATGGGGGAGGAACTACAAGCCACTCCCACCTGAACCAGGCGTTGGCCCGGCATAACACTAGGAGGTTAAGGAAGCTGACTCACATCCGCCCCCCGAGCAGCAGCAAGCAAGACTCAAAAACTTATTATCATAATATCAAACTCAAAGAGCCAGACAGCAAGCTCTGCCATACCTAAAGTGAGTACAATGCTATGGACACTTTTCACCACAGCAACTATTCCACCCACTTTGCCACATTGTTCAGTGCACTTTACAGGGGAGAAGGTAGAATATTATCTACTGTTGTTTGCATGGATGTGTTATTGTCACATGGGGGGATGGGATGCAAACAGACTTGTGCATTACTTCACGGCTATCCAAAGCTATGCTAAGTTGATTGTCTCACATGTTTTGCTCGGAAGAACTGAATTGTTGCCGTCCCTGTTTGTTATTTATTTGCTGGGATGAGTCAAGCCCAACTTTCGACAAATAGTCATACTCGTAGTGTGATGAGTTGTAGAGTCCCTTGTGTTGACCCTCAAGTGTGTGGCAAAGCAAAATCCTTCACCGGTGCCTACCCCAGGCTGTGGAAATGCAGCTGGACGCATAGTGGTGGTGGTAATGAAAGGAGCATTATCTATCACAGTCCCAGCACATCTGTTGTACCAAACCCTATTTTTGCAACCACCTAACAGAAGACGTTGGACCCTGAAGCTGGTTACCCTTGAGCTTTGCGGCTTGGATGTGGGGAGTGTGTTCTATGCTTTATTGGACCAGTGTTTGTACTACAGTACCGATTATTGTATGGATGATGACCTATGCTGCTATCTTTAAAGGCAGTAAGTGTCAAAACCCCTCCTGCTGCCCCGGATGCAAGTGAAGATCCGACTCCAATCCAATCTCCTGTGTCACACGATAAAAACATGCATCATCTGCAGCATTGTTCATTAAAATGGCTCAACACGATTAATGTATTACAGAAAATATACATACAGTACGTACACTTATTGATATGTAGATCAATGCATTATGTAATACATTGAGGAAGTACTTTTACTTTTAATACTTTAAGTATTTTTAAAGCAAGTACTTATTTACTTTTACTTAAGTAAAAATGTTAATATGGTACTTCTACTTTTAGTAGAGTACATTTTTGTCTGTTTATTTGTACTTTTACTTAAGTACAGTGTTTGAGTACTTTCTCCACCATTGGCCCCCACAGGCGAGTGGGGGAATAAGTTGGTTCAACAGGTTGGCTCGACTGCACAGTGCAGAGTGAATGCAAACGCAATTTTATACAAAATAACAGCAAATACCCTATCACTACGTAAAGAGATTAGATTAATAAGAGTACCATCCTGGTTCCTTTGTTCATGAAAGCCACCCTACAAACTGTGTGTTATTAAGATTGATTATAACAGCTTGGTGAGAAATCTTGTTGGCTGATTGAAGAATCTTAGGGGTTTGGGGTGTCTTAGTATGCGTTGGGGCTCCAAATGCGTAGCAGTACCCACCTGGAACAGAAGGTTGCCCTTTAGTGGACCACCGATGCTCAATGACTCATACAGAGCCCTGTAAAGAGAGAGTTGCAACACTCCCATAGACTCCCATAGAAAGAATGGAATGCGGAAGTCACGTGGGTCATGCAGCGGCAAATAGTTCCAAACAGCAGCGGGTTCAGCATTGAACGTAGTTCATTTTCCGTGTTTTTCCGGTAAGTTAATGCAAATGCGACACTTTTTCTCCATTGTGAAGCGTTATCTGACTGTTCTGTACCACAATTTATCAACATTAATACTTCATGTCGCCAGTTTTAGTTAATGAAACATGTTAAATTACTAGTTGTGTTTTAACTGCAGCTGCTCTGCAACATGACGGTTTAAATGGGTCTATTTCTAATTCAACGTTTTAAAATATCTATTACTGCTTAAATTTTGAAAGGTGGTCTTTTTTAAATTTATGGTAATTCCAGTTACTGAACTCAACTAGAAAATATTTGGCCTTTTTTTCCTGAGATTCGTTCAACTTTTATTTCTACAGGTAAATCTCATTGAGCCTCGAGGACTCATTTACAAGAGAGACCTGATTTAACAAAGAATGATGACAACATGACAACAAGACTGACGTCATTTAGTTCAAGTTATAGATCATTTGTCAAAGACTGCAGCATAAATTGTGACATTATCATTAAAGAAAAACGTGATTGTGGAGATGAGTCAATGTTTTCATGTTTTCCAGGTAAACCAGAGGAGAATGACTTCATGAAATGAATGTTGCATTCAAAGTATCACAAAGGTACAAGATCTCATTTTCTGTCTTCTATTAATCAATAACAGCTGAATCAAGATGTTTGAATAAAATTACTTTAACACCATAACCTTCACAAAGTTAGTATTTACTGCAGGACTGTTTATTTACCTTAGTTTTATATTATTAGTTTAGTGTTTGGTGATCATGGGTCAAGTTGAGATGAGACTCTTTCAAGACAGAACAAGAAATAAGAATTATTACAAGAATATATCAGCATCAATAAACTGTAGGACAGTAACAAAACAACTTATTAAACTATCACAGGTACATTGAGATGGAGCTGGAAGTTCTTCTTCATGCCAGTTGTCTTCATCTGATCTTTTGTAAAAATATGTCAATTTATTTTCCATTAACATTTTTCTCCTCAGGACTGAGTTAATTTTCTTGTCTGTGAGTTTCTTCTGTCCTGCTCATGTATTTTTTTGTTCTAATTGTTCCCTCAGGTTTTTCATCTCTGTTCCCTGACTGCCTGTTGATCCATCCTCCTGGTCCTGTTGATCCTGGATCATCAGATCCTGACATGTCCCCGTCCTCTGAGGACACATTTTCATCTTTCCCTCATCTCACTCGCCTCATTTCTGTTTCTTCCTTATTCAGTCTCTGAAATTACAACGTCACTGTTAGAATGAAGATTATTGTTCAATAAAAAATATGGCATGTCTTATTGTAACACTGTTTGTACCAAAGTTTAATTTAGAACAACATGTGTGATCACTGGTCAGATCACTGGTCAGGTCACTGGTCAGATCACTGGTCAGATCACTGGTCAGTGGAAGTTCTGCTGTTCTTCTCATCTGGTTCTGGTCCATGAACAAATGGTTGAACCTCCTTCAGTCTCACTCGTCCTCACTGTGTCTCTGTGAACTGTCCTCTCTCTAAATGTGTCTGTAGAGTGACATTAGTTTATTTTCTTGCACATTTCTTTGACAGTTCAACATTTTGAGCCCTGATTGAAAATGTTTGTGCAGATTAAATTTACAGCTCTCACTTTGTGTTGTTGTGATGATGATGATGGTGATGGTGCTGCTGCTGACTTGAGATGATGTCATTAATAAACAGTATAAATAGTAGTAAAAGTACTTTATTAAAGCTTGCTTTACATTTTACATATTTTATAATAAATTGTTTGGAAATTTATTTTTGCACAATTAACACTTATTTTGTCATCTGTTATGATTTTAACTAGAAACAGTTTCATTTAAATTAACATTTTAATCAATGAATTACAATTTTACAATAGTTGTCAGGCTACAATCAACTCAGTTATCCAGGTACTTGGTTGCCATAAAAAAATGACAAATACAACAATTATATTCAGTCTCTCTTGTAAATGAGTCCTCGTGGCTCAATGGGACGAACCTGTTTAAATAAAGGTTGAATTAATATCTTCTATAGAAATCAAGAATTCATCCAGATGATCTAAGGTAAGCTGCAACAGATCTGAACTGCTGCATGGAGGACAAGGTGGAGCATTATCATACAGAGAACATCAGAATAACTTTATAACAGGTGTTACTCTGATCTTTTATTAACGTGTGTAACGTTATAAAACGCTTACATGACTATATTGATCATTGTATTGCATATACATTTTTTTTCTAATAAATATGTGTTTGCAGTCTCGTTTCCTTCTAAAATTTAATGATAACTGTATCAGCCGCTTCTAAAAATGCTTTGATAAAATGCTTTGATAAAATGCATAGTCTGTGAAATAATCAGTAATCGGTTAAGTAATCAGTTCGTTACTGCTCAGTAATTACTGAAAGACGTCAGGTAAAGTAAGAAAAGTCGATTTTTGTGTTATGTTGCGCCAGCAGCTGCTCAAACTGACTGACAGCGATGAGCTTTTTGGAACTATTGGGAGCTGCATGAACCACGTGACCGTGTATCGGCGAGTTCAAAGAGTGTCGCAACTCTCTCTTTACAGGGCTCTGGACTCACAGCTCCCTAACTCAGCTCATATGAGCTAGGAAATCTCCATCTTAGTCGTCTTTCAACCCTTGGGATATCAAAATTAACCAGCAGGATTCCCCTTTGAACCATGTATGGGCTCATTATTGATTTTACTGAATAATTAAATGTAATCATTTTGGATTGTGCTAATAACACTTCCCCTGTAAACCAGTAATTAATGCAAAGCATAAAATGTAAAACTCTGGACTTTCATTTCATCACTTAGTGCTCATGGATTGGAGAAGCTTGGTTCAATTCTAACAGAAAGGGAGGTTTTTAAAGGTTTACTCAGCTTTGACTATAAACAACATCCTGGAATCTTATTCCTATATTCTAAAAATTACCAGATCAGTAAGAATAGCCATTTTACAACAGAAGGTGGGCGACCGTTGAATGTGTTTCCCTGTGGATGACGATCCAACTGCAGCTGCTAGGTTGGGTGAGTCACAGGGTGAGATAAGGGTGTGACTCACAGATGGAGGTTGTTAACAAATCTGGGTGAGTCACCTTCAACACAGCCTTAAGTAGAACTAACCTAAGATCACTCTGGGTAATACTCAATTGCTAGTATTAGTTTGTGATACCCCTTAGAGGAGAGGCTGCAGTGGGGTCTGGACTTCCGGTAAGATGGCGCCTGTGTGCATGGCTTACAATCCACCTCTGCTGATGGTGTTCGGATTATTTCTGTTTTGTTCGTTTTTTATCTGTGACATTAATTCACTCTTCATGTATGACCGACAACAGCTTCTGGATCTTCGTTTTTCTGTCAATGATGTCGCGTATTTAGACCATTATGAGCGTACCTCTGGACCCCCCCCCCCCCTCCCCCCTGCTGGTGGATGTGCCAGCTTACTTCTGCTAGGCTCCTCACCTCCATGGCCAGAGACATCGCTTCAGACGTCGGGGAAAACGTGCTGGTCAGCTGGTGAAGATTAAAGCCCTGCGCACTGCATCTTCCTCTTCAGCTGGCGGTCATGGTCTCTATCTCCAGCTTCCCGTGTGCCCGGACCAGGTAACCAACGGGAGTTGTCGGCCGGTGCACCGCTCGGGCCGACCTGGAGGGGCAGTTATTGAAAATCTGCTGCCATTAGCGTGCGCTAACTCCACTGCTGCTGGCTCCACTTTGGACAGTATCCAGATGTGTTTTGTCAACGCAAGATCTGTTACCAACAAAACTTTTATCCTCAGGGACTACTTTCAAGAGCTCGAGTTAGACTTTATGTGCATCACAGAGACTTGGATGTCTCCGGGTGAGTCTAGCGCCTTGACGGAATTATTGCCACCGAACTGTTTGTGTTTTAATGCCCCGCGGCCATTAGGCCGGCGCGGTGGTGGATTATTAACAATATTCAAATCAATTTTTGACTGTAAACAGCTGCCCATCCCAGTTTCCCGCGCCAGCTTTGAGCTGCGCGTCTTTGAACTCGGACATTCACCTCAGACTTTATTTGCACTCGTCTACCGCCCACCTCGATCTAAGGATTTCATAAATGAGTTCACACCAAAATATGAGCATGTTTTCATTATTGGGGACTTTAATTTGCACTTGTGCTGTCCTGAGAAGCCCTTGGTTAAGGACTTTTTAGATTTATTGGACTCATTTAATTTAACTCAGCATGTAAACGGTCCCACCCAAGAGCGTGGACATACACTGCACCTTGTTTTAACTCATGATGCGACTGTTAGTAATCTTGAAATTGGTGATAATATTTTTTCAGACCACATGCCAGTCCAGTTTGAGTTCACCCTCCCCCATCTAACTCCTAAGCCGTGCGTTCCTGCACGTTGCAGCCGGACCATTAACCATTTCACTGCTGCACGTTTCACAGGTTATTATAACTCTGAAATGATCATTCAGCCCCCGGTGTTTCTCACTACCACTGAGGAGCTGGCATCCCAGTTCAACTCTGTCTGCTTAAAGACTCTGGATCATGTTGCACCTGTTAAAACCAAAAAATCAAAACTCAGAGCAGAACCTTGACTGAGTGACGTCACCAAGGCCATTAGGCAGCAATATAGAAGGGCGGAACGAAAGTGGAGGAAAGACAGGCTGTAGGTCTCTTTTCAAATACTTAAAGAGAGTTGGTGCCGTTATCAGAAAACAGTGAAAGCTACAAAATCCAAATACTTCTCTGATATAATTACCTCAAAATCTCGCAACCCACATGTCCTCTTCTCCACCCTAAACTTTGTTCTCCACCTCACTGAACCATCTCCTCTGGAAGCCTCGACTGAGCTGTGCGACAACTTCTTACATTCCTTTTTGGAAAAAATTGCGACCACCAGGGCTCATTTCCCCTCCAACTCATGACCCATCCATCCCACCTCAGTCTGTAGCTCCATTTGACCATTTTGAACCCATCACTCTATCTTCTCTAGAGCAGGTCATGTGCAGCTGGAAACCTTCTGGTTCCCCCTTTGATGTGGTCCCCTCTCGAATACTAAAGGAGGTTTTTCCTACTCTAGGTCCGTCCATTCTTGATATAGTAAACAGTAGTTTATCCACTGGTGTGGTGCCAAAATCCTTTAAACATGCTGCTGTCCAGCCTCTCCTGAAAAAAACAAACCTTGACCCCTCAGTCGTGTCCAACTTCCGGCCTGTCTCCAAACTCCCATTTGTTTCTAAAGTACTGGAGAAAATAGTCGAATCCCAGTTGAAGTGCTTCCTGGAAGGTCATACCATCTTAGAGCTATTCCAATCTGGCTTTAAACCTCTCCCTAGCACTGAAACTGCCCTGCTGAATGTCTTTAATGACATCTTCAGATCCACAGATACTGGCGATTCTGTGCTGCTTGTCCTATTGGACCTCACGGCCGCCTTCGACACCATCGACCATGAGATCCTCATTGCTAGGTTAGAGCAGTGGGTGGGCATCACAGGGTCAGCCCTCAATTGGTTCAGATCCTACCTCACTGACAGATCCTTTTGTGTCCCCATCAAGGATATTAGTTCCGCAGAGGCAGAGCTTAAATGTGGGGTTCCGCAGGGGTCCATCATGGGTCCCTTCCTATTCTCTTTATACCTGCTGCTGCTTGGTGCTATTTTCCGGAAACACAACATGCCCTTCTTAAAAAGTTAAATCTGGTCTTCTGGACATTCCAAAAAAAAAAAAAAAAAAGCAAAACAACAAAAAAATGTAGAAACGTTTCGTCTCTCATCCGAGAGACTTCCTCAGTCTGAGGTGCTGTATTCAGCTCAGTCTCTTAAATAGCACCTTATCAGAGTGGATCAACTAGTTTTGCTGCTGACAACCAAAACCAGCTGATCACATGCTCAAGAAGGACCATCAGCCTAACAATGGATCATTAGCACACTGATGGCTGTTTACTATTCACAGAGGGCTGAGTGATACTAGCAATCACAACATTGTAAGAGGGGGACAATTGAACACGTAGGTCTCCACCCCTGTTTAACGATGGATGATTTCGTTTCACAAAGATGGCCTCCTTTACTCCTCTCTCAAACCATTGTTCCTCTCTATACAGGATGTGCACATCTTCATCCCTGAAAGAGTGACCGCTGCCCTGGAGATGAGTGTAGACCGCAGAGTCCTGGCCTGATGATGTTGATCTTCTGTGCTGGGCCATCCTTTTGGCTAGTGGCTGTTTTGTTTCCCCGATGTAAGACTGATCACAGCCCTCCTGACACTGAACAGCATACACAACATTACTCTTTTTGTGCCGGGGGACTGGATCTTTGGGATGAACCAGTCTTTGCCGTAATGTATTTTGGGGTTTAAAATAAAACCTATCAAACCTGATCAAACCTATTTTATCCTCAACTGTAGCGTTGGGATAGCTTCCTAATTGGAAGTCAAGGTCTTGCAGATAGGCCTTAGTGTCGGTCGAACGCAACGACCCTGGCTCGAAGCGTTGGACATATTTCGCTATTTTATGCAATACTGCTATTGAGAGCGGAGGCTGAGGGTTTGGTGGAGCCGGAACAAAATAATCACGTGGAGGTGGTTCACCAGAATCACGTGGAGGTAGCATAAGGAGATTTTGTGTAAGAGATACAACAAAATCCCTCTGAGGTGGTGATGGTTGACCTGGACTCTGACCCAGTTTGTCTTTGAGTTCCAGACATCTTTTAAACTCTTCAGAGATTTTATTTGTGGCTACGACAAGTTTTGCCTCACAGGCTGTTAACCGTTCACATGATGTATGCCAATCACTTTGTAAACGCACGCCTTGTTGGACTAACACCACTTTTTCCAATTTGCACTCGTCCAGAGATTTTGATGTTAGCTGCAACTGTTGGTACAGAATGTCATAGTCTGAACACAGTGCTTGGTACTTTAACCCTCCTTCACGTAGCTTTTTCTCATATGAGTCTGCTTGTAAAAACAACTGAGCTTTTGAGAGCTCTTTCTGACGTTGCAATTCATTCTCCCAGGTCTCCTTTTCAAATCAAAACTGTGCCATGAGTTTTAGATACTCCTCACGTGTTGCTATGTGGTCCTCTGTCTCGCGTTTCAACTTTATTTCAAGGGCTTCTGTCCTGCTGGCCTCAAGGTAATATTCAGCATTTACAAACAGTGCTATTTTAGCTAGCTGTTCGTAGCTTGACTTCTTTATGGCTGTAGAAGTGTAGTGAATGTGGGGGACAGCTTTGCTGTGGCTTCACTACTAATTAATTATTCTTAAAGCTAGTTCAAGCACAAAGAATATTAATTATTTAAAAACAATGTATTATTTTATTTTTCGAGTTAAATTAATGCCATGTGACCGAGACAACTGTGAATGGATGTTTAATCAGTGACATGAGACGCCATTTTATCTTTGACCCATCAGAATAAATGTGGTCATTTATTTAACAGGATCAAAATTTAACATCAAAACATGTACACATTGATTTGCTGATCTTTTTCTAATTAATAAATCTTGGCACGCTTTACTAACAAGACAACAGAACATTACTGATTGAGGCATCTAGATTACTGGCAAAATAGAAAAGTTTAAGGGAAGGAATGGAGAAGTTTAAAAGTAAGATGGATGAGGGAAGATGTATGTTTGTTGACCAGAATTAGCACGTTTCTTTCAACACTAGCTCAAACCCACGGTCCACTTGGTGCGTGGCAACTCGTGACGTCTCTACCTTTGCAGAGGATGGATCAGCTCCGGTCTAGATGTCCCTATGCACGCTACCTTTACAGCGTCTCCAGTCAGGGTGGCTGGTCATCGTCAGAAGTCGTGTGGTTTTTACTCAGTTCAACAGAACAAGCTTCCTTCAAAGTTGTAGGGCGTTACACCCAGGTGAGTTCACAGCGAGGCGCTGTGACTCCAGCTGGGATGGACGGACCCTCGTCTCACGGTCAAATCCATCATCTATTGATTAAATCTGAAAGTTCCTTAGGAACTCTCAGGGAGACTCCATAGTCCCAAGAAAGATTCAGGAAAACTGAATAAGACTCCAGGAAGACAGAAGAAGACTGAGTCTGAAGTTCCACTCAGAAGTGGAAGACTCCGGTGAAAGACTCAAAGAAGACTCCAGAAGACTCAATAGTTCCAGGAAGTGTTGACTTTTAAAAAGTACTCACTTCCGGTCAATCGGTACTTCCTGATTGGTTGAAACAACCAGCAGGGGCAGTGTTTCAGTGATGTCAGAGGGTTATTAGGAGTCAAAAAGACAGCAGGAATGTTTACGAACGTTTAGTACAGACAGAGGAATGTTATGGCGAAGTGAGACAAACGCAGATGCCAGCTTCTTATTTACTGTCTGCTAGGTTTAAAAACAAGACTCTTTGTTCTAATAACTTGCTTTCTGACTGTCTCTGACTTTCGACCGACATCACTACTCCTCATTCAGACAGAAGATCAAAATGCATGATTACTTTGTAAACAGACATTTAACTTGATTTCTAATTCTAATGGAGGTCTAAAAATCATTAATACTGTTTCACAGTTGATTTAAAATGAGTGGTTCACTTCAACATTTAGAAATAGTATGAACTAAACACACTTTGATTATCAAGATATTCTAAAATAGTAATGATAATGAAAAAAAGAAGAGTGTTCTTTCAATTGATTAATTCAGGATACAATTAAATAGTCTCTTGATGAGCAAATTGGTATTTCTGGATTCAAATCAATGAAATAACAGTTCCTGTCCCATGAAGGTCTTCAGAGACAGATTGTTGTCGGAGGCATAGTTCACTACATAAGTTACACTGCCTGCAACTTCCTTAAGCTCGTTGACTAAATCTGTTGAGTTCATGCAATCCACCTGGTCACCATATGGAGATAAGGAATCTGTGAGAAGCTTCAGAGCTCTCTCAAGCAAGTCCTTCTTAACACCACAAGGAGCAGCATTAGCATTATCAGCTTTTGTTAAATCTGCCAGGGTTGTATTTAATGTTCAGCAAAACCTATCTGGTTAAACCGTTGCAATCTTAGAATTTTTCAACAGGTAAATGTTTGTATTTAAGCGAGCAGTGAGTTTCACACACCATTTAGCTCTGGGTTCCATCAACAGTACTGTTATAAGCCAACTTTTCAATAATTGGGCACCTGTTTTTAGGTTTTACCCCATGAATATTATAAGTAAATGCTTCCTATGGCAGTGTTACTTAATATGAGCTTAATTCTAACAGATACAATGAACCAGGCTATTTCAGTGTTTATTTACTCCAATGCACTTAAAATTAATAAACCTACAATATTTTCTAAAATGTCTGACGGCAACTTTGTAGTTTTAAAAGCTCTTTAAGCAGTTTAATTTACCAGAAATTGCTATTTAAAACAGTAACTCATAAACCAAGCTTAATTAACATTTGTATTTACCCACATGTGTCTTTTTAGAAATAAAATGAAAAACAAGTTTGCAGCTCTCAGTTCTGAAAAACTGTTATACTCTTTTTCAACAGCAGGTGGTGGTACAAGCTTACTTTTATAGGTAAGAGTCACTGACGACTTCCTGTGAACAGTCCTGTTGACATCCGGTCAATAGCCATTAGCTTCGATTAGCAACGGACGAGCACGGTCCAAATCAGCATTTATAGACGGATTTAAAGCTTGAACATGGCGTCGCTTCAAAAGCACGCTCTTTAGGCATAAACTCATCAGGTTATCAGCGGATTTCAGGGCTTTATTCAGCTGTTTTAAACAACTTAAAGAAGACTCCGTTAAAAACGAGCTTCATTTCCAGGGTCACGTGACTTTACAGAAACGTGGACATCGGGGTGGGCTTTTCGCACTGATGCCAGAGTGATTGGACGTACACGGCGTTACGTCACCAGCTTCTCAGCAAATCAGAACGTTCCAAACAGCGGTCCTCGACCAATCACAGCTCGTGTGTACTCGCCTTAAGCTAGCTGTTAGCTTCAACAAGCCTGCCACAATATCGCCCATTAACGCTTCGAAAATGCAAAATTAACTGTGGGAATGTAGCGAATCAGCATAGAAGCAGCTCTGAGTCGACGCTCAGTTTCACAGACAGCATGTCACCATTTAAAACATGACTCGTTCAAGTTCAATAATCAGAACCGGGTCGGGTTGAATGAGTGGTTCACTTCAACATTAGAAATGGTATGAACTAAACACACTTTTGATTATCATCCATCCATCCATCCATCCATCCATTATCTTTACCCGTTTATTCCATTTTGGGTCACGGGGGTCGCTGGTGCCCATGTCCAGCAATCACTGTGCGAGGGGCGGGGTACACCCTGGACGGGTCGCAAGTCCATCACAGGGACACATAGAGACAAACGAGACAAACAACCATTCAATCTCTCACTCACACCTAGGGATAATTTAGAGTTACCAATCAGCCTAACATGCATGTTTTTGGTCTGTGGGAGGAAATCGGAGTACCCGGAGAAATTCCACGCATGCACGGAGAGAACATGCAAACTCCACCCAGAAGGAACCTGGACCGGGGTTTGAACCAGGGACCTGTTCGCTGAGAGGCAGCAGCTCTACCAGTTGTGCCACCGTGCTGCTTTTGATTATCAAGATATTGTAAAATAGTAATGATAATACAAAAACGTGTCATCGCTCCTTCCCCCCCCAATCTCTCTGATCTGCTACAACCGTATGTCCCACCACGTTCCCTGAGGTCAGCGGACCAGTTGCTCCTCACAGTTCCAGGAACTTGTCTTAAGCGCAGAGGTGACAGGGCCAAGACTCTGGAACGAGTTACTTGTCAGACAGGCCCCCTCCCTCTCGGTTTTCAAGTCCCGTTTAAAAACTCACTACTATTCAGTAGCTTTCAACACCAAATGATTTGTGTTTTGATCCTGTATTCTCCACAGTGGTTTGTCGTCATTTTATGTCTATATTCTGATTTACCTCATTTTATATTTTGCTTTGTGTGTTACCTGTTGTTTTGTCTGTACAGCACTTTGGTTGGCCTTGTCGCTGTTTTAAGTGTTCTATAAATAAAGTGGTATGGTATGGTATGGTATGGTATGGTATGGTATGGTATGGTATGGTATGGTATGGTATGGGGTAAGCCATAACTCCGGTGGTAATTCCACTGGGTAGAAACAACAATACATTAGAATTTGTCTCCCTCCCCCTTTTTTCAGAAACAGGATACCATTTATGACACCTCCTGTTTCAGAAACATCAAGGAAGAAATGATTTGCATAATCAGGAAGTGCCAAATCTGTTGCTTGAGATAAAAAAAAACAGTTTTAGTTCAGTCAACACGTTCTCCCCTTCTGGGGTACAATCCAGATCTGCTTTTAGATTTTTCATGCCTTTGTCTTTTACCAATATGCAAAGCTGTTGTGTCAACCCCATATAATTTGTTTTACAATTTCCACTGTACCATGTTAGGCCCAGAAATGATAGAATGTCTTTGATAGTACCATACCATACCATACCATACCATACCATTTTATTTATAGAGCAATTAAAACAGTGACAAGGCCAACCAAAGTGCTGTACAGACAGAACAACAGGTAACACACAAAGCAATATACAAAATGAAGTAAATCAGAATATAGACATAAAAACGATGCAGATAATGACGACAAACCAGTGTGGAGCATACAGGTTCAAAACATAGATCATCTGGTGTTGAAAGCCACCGAATAGTAGTGGGTTTTTAAACGGGACGTGAAAACCGAGAGGGAGGGGGCCTGTCTGACAAGCAGAGGTAACTCATTCCAGAGTCTTGGTCCTACTACAGATAAGGCCCTGTCACCTCTGCGCTTAAGACGAGTTCCTGGAATTGTGAGGAGCAACTGGTCAGCTGACCTCAGGGAACGTGGTGGGACATACGGTTGTAGCAGATCAGAGAGGTGGGGGGGCGACACTGTTCAGTGAACTGTAGACATACATGAGTATTTTGAACTGGATTCGAAAGTGAACCGATAACCAGTGCAGTGAGGCCAAAACTGGTGTAATGTGCTCTCTTTTGCCTGTACTGGTTAAAAATCGGGCTGCTGCATTCTGGACAAGTTGTAGTCATGCTATGGACTGACTGATACCAAACAGGAGTGAATTACAGTAAAGTATTACTGTATTACTGTCTCCAGGTTATTTTTTGGACAATATGGGCTTCAGTTTAGACAGCCGCCTCAGTTGGATGAAACATGATTCATGTTTACATGATTGTTAAGTTTCAGGGAAGGGTCCATTATCACTTCCAGATTAGTGACTCTTTGTTTTTCTGACAGGGATAGAGTGAAAAGGTCGATGCAGTGGTTTGTGATCGTGTCGTTGGGAGGGAACAACATGACTTCAGACTTCTTTTCATTGAAACTTAAGAAGTTTAAAGCCATCCAGTCCCTGATGTCAGCCAGGCAGTCGAGCAGAGGTTGAATAAAGCATGTGCCATTGTGTCTTAGGGGAAAGTAAATTTGATAGTCATTGGCGTAGAAGTGGAAAGGCATGTTCTGTTTCCGGAAAATAGCACCAAGCGGCAGCAGGTATAGAGAGAATAGGAGGGGACCCAGGATGGACCGCTGTGGAACCCCCCATTTAAGCTCTGCCGCTGCAGAACTAAAATCCTTGATGGAGACACAAAAGGATCTGTCAGTGAGGTAGGATCTTAACCAATTGAGGTCTGACCCTTTGATGCCCACCCACTGCTCCAACCTAGCAATGAGGATCTCATGGTCGATGGTGTTGAAGGTGGCTGTGAGGTCCAACAGTACAAGCAGCACAGAATCACGGGTATCAGTGGTTAAGAAAATGTCATTAAAGACCTTCAGTAGGACAGTTTCAGTGCTAGGGAGAGGTTTAAAGCCAGATTGGAATAGCTCTAAGATGGCGTGGCCCTCCAGAAAGCACTTCAACTGGGACTCTGCTATTTTCTCCAGTACTTTAGAAACAAATGGGATTTTGGAGACAGGCCGAAAGTTGGATACTACTGAGGGGTCAAGGTTTGTTTTTTTTCAGGAGAGGCTGGACAGTCGGGTGTTTAAAGGATTTTGGCACCACGCCAGTGGATAAACTACTGTTTACTATAGTAAGAATGGATGGACCTAGAGTAGGAAAAACCTCCGGGTCGAGGGGGGACCACATCAAAGGGGGAACAATACGGTTTCAAGCTGCATATGACCTGCTATAAAGATAGAATGATGGGTTCAAAATGGTCAAATGGAGCTACAGATTGAGGTGGGATGGATGGGTCATGAGTTGGAGGGGAAATGACAGCCCGGGTGGTTGCAATTTTTTCCACAAAGAAATGTAAGAAGTTCTCGCACAGCTCAGTCGAGGCTTCCAGAGGTGATGGTTCAGTGAGGTGGAGAATAAAATTTAGGGTGGAGAAGAGGACACGTGAGTTGCGAGAGTTTGAGGTAATTATATCAGAGAAGTATTTGGATTTAGCAGATTTCACTGCTTTCTGATAACGGCGCCAACTTTCTTTAAGTATTTGAAAAGAGACCTGCAGCCTGTCTTTCCCCCACTTTCACTCTGCCCTCCTACATTGCTGCCTAACAGCCTTGGTGACGTCACTAATCCAAGGTTCTGCTCTGAGTTTTGATTCTTTTGGTTTTAACAGGCGCAACATGATCCAGAGTCTTTAAGCAGACAGAGTTGAACTGGGATGGCAGCTCCTCAGTGGTAGTGAGAAACAGCGGGGGCTGAATGATCATTTCAGAGTTATAATAACCTGTGAAACGTGCAGCAGTGAAATGGTTAATGGTCCGGCTTCAACGTGCAGGAACGCACGGCTTAGGAGTTAGATGGGGGAGGGTGAACTCAAACTGGACTGGCATGTGGTCTGAAAAAATATTATCACCAATTTCAAGATTACTAACAGTCACATCACGAGTTAAAACAAGGTCAAGTGTATGTCCACGCTCTTGGGTGGGACCGTTTACATGCTGCGTTAGATTAAATGAGTCCAATAAATCTAAAAAGTCCTTAACCAAGGGCTTCTCAGGACAGCACAAGTGCAAATTAAAGTCCCCAATAATGAAAACATGATTATATTTTGGTGTGATTTCAGCCAAAACGTCAGAAAACTCATTTATGAAATCCTTAGAGTGAGGTGGGCGGTAGACGAGTGCAAATAACGTCGGAGGCGAGTGGCCGAGTGCAAAGATGCTCAGCTCAAAGCTGGCATGGGAAACTGGGATGGGCAGTTGTTTACAGTCAAAAGTTGGTTTGAATATTGTTAATAATCCACCACCGTGCCGGCCTGATTGCCGCGGTGCGTTAAAATACAGACAGTTCAGTGGCAATAATTCTATCAAGACGCTGGACTCACCTGGAGACATCCAAGTCTCTGTGATGCAGAAAAAGTCCAACTCGTGCTCTTGAAAGTAGTCCCTGAGGATTAAAGTTTTGTTGGTAACAGATCTTGCGTTGACCAAACATATCCGGATACTGTCCAAAGTGGAACTAGCATCTGTGGAGTGTGCGCACATCACTGGCCTCAGGTTTTCAATAACAGCCCCTCCGAGTCGGTCTGAGCTGCGCACCGGCTGACAACTCCCGTTGTTTACCTGGTCCGGGCACGCAGGAAGCTGTCGATGGAAACCATGAACACTAGCTGGAGAGGAAGATGCAGCGCACAGGGCTTTAAGCTTTACCAGCCGCCCAGCATGTTTTCCACGGCGTCTGAAGTGATGTCTCCGGGCAGGTAGGCGAGGAGCGCAACGGAGGTAAGCTAGCACGTCTGCCAGCGGGGGGGAGGAGAGGGGGGGGGGTCTAGAGCTATGCTCATATTGTTCCAAATAAGCGACATTGGTGACAGAAAAACGAAGACCCAGAAGCGGTTGTCGGTCATACACCAGCAGTGGGTTTATATCACAGATATAAAAAGAACAAAAGAAAAATAATCCGAACACCATCAGCAGAGGTGGATTGCAAGCCATGCATAGGGGCACCATCTTAGTGTGATAGTGTCCATTTTTGGATTATGCAGTATGCTGGAACGATGTAAGTGGGAGATACCTGCACCTGTTTGAGAGATAATTCTGCCAAGGAAAGATACTTGGGTCCTAGTGACCTCTAACTTGTTCTTGCCGACCTTAAATCTCGTTTCTGCCAATCTGGTCAGGACTGGTGGCTTTTAGCGAGTCCTGCGCGGTTTCATTTGCGATCAAAAGATCGTCCACATACTGGATGAAAATGGTGCTTGGTGGTGAATCAAGGTTTTGTAATTCATTTTTAAGAATCTGATTGAAGATGCCTGGAGAAAGAACAAAATCCTGTGGAAGTCTTGTATAGCACCACTGTTCGTCTTTATAGGTGAAATAAAAATGTATCTGCATTCCTCTGCCAATGGGAGGCAGAAAAACGCATTAGCGAGGTCAATGCATGTGAACCAAGTGTGTTCAGGCGAGAGATTGGTTAATGCTACATAAGGATTAGGCATTGGTACTGTTGGTATAAGGAGAATCTTGTTAATAGCCCTTAAGTTGTGAGCCATGTGAAATTTACCTTTACCTGCTTTTTCTACTGGCAAAAATGGCATATTCCATAGTGAAAATGATAGTTCCAATACACCCCTCTGTAGTTTCAACAATCCGCTCCTCCGCTACAGGCTTGTGGGGATACTGCGCAAGCCAGCTTGGATAGGTCTGCTGTACCTCAAAAGTGATGGGACTACACCTTGTTAGTCCCACATCTCTTGATCCATCTATCCACAAGGTATTGGGCATTTTATCGAGTATCTGCTGTGTGATAGGCTGCTTGATGAAATGGGCGGGCCTGCTGAGACATCTGAGGGCACACTCTCCCAGTGTCCCATTTGTCCACAAAGGAAACAGGAGTCATTCAACTGCGGTCTCCTCAGTCTTCCACCCCGGGCTCCCCTTCTCTGCCACATGCCTCTCTCCCTTTGTCCCCTTCCAATCCCTCTAAATGGGGCTGGGGTCCACCTTGGATGGGGACGAGATGGCCCTGCCCAGGGATGAGTGCTCTGGACCCCTTGAGGTGTGGTGGCAGCCTCTTCTATTACCATTTGTTTTTTATAATTAATATTTTTATCATTTACTTTTTATCTGGCTTAATTTAGTTGCAGCTTTAACAATTCAGTCTGTGGGTCTTTTAAAATATTTTTCTACCTTTCATGCTGGGTCTTTAGCAACCTGGAGATGATACACCAGGTGTCTTTCCCACCTGGCTGTATCTGCTCCTGGTAGGTCAGGATTTTTTTTCATTTCGTCTGCTACTCCTGGGGGTACTCCCTCCAGGACTGCTTGTCTAAAGTACTGTTTTTGCTCTTTGTTCTGACCATGGCACCCTGTTCGCTTCAACCATGAGTCTTGACAGTTATCTAAGAATTTGTGGGAGTGTTTGCAATGATTCCACTGAAATTTTGGGGATGGGGTACATTTCTCTTAGGTGTTTATCTAATGAATTTACTTGTGCTAACAGTGAGTCTATATCACTGGCATACAAGGATCCCGCTACTTCCTCAAACTCTCAGTTTATGTGATGGCATACACCTCCCTGCCACTGCTCTAAAATCTCCAAAGGCAAAGTTTTTGGCCCAAGCTCAATGTCTCTAGTTGTTCCAACTACAAGCCTCCTCCCTCCACCAGGGGTGGCATTTTATCTGCCAAATTCTGCACAACTCCTAAAGCAAATGAACAATACTTCTCTCTTCCTCCTGCTGCATTCACCAACGGGTAACAACATCCACTAGTTCCTTCTCCTGTCGCAAGTGGGGTTGGTGGCAGGGGTAAAGAAACTGGGTCTACCTCTTCCTATTCTCTCAGGTGGGGACTGAAACTGGGCACGGACCGATCCGCCTGGCTCTTTCCTAGCTGACCTGGTCTGTCGTAGTTCAAATAATCGGGGACGTCTATCTCTAGATGGATATCGTCTTTCCTTGTCCCTCTCATGCATTGTTCCCCAGATTGTGCCTGTGACCACCATGTCTTTCCTTTTTGCAGTTTTCTCCACTCAACTCTGCTTGTTTCTGCATGCGTTCTGCTGTTGTTGTCAGTTTGTTCTCTCAATCTTCTCTCTTCCTGCATCCTTCTGCTACTATCAGTTCCTCGGTTTGCCTCCTAAACTTTTCCTGTCCTGATTCTTCTCTTTCGCTGTCCTCACCTCTCATCTCCAAGGCCAATTCTCTCTCTGTCCTGTCTTTGCTTGCGAACTGCCATCCTTCTCCTGAACTCCCTAGTTCACTCATCTGAGGAGGTCGCTCACACCTGTCTTCATTTCTTTTGGCAGCCTCTTCACAGCCCATAAGACAACTCAAACTTCCCTCTGGACACCTCCAAAACTGGTTACAGCCCTCTGGGTGCTGGTGCAAATGGGACCCCACCCCCATCTCATATGGTGGTGGGGACTCCCCTCTGACTTTCTTCACTTCCTCCTTCTCTGCCTTTTTATGGGTCTGTTCTTCTTTAGTGAGATGTTGCACGCTCTGACCAATTAGTGCCAACGTTTTCCATTCTGCCTTGTCTTGACCAGCCTCTGTCTGAGAGTCCTGTTGGGTTTGAAGAAGGCTGGTCCACCCTAAGGACAAAACACCCATATACAAACAGAGTGGTGTAGTGTATGTGGTCCAGTGCAACGAGGACTGTCCAGACCTCTTCATTGGGGAAACTAAACAGCCTCTTCACAGACGCATGGCTCAACACAGGAGAGCCACCTCCTCTGGACAAGATTCAGCTGTTCACCTCCACCTCACAGATAAGGGGCACTCTTTTGAGGACCAAAATGTGCACATTTTGGACCGAGAACACAGATGATTTGAGAAGGGGGTGAAGGAAGCAATTTATGTAAAAAGAGAAATGCCATCTCTTAACAGAGGAGGAGGCCTCAGATTTCCACTTTCAAAAACATATAATGCAACTTTAAAACAGATCCCCAGCCAGTTTTCAGAGGGGCCTCGTCTGTGAATTAGATGAACAAAGACCTACTGTTAAGTTGTTTAGGTGTGAACTGCCAATCTACATATGTGTGTGTGTCTTATCTCACTCAGCCTTAAACCTGAATCCCTCACTCACTGCTCTTTGAATTGAGAAAGCTCCTTGGATGAGGAGCGAAACGTCTTCTGTTACAAATAAAGTCCAGTTGTTTTTGTATTGAACTTTTTTTTTAATTCATCATGTCCTAGATGACTGAGAATCTTCACCAGCATTCCACTTGATATATAAATAAACCTTTATTAGAATTTGCTTTGGGTTTGTTCAGATGTAATGGACATGGAGATGAAAAAACAAAGAAGAAAACAAAGGCAGAAAAGTGGTAGAAGTGTTAAAAGGGAAAGAAGGAGATAGGAGTAGAGGAGAGAGAGAGGTATAAAGAGAACACAAATCATCATCATTCAAGTCTGCCTCTAGACCTGTGGGGAAAAAAAAGACAAAACCGAGAAACCACAACAACAAACAACATATATAATGATACTTATAACATCATTAGAAAGTATTTTATACGGTACATGGTAATATAATATGTATTTAGTGGCCACCACAACCCAATTAATGTGTATCTGATGAACACCTGAATCTAAACACCTGTGTGAGCATGCTTGTCACTATAAGGTTTCTCATAAAAATGTTCAATAGTGGATGTGGGGACCAACAGACCCATCCACATAAAAAACGATGGCAACACAGGGAAGACTGGAGCCACAGACACACAGCAGCCCGCAAGCCTGGAGCCCCGGATTCCCCCAACAGGGACAATCGCACCCCCCAGAGAGAAGCAGAGAGAAGCAGAGGGAAGCCCCGGGCGATCCCCAGCAACCACAATGCAGAAACCCCAGGAGGCTGCAGAGACAAACGCACAGGCCCCATCAGCATCCCGCCCCTCCAGAGAACATCCGGCCATGGACACCGAGCCCTGAGTCCCAAGATCATACCACCCCCACAACAGAGGCCAGACAGAGCCAGGGAACCCAGGCCCCAGCAGGCAGCCACCAGGTCAGGCCGGCACACACCCAATCATGCTCACATGATCAAGAAGGACCATCAGCCTAACAATGGATCATTAGCACCCTGATGGCTTTTTGCTATTCATAGGAGGCTGAATGATACTAGCAATAACAGCATTGTAAGAGGGGGACAGTTGAACCCGGATGGCTAGGCTGATGGTCCTTCATAATCATGTGAGCAGCTGGTTTTGGTTGTCAGCAGCAAACTGGTTGATCCACTCTGAGAAGGTGCAATATATAAGACTGAGCAGAATACAGCACCTCAGACTGAGGAAGTCTTTCGGATGAAAGACCAAACATTTCTACATTTTTTTATTGTTTTGCTTTGTTTTATTTTTTGAATGTCCAGAGGACCAGATTTACATTTTTCAATGATTCAATATGGTTAAGACTGTGGAGTCTGTATATTTCATATTAAGTTAAGTTTTGAACATATAACAAATCTTAGTACAATATGGTTGAAAAAAAAAAAGAAGTCTGTATTTTATTTTGAGTTAAAGGTTAATGTACTATGGTAGGCTGAAATATTTGTTTACTTTTGTATTTATATATTTTGAATTATTTGTCTGTGATGGACGGGAGGCCTGTCCAGGTATCCCCCGCCTCTCTCACAGTGATGGCTGAATACGGGCACCAGTGACACCCTTGACCCGAACAGGAAGAAGTGGTTAAAGATAATGGATGATGGGTGGATGAATTATTTGTTCCTAGATTTTTATTTGTTTTAGAAAAAGCCAGGCAGCTAAGCTAACCTAATACTGGTAATTTAAGTTACAGGATTTTATGCACTCCTATATTTGTTCCTATTTTTGGTATTAATATAAAATTACGCAAAAAGATTTGATATAGTAAATAACCCAAAATTATTGTTTTAAATAAATGTTCTATTTGTTTACAATGTTGTTTAATCTTTTCATCTTGTTGTAGTATGACATATCCTGAGATATATTCATCAATTAAACGGGTTCTTTCATTTTTCTGGACTGAATGATATCGTGCATTGAATTTAATAAAATGCGGACGTGAGACGTTAATTATCTTTGACTCACCAAACGAGTGGGTCATTTATTAACAGAATCAAGTTTAACACATCACACATTTACATTAATTGGCAAGAATTGAAAAATAATGACATAATTAATCAGCTTTACAACCAGGAAAACCATACGGCCATGATTTTCCGTTGCTTCACCACAGACATTTCTGAAAACATCTGGATTAATTTGCTAGCAGATAGGAGAGTTTAAAGATGGAAAGATGAGGTTTATCTACAGAGAGATGTGTGAGGGAATTTGTCTGTTTTAACCAGAACATGCACGCTCCTTTGGAAATCAGCTTGGGCCAACGGTACGCTTGGTTGAGATAGAACTTTTTACCTTGCAGACGATAGTTCAGCGTTGGTGTAGAGCTCTCCTTTCAACTCTTTCAGCGTCTCCGTGAGAACAGCTAAAAACCCCTGGAGTCGTGAGGTTATCCAAACAGAAGTTATAATTCCCAAATCGTCTCTGGTTCAGCTTGATTCTCTTTCAGCAGCATCCTGAATTCCAGCGTTCTGCATTCTGGAACTCCAAAAACTCTCTGATTGAACTAAGAAGTGCCAACATTTAAATGGGCTCTACTTCCGGTTCATTTGAGAGCTTCTGATTGGTCGATGGACCCCAACAGAGGTGTGTTTTGTGATGTAAGGTGTTATGAAAAGTCAAGGAAAAAGATTAAGATTGTTTAAGAACAGACAGAAAGATTGTTATGGAGAATTCAGACTTCGTGGAGCCACCTCTCCTAGTATCTTGCTGTAAAAGTTAAACATGACATTTCTTTTCAGTAAACTTTCAGTTGACCGAAACTTGAACTTCGACACACTTACAACTTCGCTCATTGAAGACAGAAAATCAGACAATGCATCATTCACCTGATTTCTTCTTTGAATGAGGATTAAAAATCATTATTATTGTTTTAAGTAAATAAAAATGAGTAGTTCACTTCAACATGTAAACATTGTTTGAACTAACACAATTTGATTATCAAAACATTTGTAAAATAGTAATGATCATAGAGAATAGTCTTTTTCCACTTGATTAATTCAAGAAAGAAAGTCTCAGGATGGGTCAACCTGTATTTCTGGATGCAAATCAATGAAATGACAGTTTCTGACCATATGATCCTAAGGTCAAGTTTTGAGATCAGGCTTAGTTCACTACAGTCCCCCCTTTGGAAATCATCGCCTGTCCATGGGGATGAATTCCAAACATGAACTTACGCCTTCGAACGTCCTTGAGCTTGATGTAATCCAGCAAGGAAAACCAAAGTCAAAAGTAATCCAGCAAGGAAAACAAAGTCAAAAGTAATCCACAATGTTCTTGGTAATTCCATTGTGTTGATGATAATTCCATAATGTTGTTGGTAATTCCATTGTAGCAATGCTTTAACCCCTTGGAAACAGAGTCTGTAATCCATTGGAAAAAGTCATATAATCCACAACGGTAAATCCACAACAATTGGAAGTGTTGATTGATCAGCATACAGAGGGTTCCCTTGGATTGAACTGAAGATGCGGCCACTGGATGAAGAGTGGAGACCAACGTCAGGATTGCAGGTCGCCTCCAGCGAAGGTCGTCTCTGGGCGACGTCCAGTCTGTGCCGTTCTGGTTCAATGTGCCATGCAATTATGTGGTTTAAGGTGGGCTTATGAGGCGGATTTTACATAAGGCCTTAAACTATATGCACCTGGTGTGTAAGCTATAATGATTGGGAACAGCTACGACTACCAGTTAAGGGGTGGAACATGCTGAAAAAGGTAACTACAGGGGTTTATACCTATAGAAAAGGGTTCCAAACTATTTTTCCATTTCTAACTTGGTTTAAGTTAGCTTTACATGGCAAAATATAGTTTGGTTCAATTGTCTGTTGTCTTTTAGACGAACGACTTGAGATTGGGTGTTTGGTTTCCCATAAATGTTTTTGGAAGTCTATGGCGAGACTCATCAAAAAGAATTAGCTATCCCCCCGAATAGAATTGTTCGAGTAGGTTCGGCTTAAGCGTTGTAAGATCAATGTAGATTATGGTACTTAAGGTAGCAATAATATACATTGACTCCGCAAAGATTGCAATTTAACGAATGAACTGCATGTTGGCATGGTTAAAGGCCTCTTAGTCTCTAACTTAACTACACAACAAAATTCATTCTTGCCTAGGGTGTTCAAAAACAATACCAAAAACCAATTAAACGATGTCTCAACATCGACAAAAACAGTGACTAAGCAACCAGTTAAACAACGTTTCAACATTGACAAAAGCAGTGATTAAGCAACTAGAAAACGACGTTTCGGTGCGCCACTCACTCTGAATGTCAGATTTGCTCACGTTATCGCGTCTGGTAGCATTATCCTAACTGGCGTCACCCCCCTTCGGTCATGGGAGACCGCGAACACGGGTGAGGACGTCGCTCCATGAGCTAAAGTTAGGCTGTCCTTGAGTAGTTTTAACTGTTTGCGCAGCTGAAAGAGGACTTTTAGGTCTGGATTGAAATCCAGTTTACCTTTCGATGGAGTGTATTTGTCTGGGTCAGTCAGATACAGTATCATCGAGTTAATTGCAGGATCATCAAACTTCTGAAGTTGGATGATGTCTGGGTCAGTTGAAAATGACTTTTCATATTTTAGAAGAACTTGGCAAATTTTGTCTCTTTCTTCATCAGATGTCAGAGTGTCGGCTTGAGCGACCACCTGTTCAATCTGTGATGAGACTGATGAGGGTTCTTGCTCCTTGGGGAGCTCCAATGAATCCTTTTCTGAGTCGTCGGACCTGTCTATGGGCAAGGCACCATAGGTTTGTGGTCCTTGGTCGACGTCATTGGTTGAGAAAAGAGCTGTGGCCTGTGATGGTTTCGTGAAACATACTGGCCCAGCTTCTTGACTCGGTACCAGGTTATCTGGGAGTCCTCCCAGAACTGGAATGCCTAGTTCAAAATCATGAAAATCAGTTTCTGAGTGTTCAGCTTGCGATGACTCATCATCGTTTGTGTGTGAGTTTACCCCCCCTTCGTCCGATGAGGGGTTGTTGGAGGCAACAACAGCAATGTCTTGGTGTGTTCCACCGACATCTGTAATGTTGTCATTCGCGCCTTCAGAGTTAGTAGCGATCACATCACTACCTTGTGCTTCAGGTTGGTTTACCATTTCAGCGTTTTTCAAAGTTTCCAAAAACCTTTGTAGTTTCTCTGTCTCTTCCGAGCTCAGAGGTGTAGGGCCTTGTTCCTGGGACCTTTGTGATTTTATCGCCTCGGTTCGTTTCGTCCGAGGTGGGGGAGGGTTAGGTACGTCTTTTGGGGGTTCCTTTATGTACTTTTCCTGATTATATGGGTCCTCTCGGATCCCATATCTTTGCGTCCTACGCATATCCCATTTACGATAATCACGTTCATCCTCTGAAAGAGGAGCCTTTTTGCCCCAGCGTGCACCTTCATAACGTGGTTTGTTAGTTTGAAAATACTGCCTTTTCTCGCCTGTTTTAGGAGGAGGTGGCGACGCACGCTAGGGAGTGGGGTTTAACCTTTATACCAGGAAACACCTCTATGGGCGTCTTAGCATGAGAACATGCCTCGAACACATTCACAGCACACTGTTGCATGTTTGGTGGAGGAGACCTGTTCAGGTCTGTTCCTACCACTTTAGGTGAGGGTGGATTATGAGCAGGAGGTGCAACAACGTCTTTCTGAGGTGGTTGTGGGTGACCTGGACTCTGTCCACGGTCTTCTCTGAGTTCCAGACAAACTCGCCCCACGTCAGAACTTTTATTTGTTGCCGCTCTTAGTTTCTGCTCACATGCTTTTAAGCGTTCCTGTGATGTTTGATAATCACTTTGTAAACGCATACATAGCCCCAGTAATGCTTGTTTATCCACTCTGCGTTCTTCCAGATCTTTTTTAAGCACATCTGTTTCACCTTTGCAGCGGGAAACTTGTGACACTGTCTCGTCGTGATCCCGTCTTAATGCAAAGTAAGATTCTTTTAGCAACGTTGCCATTTTAGCCAGCTTTTCATAGTTTGACCTTTTAATTTCTGTAGAGGTAACACTCTCTGCGACCTCCATCAGATTGTCCAATAACTCTTTTGGGTTCATGCTGTCCGCCTGTTTGCCATATGGATGTAAGGATGCTGTCAGCAGTGCTAACGCATTCTCTAAACAGTCCCTCATCTCATAAGGATCAAAATCTTTTCTTACCACACCTGTCATGTTCATTCACTGTGTAACACTTTTTCTGGATAAACAGTTGCCAGCTTTAGATGTTTTACAGGTAAATATATGTATTCAAGTGTCATTGAGTTTTCACACTATTTTAAGCTCTGGGTTTACACAAAAGTACTGTTATAAGTCAACTTATTCAACTGTGGGCACCTGTCTCGTAGGCTTTATCCCAATTCATGAATATTTAAGTAAATGCTTCTATGCAGTGTTACTTTTTATGTGCTTATTTCTTAACAGATACTAGATTACCAAGCTTCTCAGTGTATTTTACTCTAAAGCACTGAATTTTTATAAACCTGCAATTTTTCTAAAAAGTCTCACAGCACATCAGTTTAAAGACACTTTTTAAACCGTTCTGTTCCAGAAATCACTACTTTAACAGTTACTCATAGAACCAGGTGGTGAACAGAAAAAGAAAAATTGATGATGTGTCAGGATTAATCAGTCTTTCTTCAGAAAAACTGTTATTACTCCTGTTCTCCTGTCAGTATCTTCTATTTAAAATTAAATAGGAAGATGTATTTTTTAGGTGGTAACTTAAACAGAAAAGTTTCTTTTTCCTGATAAGTTTACTCTTGTTTAGTGATTTAGCAATTAAACGTGCATTATCTTTTAGCAATCGAGTAAACTTTATCAACTCTGTGAATATCTGTAACTGTATCTTTTTTTTTAAAAGTTTCTAATTTTTTATTTTGCACCTTTTTCTTAAGGAATTACCAGTGAATAAAAATGTGTTGGTAAATGCCTTTCTGCATAAATACCTTTCACTTATTAAATGTAAGATAACAGTAAAAATTCAGCTTGAAAAACGTTTATTAACTCATCAAATGCGTCTAAGCACGTCTAATTTCATCAAAATAACCTAAAACTAAGTGAAACTGTGATATCAAGTTTCCCAGGAGGGGGCAGTGTTTAGCTTTCTACCAGCAGGAGTCTATGACGACTTCCTGTGACGTTCTGTTGACATCCTGTTGTTAGCCGCTTAGCTTAAAATTAGCTTCGGCTAAACTCGGTTAAAATCAACATTTCTGAACGGTTTTAAAGCTTAAACTTGGCGTTGTTTCAACAAGCACGACTTCTTTGCATGAACATGAGTTTTCAGGGACATGTGGCAAGTTTATTTAGTGATTTTAAGCACAGTGAAGGCTTTCGGTGCAACCGAGCTTTACCATCTGACATGGAGGAAGTGACGTGACACGTCACTCATCTGGTCGTTAGCTGTTAGCTTAAAATTAACATCGCTAGCGTTGTTCAAAAACATCATTTAATGACGGATTTTAAACTCTAACGTGGCAAAATTTCAGCGATTATGCTTCGAAGACACGGAGCAGCGTATCATAATCAACTTTAAAGCGTTTTTCAGCTTTAAAAAGCAGATTTTAATTCCCTAAGAAAACGAGCTTCATTTCCGGGTCACGTGACTGAATCTACCAATGACAGAGCAGCACGGGGGTGGGCTTTACGACCTGACACAGCAGAGTTAGTCACGACTGACACGTCTCTCAGCCAATGAAAGCGTTACACAGCAGCTGATTTCAACCAATCACGCAGCGTTTTTCCAACTAGCATGTTAGTCTTTAGCCTGAAATAGTTCGTCAACTTTTCGTCTTTTAAACTGTCAAAATGCACCATTTTCTGTTAAAAAAATGTAACGAATCAACTCTGAGCTTAGCTGAGACTTCGTCCAGTCCTTAAAACGTTTCTCCATCTATTTAAAACAACTCGTTCGAATTTTCTCAGAACCGAGCCGGAACCAGAACTGAACCTCTGTTCGTTTGGACCACAGTTTAAACAGAATAACGTTTTCCACAGCTCAAACCCAGCTTAGCTACACATAACAGACGTACAATTCAGCTTTTAAAGAGACACGTTGACTGAATTTCAGCTTCAAAACATCACAGCGTAAACATGCAGTGTTTAGCTTTAAGCGCCGCAGCTCAGCACGCTGCGTTTCAACACAGCTACGATCTGCAAATTTTTCATGCCAACATGAAATATTCAATTGTCACAC
>NC_056506.1:5824817-5837518 GCF_014905685.2 Nematolebias whitei | reverse complement strand
TATATGTATATCCCCATCCATCCATTATCCTCTGCTCGTTCCGAAGACAGGTCGTGGGGGCAGCATCTTGAGCAGGGAAGCCTGGACATCTCTTTCCACAGCCACCTCTTCCATCTCTTCTGGGAGGATCCTAAGGCATTCCCCGGCCAACTTAGAGACATAGTCTCCCCAACGTATCCTGGGCCTTCCCCGGGGTCTCTTCCCAGTCGGACATGTATGAAGCACCTCCCTAGGGAGGTGTCCAGGGGTCGTCTTTACCAGATGCCCGAACCACCTCAACTGGCTCCTGTCGATGTGGAGGAGCAGCGGTTCTACTCCGAGTCTCTCCCAGATAACCAAACTTCTCACCCTATCTCTAAGGGAGAGTCCAACTACCATGTGGAGGAAACTCATTACAACTGCCTGTATCTCATTCTTTTGGTCACTACCCTGAGCTCATGACCATAGGTGAGGGTAGGAACATGGACAGACTGGTAAACAGAGAGTTTTGACTTACAGCTCAGCTCTCTCTTCAGCAAAACGGACCGGTACAGAGTCTGCAATATAGCAGATGTTGCCTCAATCCGTCTGTCAATCTCACACTCCATTCTTCCCAAACTCATTAACAAAACCCCAAGATACTTTAACTCCTCCACTTGAGGCAGAACCTCACCTTCGATCTGGAGAGAGCAATCCACCCTTTTCCGGTTGAGGAACATGGTCTCAGATTTGGAGGTGCAGGTTCTCGTCCCAGCCGATTCACACTCGGCTGCAAACCATTCCAGTGAGAGCTGAAGATCGTGGCACGATGATGCCAACAGGACCACATCATCTGCAAAGAGCAGAGATGGAATCCTGAGGCCACCGAACTGGAAACCCTCCGCCCACTTGATGCACCGAGAAATTCTGTCCATAAAAGTTATGAACAGAATCGGTGACAACAGGCAGCCCTGGCAGGGTCCGACTTACTGCCGGCAATGTGAACCAAGCTCTCACCGCTTTTGTAGGGAATGAACAGCCCGTAGCAATCCCATACTCACGGAGCACCCCCACAGTGTACCTCAAGGAACACGGTCAAATGCCTTCTCCAAAACCACAAAACACATGTAGACAGGATGGGCAAACTCCCATGACCCATCGAGGACCCTAGTGAGGGTAAAGAGCTGAGCCAGTGTTCCATGGCCAGGACGGAACCCACATTGTTCCTAATGGATATGAGGTTTGACCAATGATCAGACTTGCTTCTCCAATACCCCTGAATAGACTTTGCCAGGGAGGCTAAGGATACTAATGCCCCTGTAACTGGAGCATACCATTTGGTCCCCCTTTTTGAAGAGGGGAACCACCACCCCAGTCTGCCAATCCAGTGGCACTGCCCCCAATGTCCACACAACGTTGTAAAGGCTTGTCAACTAAGACAATCCCAAAACATCCAGAGCCTTAAAGAAATATGGGTGAATATCATCCACTCCCGGAGCCCTATCATCTCGGAGCTTTTTAACTACCATTCAACCTTTATTTATTTAGACACGTAAATCACATTGAGCCTCGAGGACTCATCTACAAGAGAGACCTGATTTCAACAAAGAATGATGACAACAATGGACAACAGCGACAACAATAAAGAGTTTTAAAAAGTCATACAATTTTTTTTAACAAATAGGATGGCTAAAAAGAAAAGTAACAAAAAACAGCTAGATTCTAAGGCAAAATTAAAAAAACTAAAAACAGGAACATGTCTGCATTGGTCCCTGCCAGGAGTCCAACAGATTCTTAAAGCCACTTAGAGAGGGCAAGGTCGGATGCTTCAAATCTTTAAACTACCTCAGTGACCTCAGCCACTGTTATGGATTGATCAACCCAAAATTCCCCCAAGTCAGCTTCCTCCATGGAAGACGTACTGGTGAGATCGAGAAGGTCTGAGAAGTATTCCTTCCACCTCCCGACGATATCACTGGTCGAGGTCAACAGCAGCCCACCTTCACTGAATACAGTGTTAGTAAAATGCTGCTTTCCCCTCCTCAGCCGTCTGATGGACTGCCAGAAGCTCATCGGAGCCAACCGAGAGTCCTTATCCAAGGTCTCACCGAACTCTTTCCGCATCCAAGCTTTTGCCTCAGAAACAACCAAGGCTATGGACTACTTGGTCCTCCGGTACTCTTCAGCTGCCTCAGGAATCCCACTGGCCAACAAGGCCCGATAGGACTCCTTCAGATGTGAGGTTCGACCAATGATCGGACTCGCTTCTCCAATACCCCTGAATAGACCTTACCAGGGAGGCTAAGGAGAGTAATGCCCCTGTAATTGGAACACACCCTTTGGTCCCCCTTTTTGAAGAGGGGAACCACCACCCCAGTCTGCCAATCCAGTGGCACTGCCTCCAATGTCCACGCAACATTGCAAAGGCGTGTCAACCAAGACAGCCCCAAAACATCCAGAGCCTTAAGGAAATATGTTTGAATCTCATCCATTCCTGGAGCCCTGCTGCCTCAGAGATTTTTAACTACCTCAGTGACCTCAGCTGCTGTTATGGACGGATCAACCCCAAAGTCCCCCAACTCAGCTTCCTCCATGGAAGACATGCTGGTGGGATTGAGAAGATCTGAGAAGTATTCCTTCCACTTCCCAATGACATCACTGGTTGAGGTCAACAGCAGCCCACCTGCACTGAATACAGTATTAGTAAAGTGCTACTTTCCCCTCCTCAGCCGTCTGATGGATTGCCAGAATCTCCTCGAAGCCGATCGAGAGTCATTATCCAAGGTCTCACCGAACTCCTCCCACATCCAAGCTTTTGACTCAGAAACAGCAAAGGCTGCGGACAGCTTGGCCCTCCGGTACTCCTTAGCAGCCTCAGGAGTCCCACTGGCCAACAAGGTCTGATAGAACTCCTTCTTCATTCATTCATTCAACCTTTATTTAAACAGATAAATCACATTGAGCCTTGAAGACTCATTTACAAGTGAGACCTGTTTGGACAGACAAAAACAGTGGTTAACTGGCCACATGTAGGAGTTGGAGGCGAAAAAAAAATCCTATCAGACTTTTTTTTCTCTGCCTGAGGGAAAAAACCCTCTAATATTAAAAAAAAACACCTCACACAAACAAGGACATAGTAACGTAGACAATCTACAGACGGAGGGGACGAGATCGGTGAGCATGTTCATAGATGCTCTTGAGGTCACTGTAAGAGTTCTGATAAGAATGGAAATCAGTCAATGTCCTCCGGTGAGATCCATAAACATTCTTGAGGTATGTCAAGGAATGGCCAAGAATAACGACTATGAGAATTCAAGAGTCCTGAAATGATGACACAAAGTTTATTCAGCTGGTTCCATCTGGTTATCAGTTGGAAATTCCTCAGGGAGGGGTGGTGAGTGTCATATCACATGTACTCCAGGCAAATTCAGATAAGATGGCCTTCAAGGCCAGCCACGGTAGCCAACTTTAGATAAACACACAGTTGTTTTGGCGACAGGCAGAACTTAATGACATCTACCTTGAGTCTGTGTTGGTCCACTCGGTTCCGAAACATCCAAAATACATGGCCACACCGATGGAACGTGACTGAGTAAAATCCACAAGATCTGATCCATTCAGCCCAAAGCATTTGAGTCCAGGTACTCGAGACATGGACCAAGCCATCATAAAGGCAAGCAGCGTGATCGGGTCCAAATTTGCTGCCAACGACTTCCTTGATTGTAGATAAAACCAGCAACCGGCCGAATCCAAAAAGCAAGAACCAGTTATCATAAATCCAATTAAATATGCGTCCTTAAAATCCATAGATGGCAGCAGAGAAAGACACATCATCAAGTCTTCCAGTCGATGAGATATCCAGCTGCGTGCGTGGCAACAGGGCAAATTGACCCGCCTAAAGCCTGTCTTCTCTTTGAAGAAATGTTGTAAATTGAGTTGAGGGACTAACTGATCAAAACAAGTCCATAAGTATGTTTCGGAAGATATGCAAGAGAGCTCACAAGCTGTTTCACAGACAGATAGAGCAGCAAAGCAAAGCAGAGAGGGAGGGAAGACGCATCTGATCTTGGTGAGAGCAAGTGGTGAAGTTTCAGTTTGACAGCCTCCCTAAACTGGGTGTCCACCACCGAGTTCATGGATGGCCACCGCGAGAAGCACCGACAACCTTGCAGACACACCTCAAGGCAGTTACCTCAACAAGTGAGGTGCGGAATAGAGGATGACAATTTTTTGGGAGTACTGCGGGTCACGTGATTCCGGCCGGATTCCGGCGAGACTGGAGTCAACCTCATTATAACTCACGTGACCGGAACGTGACTGGACTGAAAGCTAATGGGAGCAGACAGGAGCGGGAACCGACCAATAATGAAAATGAATACCAAAAAAAAAAAAAACATGGGCGCAGCTATTTTGTAATTTTCTTTCAGTAAGCCTTCACTTTAACACAAGTCAAAAGAACTATATTGCCCAGAAGTCATCTGTTTGAGCCGTAGCTTTTCACCGAGAGGGTGGGAGGAGCAATGAAGCGGTACAGAATAACTGAAAATAGTTTGCAATTGTTGACGCCTTCAAACTGAGAAACAACCTTCAAACACTTAGCTCAAAAACTGCTTTAACCCGAGATCGTTCAGTGGAAGGAAGACAGAGTCAAAAACACAGCCTGAGAAGTGGTTCTGAATTCAGACAAAGATTTATTTTACCTTCACAGCGCTGGAAAGGGAGACGTCTCACATGTACCTTACATCCATCAAACACGTCTGAGTTACAAATGTCTTTGCTTCGTTTAAATACAGCGTTATCAGTTACATTGGAATTTCCTTATCGTGACGTTGTTCTCTGGGTCAGTCGATGTTCCTGGGTGTGGTCTGGCATGGTCTCGTTTTTTCGTCCACTGCCCCAGCTGATAGTGGTCTGTTCTAGCAAGATAGTAACAGTCTCTGGTTCTCTTGTACAAGGAGTTACGCACATCATGAACTTCTATGACGTACATTGTGATTTTGCAGTTTTTACCATACGCAGAGAAATATTTCATGTCAGAGCATAGCAAAAAAGATGTTATTATACAACATTTCCCCCTTTTGGTCCCTCCAAGGGGACCACATCTTTGGCTACAAACGTCTGTCCCTGACAAGTGTCCAGAACTTGTGCTAGAAAAATCCCCAGGGTAACGGTATAGTGGTCCTGGGTAAAAACAGCACAACGCCTCACGCCCCTTGTGACGACGACCAAGATGTCATTCCAGTGCACTCTCACAATCATCCTTTCCCTGTGTCATAAGTTTAACAAAATTGCTGTCTGATATAACAATAGCAATCAAATGAGCCATTAATAAGATAAATATAGCACAACTTAGTGAAAAAATGCAATACAATGTCTAAAATTTTAATTCTCTGTCAGTTGGTTACAAAGCGCACAGTGGATGCCTGTATTTTAAAAGGACCACAACTTGTTGGCCTGCGTCTTTAACAATGACTACGAATTAGTTGGACAATTAAGGTCCATCTCATAGAGGCATCGTTCCGTCGTGTTGTCACAGACTGAAAGAGAGAGAGAGAGAGAGAGAGTTTCAGTAAAAGTTAAGATGTCTAAGTTTCCTATTGTTAGCAGTATGATAAAATATCCAAACCAATACTCAACAGTAATTTGGGAGCAGGGGAAGCAAAGTAACACATGTAATTATAATATGTATAAGAATCAACTTAATGCAAAGAAAAATGGTGTAAAACACATGTTAAGAGACAGGTTATGAATCCAGTGTCAACAGTTCTCAGGTTATGTCACCGGGGAGAGCTCGAATTCCATGTGGCTTGAAGAATCACTGGTTGATAACATCTGATATCCAGAAGGTCTGTCCCCGCTCCCTTTCTCGATGGTCGAGGTGATACAGTGCACCACGAGTGATCTCGCACAGGGCACACAGGAGCAACCATATACGACCAGTACACTCAGCGTCCTCAATCCCTCCAGTGCCCTGGTCACTGACCCGTCAGGAGCTGTATTGTTGGGGCTGAAAGCACAACACATATCTACAAACTCAGTCCAATTTCAGCCCTCTAAGGCATGTGACTGTATTTTCTATCTCTACCACTAAAAGGGGTATAAAATATGTCATTATTACTTCTACACTGTAATGGTTTTATAGAACAACATAAATCACATTCCATTCATACTTCCATCCCCTTTTTTTCACGTTTACAAACCTGAACCACAAAAAGGATATGTTGGATTTCTCCAGAGTCCTTACTCTGGATCTTCCTGAAAGAAGCAAAGTTATTTTTCACAAGAAAACACAGCAATATGTGATTACCATATGCAGTGAAAATGAGTAGTCAGAAGAGTTAAGGTTTCAAAGTTTAGTGGTGAATATCTGGCATGAGTGATGTTAACTTTTAGTTAAGATGATAAATTTTATTTGTCTTACTTCCTCCTGCCTGTGGGAAAGAATTTAGTAAACGCATGCTCAGAAAATATATTTTCATTGATCACCCTGTCCTCAAAACAGTACAATACAGCATGAAACATTGAGTTTGCTGATAAATGGAGCTGGAAAAATAAAAGGAAGTCAAAATCAGTTGTTCAGCTCTGCCATAGCTCCACCGGAGATCTGTTTAGGTAAAACAAAAACAAAAGTTTCACAATACATGACTATCATAAAAATGTGGTTAAAACACCCTATACATGAAAACCTAATTAATTTATTTCAGTCCAGTCCAGTCTAGTCATGTCAATTCAAATCAAATGTATTTAAGAATACAGATCCACCACATTTTCATTGTTCTTCTGGGTCTAGGGGTATCCCCCTAAGAGATCCGTCCTGTACAGATTCAAAGGAAGAAAGATAAATACTTTGGTTATTAAGAGCATCATAACTTAAAATTTCCTATTTACACACCAATGATCTAGCAAAGCAAGTCTGTACATCAATCACTGTTCCTTCTCAGTCGCCCCCCTTAGTCTCCACATGTTCTTTTCTTCTGGTGCCGCCCCCTTTTGAAGTTCAGTAACCTATTCAAGTGTAAGTTTGTCTTTTATAGCCTCCTCTGCTGTGACTGTCATCATCAAGGGAGAGTATCCTACTGTGGCTTTTGCTGCGTTGTCAGTTGCTTGATTTCCCTGAGCTATGAAGGAGTCACTGTTGTCATCTCCTTTTCATTACTGCGACTCTCAAGGGCAGCAGAAAGGCCTCTGCTAACTCTTTCATGTCTGCTTCGTGTTTAATGGTTTTTCCTCCTGCTGTCAAAAAACTTGCTCTAATCCATTGATAAAGTTCCACATGGACTGCTCCTACTGCATAGGCGGAATCCGTGTAAACATTCACTTTCTGATTCTCTGCTAGTTTCAGTGCTTCTACCACTGCTGTGACTGCTCTCTGGGCAGATGGTGCACATTCTAGCTGTTCCGCTTTTATCACTTCATAGCCTGTATCTGTTTTTTCCACTATTACATAACCTGCTTTCAGGCCTTCTGTTGGATGTGTGTAACAACACCCATCTGTGAATAAGTGTCTTACCTGTATTCCCCAAAGTGGGGATGCTTCTAGATCTGGCCTCACTTTCTCCAGCTTGACCACCAGCTCTTCACATCGGTGAGGCTCACCTTCTGCAACACAATCTGCCATATTTATTCCCTCATGTGAGAACGTTATGTTGGGGGCTTCTAAGATGTTCGATAGTCTGTGTTGTCTAAGAGCTGTCATCGCAAAACACTGTGAGTTCACATAGGCAACCACGCTATGTGTTGTCAGCACCTGCAGGGCGTGGCCCATGACTATGTGTGCTGTTTTTTTAATCAGTTTCACTATCCTGGCTGCATGTTTTGTGAATAGAGGATGTCTTTTTTCCATGTTGTCCATCATAAGTGAGAGGTACTGTAATACTTTCCTCTCTCCCCCTTTTCTCTGAAACAAAACCCCATTTATTGCATGTTTTGTTACAGAGACATCCAGGAAGAAAGGACAGCTGTAATCGGGTAAGGTTAATTCAGCTGCTGATGCCATGTGTTGTTTTAGATGAGTAAAGGCGTCTTCTGCTTCTTTTGTCCAGGTTAGTGGACTATTCAAATTTCTCATACCTTGTTCCTTGACCAGATGGCGCAAGGGTTGAGTCAGGTCCGTGTATGCTGGCAAGTAGCTATGACTATAACCGGTGAGTCCAAGGAAAGATAACATGTCCTTCACCCGTAGTGGTTTTGGATGTGTCAGGATGCTCTGCTTATGTGCTGAAGACATGCTAGTGGTTCCTACGGAGATTACACAGCCCAGGAAAGAAATCTGTTTTCTACCAATCAGCAATTTAGTTTTACTAACCTTAAAACCAGAACTGTGTAAGTGTTGTAGGACATGTCGTGTAGCTTCCACGCAGAGCTCAGCAGTGGGAGCGGCCAACAGCAAGTCGTCCACATACTAGATCAGTGTGGTGTTGCCGGGAAGTGGACAGGTTTGTAAAACGTCCTTTAGGACCTGGTTAAAAATGCCTGGAGAGAGAGAGAATCCCTGTGGAAGTCTCATGTATCTCCACTGTCTGCCTTTGTAGGTGAATGAAAACAGGTCACGACAGCTGTCCTCTAGAGGGAGACAAAAGAACGCGTTAGCCAAGTCAATACAGGTGTACCATTGTTGAGAAGGTTCCAAGGCTGAGATGGATACATAAGGATTAGTAACAGGCGCTGTTAGAGTGGACAAGATAGCATTTATGGCTCTTAAATCATGGGCCATGCAATATTTTCCTGTCCATTTCTTTTCTACTGGTACGATGGGTGTATTCCAGTCAGAGGTTGAGGGTTCTAAAACCCCAGCCTGTATTAGACCTGCAATAGTGTCAGTGATTCCCTCCTCAGCTTGAGGCTTGTGGGGAGATTGTAGTACCCAGATTGGGGTGTTTGTGTTTACCTTAAAGGTGACGGGACCACAAGAGACGTGTCCAACATCAGTTGGAGACTGTGCCCAGAGAGAGTCAGGAAGTGAAGCCAGCATGTCCTAAGCAGTGTGGTAATCTGTCTGTTCTCTCCCATGTTGGCGAGTCAGCAGGTCGTGTTCAAGGTCGATCTGTTCAGAACTTTCAAACTGTATTCTGTATGTGTCACATGATTTTGAATAATACAGACCTGGTGCTGTGGTGCGCGTCCACTCTGTGGTAGCTAGAGAGGGTTTAACCATCCCTCCTAACTCCTTGGCTTGGCGCTCAGGATTTACAGAGAGAGATAAGTGGGGGACAGCTTCATCACTCATTTGATACCAGCTAAGCTGTTCAGTGGTCAGTGTTACTGCCGCTGATACTCCCTCAGGAGCTACATAAATATTTTTGATTTTAATTTGCCAAGTCTTACCCTCAAGGTCAGATGAGAAGGCTTATTGGTTCTAGTCTGTGTGTTCCCAGTCATAGAAGAGGGTGACGTGAGGTGGGTCAGCAAGAGAAACATAGGCGCGCAGACTGATGAGCCAGGGCTTCCAGGTCTGGAATGTTGTCAGGAGACAGCTCGACTGATCATGTGTCAACCGGCCCCAATAGATGTCTGCGTACTCTGGAGTGACAGGGTGTAACAAATACTGTCCATCTGTGATTGAGTCTCTGCAATGCATGATGGAGCCATCTGGTAGCAAAACTGTCAGCCCATTTGCACCACACAGTATGGTAGCTCCCAGCTAGATCAGCAAGTCTCTTCCTAGTAAGTTCACAGGAGTAGATGGGGAGCAGACAAAATAATGTTACAACGTCTGGGCCCCTAGGTTAAAAGTCAATGGTTTTGTTAAGTGCAGACTCTGCTCTTTCCCTGAGAACCCTGTCAAAGACACGGTTTTTGATGTTAAACTGTTGATGGGGGTGCTGTTTATAGTCAAATATGTGGCTCCTGTGTCCACTAGAAAGTTCATAGGTTGACCTCCCACTCTGGCAGATAACATGGGGTCTGCAGAAGTCATGTTACCTGACCGGGTCTCAGGGGTCTGTCAATATCGTTGGTACACATCTTCTTCCCACTGCAGGTACTGGCCACTGGCAGGAGGCGGTATGTTAGCATGATTGTGTGGAATCATACCTTGTGACCCTCCGCCTTTACTCCCTTGCATGGGTGGGGCTCTGCACTGTTTGGCCCAATGGCCGGGTCCCCCACCGTTGTAGCAGATTTCGTCTTGCAGGTTCTTTTACCCGGGTGTACCGCGGCCCCCTCGTCCACGCGTCATGCATCCCCATGCACGACCACCAGCACGCCAACCTCCTCCACGTCCAGTCCCACCAGACCTGTGCACAAATGGAAAAGACGGGAAGGGAAAAGAGGGATTGGGATATGGAGAGGAGACAACTCCTCCTCCAGGATACTGATTAATCACAGGTGCAACATTGTTGTGTAAGTTGTGAAACATTCCCTGTTCCCACAGCTAACATCATTTTCTCAGATGTATCCTTGTTCTTTGATACCTTCTGCCATGCTTCCTGAAACTGTTACTTGAGGAGCTGATTTTCTAGGTCAGCTCTTTCATCTTTTTTCTTTTTTAACTTGTCATGTGTCGCCTGCAAATGATGCAGTAAATGTTTTTCCCACTTAGCATGTTCACACCCTGGGAGATCAGGATTTTTCACCATCAGCTCTGACACTTCATCAGGTACTCCCTTCAAAACTGCTTCTCTGAACAATTCAGTCAGATTGGACAGTTCACCTTCTGGATTAACTGTTGTGTGTCTCATCCAAATCTCTACTGCTTGAGTGATGTAATCTTTCAGGTGGACCTTAGAGTCCCATTCAAATTTTGGTCTTGCTGCCGGAGTAGACAAAGGGAACTGTTGCTTAATTTGTCTGTCTAATTGTGTAATTACCATTGCTAAATGAGTGTGGTTTGGCTGAGTGTCAGTGCAAGTGGCTCGTTCCAACTCATGTCCCACCATAGCGGTGACACAACGTCCTAAAATTGCCCTAAAATCTCCTAGTGCCAAAGTCATTCCTCTCGTGTGTCCATCCAGTTCAGATAACCATAAGCTTCCTCCTGCCGAGATACTAGGAAGCTCATCAACCAACGTGTTTCTATCTCCCAAGGAAAAAGGTACATATTTCAGTGTCCCTCCTGCTGACTGCAGCAAGGGGTAGTTTCCCTGCGTCTGTCTTGACCGGAGTGTCATTGGGTGTGTCTTCTTACAGTACTCCGTACAATATTCTCTTTCTTCTCTCTCATAGTGTGCTAACAAGTCCTCGCATGCTCCTAGAAGCTCTTCTTCTGTCAGAAAACCTCCTTTTTCTCCTCTCTCCGTGACCTTTCCCTTGGCAACCAGAGAGATGTTAACTCCAGTCTCATCTATACTCATTTTATTCTGCTTTTGCTTCCTTGCCTGTTCAAGCTTTAATCTAATTCTGATCATCTGTTCCTCAGTCTCATGCAGTGATTGTTCTACTTCTTGAAATAACTGTACATGATCATCCAACTCGTCCCTCCTCTTATCTTCCTTGTTCTTCACCTCTTCCCCTGACACAGAGGAGGAGGTGGAGCTGAGGGTTTTCTGTCTTTTTTCTGAGTCAATATCTCCTCTTGGCGTAGAGGCGATTTTAAGTTCTGTCCCCATCCAGAGTGGGTTGTAAGGGGGTGGTGGTGTACATTCTCTGGCAGATGGCTTGACCAATAAGCTTCCATCTAGGATTTCAATGATTGGGTACAGCCCCTTAGGGGCTGTCCCTTTGTCTGGTAATGGGCCCGCTTCCTGAGTGGGCCCCTCACCACTCAGATAAGGAGGTGGTAGTGTTGATGTAAGTGAGCTGGAGGTCACATCCCGTTTTTTCTGCACCAGACTATGCTTTATTCCCTGCCAGGATACCAACATTTTTTCACACTTCCTCAACTCTGTCTCTTTTACATTTATATCAGGCCCTTTGAGGGCAACCATTTATTCTGATGTGGCCCTTCGGTGGAAATGAGTTCGACACCCCTGCAATACTGCTACTTTCCTTTTCTTCTTCCTTTTTTTCTTCTTCTCTTTTTTCAAGCTAAAGGCCAATTTTAAAACCTACATTAACTCAAATCTGATGCCCACCATCTTTTCTAGGTCATGGCCAATGTTATTTGGGAACTGTCAATCACATACAGAAATTCAAATACAAATAAATGGAGTGAAAATTGAAAGAGTTCATGAAAACAAATGTCTTGGTGTCATTATTGATGATAAACTCAACTAGAAACCACACATAAAATATGTTCAAAGTAAAGTCTCAAGAAATATCGCCCTCTTAAAGAAAGCCAAGTTGGTCATAGAACAAAAAGCATTACATGTACTCTACTGTTCACTAATCTTACCTTATTTAAGCTATTGTGCAGAAATCTGGGGCAATAATTACAAAACTACACTACGGGCATTAACAATACTACAAAAAAGAGCAATAAGAATAATCCATAAAGTAGGATATTTAGAAAGCACTAATATACAATTTGTAAAATCTAAATGATTAAAGTTAATTGACATAGTGAAACTACAGACAGCTCTAATTCTTTACAAAGCAAAAAATAAACAATTACCAGAAAACATTCAAAACCTGTTTAAAATTAAGGAGCAAATTTATATGTTATGGGGGGAATCACAGTTTAAAATATGCTAATTCAGAACTACTAGAAAAAACTTTTGTGTATCAGTAAGTGGAGTCAAACTGTGGAATAATTTGAATATTGAACTTAAACATTGTCCAAACATAAAACTGTTCAAATTATCATATAAACATATGATTATTGCTGGATATAATATATAATAATATTATTCATTTATTGTTGTTGT
>NC_056506.1:5787522-5824717 GCF_014905685.2 Nematolebias whitei | reverse complement strand
TTTTTTTTTTTTTTTTTTTTTTTTTTTTTTTTTTTTTGTTATTGATGCTTTTGTTTTTGGTGAAGTTAAAGGAATAATAATTGTGCATCTACTATAGTTAACTTAAATAGATACTATATTGATGGATAAATATGGGTTTATTTGTTATACTGTATGTATGGATTATACATGTAATGAATGTAAGATTATGTAAGTGGTTAAGGAGTGGGAATTTTGATAAGTATATACTTCTACCCACTCCCTTGAATATGTAAAATAAAAAGTTTTGACATGTTGCTTCATGCTATATATATATATATATATATATATATATATATATATATATATATATATACACATTTCCTTTCTTTTTACATATTCAAAAAATAATAAACTAAACTAAACTAGGTTATAAATTCCACAACATGTTCAATTAGTCTCATTTGTTATTCTCTGTTGTGCTGTCAACAAAAACTACACTATAACAAATATTCCCCACAACTAGATATTTTACTCACTCATTCAGCGTTATCTTTTCCACACACATATTTAAGAAACACTCCCTTTGTGGGCCGCTCAAAAATTCCACCCATTCTTGTTACTTCTTCTCACTTCCTACACAATTCTCGCACCTTGTGTCAATGAACACACACACACTCTTTGTTGTCAGGTGAAAAAATACGACCGTCGCACTACAGGAGTAAGAGTTATCTTATCTTGAGACCTGGCAACCCCGCTCCACTCACATAACACAGCGGTTTTCACATGGAGCGGTCTCATAAAAACAAAACACGATCGCTCGTCCGGCGCGCCTTAATTTTCTCTAGAGTTTAAATTCACAATTTCAGCTTCTCACACGACTGTGAGTAAAACATAGTCCACACGGCGGTGGACGATCAGTTATGTTCTGACCGTCAAGCCAACAAAACAAATAGACCTGAATCATGGACAACACATAAACACAAATCACCTTGTTGTCTGGACCACGCCACCAACTGACAAACAAGAGACCAGAATAGACAAATAACATGGTCACTAGTGTAAATTACCTCTTAATATAAGAGACAACGTTGTTTTAATATTTAGTCCTCTCATCGCCATGTATGGGTCTTTGAGGGACTCAGCGCTTTCTCATATTATTTTTCAGTGTAGTCAGCTTTCTTGTTATTATTTGTGATGAGTCACGTCACAGGGAAACTCAATCAAAACCCGGCAATCATCTCTCCCCGCGTCCGGTAGAGAGTGGGGTATGCCAATCTCCTGACTCTTCAGGTCCCAGACCTGTTTACTGACTCACACAAACTATTTCTCTCTCTTTAAGCAATATAAACTTCTTAAAACAACCAAATCACCACAATCAAGGCTGTTAATTTTAGCAGATAAACTGACGCAGCACAGCCACACTGTGAGGAAAATTCCTCTTGTTTTTAGCCGGCTAGTGCAGGTGCACAATGTCCGTTTACCTGGATTCAATTCACATTTAACAATTACTCCTGTCTTCATTCACACAGCCCGCATCCTCCACCAAATTGTTGAGGCCTTAATCAAACATTGAGAACCAACCTTCAAACACTTAGCTCAAAAACTGTCTCAACCTGAGATTGTTCTGTGGAAGGAAGACAGAGTCAAAAACACAGCCTGAGAAGTGGTTCTGAATTCAGACAAAGATTTATTTTACCTTCACAGCGCTGGAAAGGGAGACGTCTCACATGCACCTTACATCTATCTAACATGTCTAAGTTACAAAATGTCTTTGCTTCGTTCTTATACAGCGTTATCAGTTACATTGGGATGTCCTTATCATGATGTTGTTCTGGGTCAGTCAGTGCTCCTAGGCGTGGTCTAGCATGGTCTTGTTTTTTCGCCCACTACTCCAGCTGAATGTGGTCTGTTCCGACAAGATAGCAACAGTCTCTGGTTCTCTTGTACAAGGAGTTACGCACATCATGAACTTCTATGACGTACATCATGATTTTGCAGTTTTTTACCATTGTAGTGAATTCGGCCTCCGGTCAAACCTGCCTCTAAAGACCTTCATGGGACAGGAACTGTTATTTCATTGATTTGAATCCAGAAATACAAATTAGCTCATCCAGAGACTTTCTAATTGTATCCTGAACTAATCAATTGAAAGAACACTCTCTTTTTCATATTATCATTACTATTTTACAATATCTTGATAATCAAAAGTGTGCTTAGTTCATACCATTTTAAATGTTGAAATGAACCACTCATTTTAATTCAACTGTGAAACAGTATTAATGATTTTTTTAATCCTCATTCAAAGTAGAAATCAAGTTAAATGTCTATGTTACAAAGTAATTATGCATTTTTGATCTTCTGTCTGAAATGAGAAAGGTGTGATGTCGGTCAAAAGTCGGAGACAGTCGCAAACAAGTTATTGGAACGAACTGTCTTGTTTTTAAACATCTCAGACAGGAACAAGAGAACTGACACCTGTAGTTTTTCTCTCTTCATCAAAACATTTCTCTGTCTGTTCCTAAACATCTCCGCTGTTTTTCTGACTTGTAATGACCCTCTGACGTCACTAAAACCACACCCCTGTTGATTCTTTCAACCAATCAGGACTTCCCAAAAGTGACCGGAAGCAGAATTCTTTAAAAGTCGACACTTCCTAGTTCCAGTAGTTCAAAAGTTCTAGTTCGGAGAGAAAGTTCTAGTTCAGAAAGTTCTAGTTGGGAGAAGTTCAGTTCTGGAGAAAGTTCTAAAGCTGGTTCTGATGGAGTTCGGCTGGAGTTCCTGTCGGAGCCACGGCGGCTCGCTGTGGCTCCACCCGGCAAATGCCCTATAATTGCTGAGGAAGTTTGTTCAGTGGAACGGATTATCTCACGACTTCTGCCGAGTCGCAGCCGCCCTGAGGAGACGCTGAAAGGTAGCGTGCCAGGGACCTCTTGACCACAGCTGATTCAACCTCTGCCAAGGTAAAGAGTCGTCACGAGCTTCACTACCAGTGTACCGCGGTAAAACTGCGCTTGAAAGGAGCGTGTTGTTCTGGTCTACAGACATACATCCTCATCCATCCATTTTCTCTCCATTTAAACTCCTTCATTTCCCATCTTTAAACTTCTATCTTGCCAGTAATTAATCCAGATATCTTCAGAAATGTCTGTTGTTTTTGTTAAGTAAAACGTGCCAAGTTTTATTAATCAGAGCCGATAGCATAATCAAGTGTACAATGTTTTGATGTTAAATTTTGATTCTGTTAATAAATGACCACATTTATTTTGATGGTTGATGGATCAAAGAAAATTAACGTCTCATGTCACTGATTAGACGATCTCCAACACAGTACCTCTGTTACATATCTGTCAAGTAGCTTGAAAAAGTGAGAACCCGTTATTAAAAATTGACTGTAGTGGAGCTCTTAAGCTAACTGAAGCTAACCTAGCCTTAGCATACTACATATCTGGTGGCCCGGACGTGGTCTCTAAAGAGCTTCTTGTGACGCGCATGGTCTCTAAAAGAGATAATTTAGGACCTATCTGCATGTTTGGACATTTTGTGGCCGTACGAATGTTTAAAGAGGTGTGAATTATATGTGACGGAGTCTGTGTTATTGTGATAGATGCTCATGTTGGCGTGAAAGGTCCGAGTTTTGAGCTTGATACAGCATGATTCGGCTTGTGGTGTTCAGAGAGCTGAAAGTAATGTCAATGTGTTCATTTTAAAGCTAAAATTTGTACATCTGTTGTGTAACTAAAGCTGGCATGCTGTAGTAAAACGCTTTATTCTGTTTAAACTGTAGCAGAGAGGGGGGTTCTGATGCAGTTCTGCTGTCCGACTCGGTTCTGATTCGTTGAACGAGTCGTGTTTTGAATGGATAAAACGCTGTTTTGAAGCTGAGCGCCATCTCAGACCACTGAACTGCCGATTCGTTACATTTTTAACAGTAAATTGTACATTTTGAAAGTTAATGGACGAAAGTTGACCGGACTTTTTCAGGCTGACTGCTAACACTGCTAGCTGGAATCACGAGCTGTGATTAGTTGAAAACCGCTGTTTGGGTTGCTCTGATTCACTGAGAAACGGGTGACGTGTCTGCGTTCACTCCCTCTGATGGTTGATTGTAAAACCCACCTTGTTGCTCACGTATCTATGGAGTCACGTGACCCCGGAAATGAATCTCGGTTCAACCGAAGCCTCCTCTGTGTTTAAAATCGCTAAATGAAGCCTGTCACTGTTCCCAAAACTCATGTTTCATGCAAAAAGTTGTGCTTGTTGAAACAACACCACGTTTAAGCTTTAAATCCGTTCAGAAAATGCTGATTTGACCGTGTTCGACAGTATGCTACGTCTGGCTAACGGCTAACACCGGATGTCAACAGAACGATCCACAGGAAATTGTCATAGACTTCTGCTGGTATAAATAAGCTTACACCACCACCTGCTGTTGAAAGAGAAGTATAACAGTTTTCCTAAAGGGGGACTGATAATTCCTCTCATCATTTTTTTTTTTCTCTTTTTGTTCATCCAGCCTGGTTTAAGAGTGACTGTTTTAAATAGTGAATTTCTGGTATATAGAACTGCTTAAAAAGCGTGTGAAAACTACAGTTGTTGTGAGACTTTTAGAAAAATTGCAGGTTTATTCAATTTTAAGTGCTTTAGAGTAAATGTACACTGAGAAGACTGGGTCTTGTATCTGTTGGAAATAAGCACATTAAGTAACACTGCCAGAAGGAGGCATTTACTTAAAATATTCATGCATTGGGGTGAATCTTACAATTCATTCCTTTGAATAAGTTGACTTATGACAGTACTATTGAGTGAATCCAGAGCTAAAATAGTGTGTGAAACTCACTGCTCACTTGAATATAAATATTTACCTGTTAAAATATCTGAAGTTGGCAAACTGGTTAACCAGATAAGTGCTAAACAGTGAATAACCTTGGCAGATGTGACAGAAAAGAATATTGATCCTTGTGTGATGGATTGGTTAGAGAGAGTGTTGGCGCTGCTCACAGAATCCTTAGATCCATATGGTATACAGGTGGATAGCATGAACTCCAAAGAGTTATTGGATGAGCTGAAGGGTGTTGCAGAGGGTGTGACCTCTACAGCCAGAACAAAGTCAAGCTATGACCAGCTGGCTAAATTGGCGCTCTTATTGAAAGCAACATTCTATTCTGTGGTAAACAAGGCTGACGGCCTTGAATTAAGGTTAAACAGCGAAAGAGAGGAGTACCTCAAACTCATGGCACAGTCTAATTTTGATCAGGAGACCCGTGCGAATGAGTTACAACGTGACAGAGAGCTCTCACAAGCTCAGCTGTCATTACAAGCTCACTCATATGAGGAGAAGATGAAGGAAAGGGAGGTCAAGTACAAAAAATTGTGTTCAGACAACGATGTTCTACAACGACAGTTGCAACAGACGTCAAAAGCTCAGAACAGGTGCAGATTGGAAAAAGCGGCGTTGGTCGACCAAGGCATGTGTTTACAAAGTGAATGTCATACATCACGGGAACTCTTAAAAGCCTGTGAGACGAAACTAGCCGCTGCAACAAATGAGATGTGTGACGTGGGGCGAGGTGGTCAAGAACTCAAAGACAAACAAGGTCAGAGTCCAGGTCACCCACCACCACCTCAGAAGGATTTTGCTGCACCTCCTGCTCTTAATCCAATTCTGTCACCTCCTCGTGTGTCTAGCGACACACATCCACGTACAGTTTTGATTCCTATGATACCGATAAAACAGCCTTTGCTCCCGGTTTCGGATTTGCACAAAATTACAAAATATGTCAATCGATTTGAGCCAGGGCCGTTGGGTTCAACTGACACTAAGGCCTATCTGGACAACCTTGACTTCCAATTAAGAAGCTATCCCAATGCTACAGTTGAGGATAGAGTAGGTTTGATCAGGCTCACTTCATCCAGGACGGTGTTTTCCTTCATAGAGCATCAACCTGATGCCACAATAAAGGATTACCGCCTGTTATGTGCTGCTCTTATGAAAGAGTATTCACCTTGCACGAGACATGGCGGGTATCCGGCGGCCGACAAGGTCGTGCAAGGTAAGAATGAGCACCCCAGGGCATATTATTCCAGGATTTTGCAGGCTTATTTTGGTTAAAGGAATGAGGCCAACATAGAGGAAGAGGAACCGTTTAAGTATGTGTTCAGCAAAAATCTCCACCCTGACATAAGGATTTCAGTGCAATTGATGGCTAATTTCAAAGAAAAATCCATCAGTGAGATAAAAAGTTGTGCTGTGAATGTCTTTGAAGCACGTTCACAGGCCAAAACACCCTTTGAGGTGTACCCAGATGAGTGGATTCCTGCCCAGTCATTAGAATTGGAAGGGACGAGAGCTTCGACTCCCCCTCCCAAAAAAGGCGAGAGGAAACGAGGTTTCCCAGCAGCCAAACAGGTGAAAGCCCCCTGGTCCAGACGAGATCCTACACCATTTCCCAAGGAACCAGAGGATGAACGATCGTACCAGAAGGGGGTAAACGCCCTAAGTGTAAAGAGTATGGCACCAAAAGTGACCCATACAAACAGGGATCCCACTGGGAACCCTGGGGGGGGGGGGGGGGGGGTACTGTTTCCCCATCACGTCGGGCTGAACAGCCTAAGACGAAAAAGAAACAGCAACAGGTCCAGAAAAAGAACTGCAATCCTCTGAGCTCGGAAGAGACACACAGGGTGCATTGGTTGTTGGACTTGTTGGATGGTATTGCCACGGACAAACAACCTAACGCTTTGTTTGGCGATATCATTGCTGATAAGTCAAAGCACACAGACAGACACACTGTCTGTCACACTGTCACAGACAGTCACCATGATGCTGTTGTTGTAAACTCTGACACACCCTCACCTGAGATGGGGGGGTTACAATCACACGTCACCGATGGTAACTCGTCACAAACTGAAACCTCAGCAGCAGCAATAGCTGTGTTAACGGTTCAGGGTGACACAAACAACAAAGTTGCTGCTGTCTCAGACAGCCACCAGAAACTTGTTACAAACAATGAGAGCCCCTCAACAAACGGTGGGGGGGTGATCTCATACATCAATGATGGAGGCCCGTCAAAAGCCGAACTCCCAGGAGCAGCAGCAACTTCACCAATGGTTCAGAAAAACCAGGATTACACAGGTAAATGTGAATGTAAGAAGAAACTTCGGCTAAAACCTACAAGGTTCCTGTGTAACCTGATCAGAAAGGGGGTCGCTAATAAAGCTTACCTGTCGATCACACTTGAAGGGGTCGTCACACATGAAGCCCTACTGGATGGTGGAGCCGACATGACTATTATGTCAGCCAAACTGTTCGAGGAGCTCAGGACTGCCGCTAACGGTGTTCACAGGGAAATACCTCTCACAGAATGTGCTATAGGGCTGCAGGGCCGCGCAGAGGCGAGGACAACCCTGACAGCTATAGCTATGGTTCACATGCAGGTTGGCGAGATTACACTATATCACCTGGTACATGTGTCTCCGGTTGACTCATTCCCATTTTTGATCGGCCAGGATTTTATAAATCGCTATGACGCGATTATAGATTATGGTGAACAGACAATGTGGGCCAGAGTGAGCAAACCCCTGCCAATACTCATGCCTCCTGAGACAGTCACAGACTGCCCAACAGCAGGCACTGCAGAAGGCACTGAGGACCTCTCGGCAGAGAACACAGTCCCGGTAAGTAAGCCTTCAAAAGCATGTGAAACCGAAGAGACCCAACCGGTAGACCCAACTCTGACTGAACAAGAAAGCCTCCTCTGCGAGCTGAGACGGTCAGAGCCCACCGGTTACTACCTACCATTGGTAGTTCAAGGTGTAGAGATCCAAGGATCCCACGCTGAATATGTTGTACTGTCGCTATGGACAGATAAATCGGCTATTAACCACGCTTTCTACGAAACATTGGTTAAAAAACATTTCGGTCCAGTTCTGATAGAGAAAGCTTTCCGCATTCCATTGTATCCCAACAGTTCACGAGTGATGACTGCGAAAGGAGTCATTAACCTGAAACTGATCTGGAACCAACGGGAACTGGTCCACCCATTCCTCGTGGTCCCAGACTTACCACATTCAACCTACATAGGCTCTGACATCTTGGTAATATTAGGTGTCCGAGTGGACACCAGCCACGATGTGCTGTGGTCACTAAAACCAGCCACAAAGGATCCTCCTGCGCTAGACACAGCAAAACTTATGGATGGACAGACCATTCCAGAGGTCTGCCAGGTTGCTAGCAACCAAAACACCTCAGTACCACCTCAGGTAACAAACCTAATGGTACGAGTCCACATCGTGGCGGGACAAGCTATTAGCCTTAAAAAGGCGTACTTTCAACCATCTCCTACATTTTTCAAACTAGGACTGTCCATTGAGGCCGCAAGCCAAGTGAGCCTTGACTCCAGAACCACATCTGTTGCTGTGTGCAACACAGATACAGAGGAGGTACTGATCTTGAGAAACACAAGGCTAGGATGGTTGATATCCACATATTTTCATGATTTTGAACTTGGCATTCCATTTCTGGGAGGACTTCCAGACAACCTGGTATGGAGTCAAGAGACTGGTCCAGTTTGGTTCACGAAACCAACACAGGCCATAGCTCTCTTCTCAACCAATGATGTCGATTTAGAACCTCAACTCAAACCTATAGTGTCTTACCTATAGACAGGTCTGACGGCACAAACAGGGACTCACTAGAGCTCCCCAAACATCAAGAACCCTTAGCAATCGCTTAACAGATTGAATAAGTGGTCGCCCAAGCCGACGCCCTGACGCCTGATGAAGAAAGGGATAAACTCCGCCAAGTTCTCATGAAATATGAGAAGTCATTCTCGACTGACTCAATGGATTGTGGGTTGACCTCGCTTCACACAGTGAGCATCCCAACTCCACCAGACTCATTGCCTACATTTGTCAGACAATACAAGATTCCCCTGGTAGCACATCAACCTGTCAAGGAAATCATTGATGACCTTTTAGATAAAGGCATAATCATACATTGTAATAGCACCTACTCTGCATCTTTATGGCCAGTTTTGAAACCAAATGGTAAGTGGAGACTTACCATAGACTACAGAAAGCTAAACAAACAAGTTCCTTTATCTAGGTGGCCAATGACCCAGATCCAACAGGAACTGCCCAAGGTCACCGATGGTAAGTACTTTTCCACCCTCGATGTCGCCTCTGGTTTTTGGACCATTCCTGTGCACGCCGAGGACCAACACAAACTAACTTTCACTTTTGGTAGCCGACAATACACCTTCACCAGGTGTCCATTTGGCTATGCTAACTCACCAGCTGAGTTCAACATCTTTTTGAACAAAGCATGTCCAGATGCCCACGAACGTGGGACACTGATCTACGTGGACATTGTCCTTTTGAGGCAGCCAACACTGGACTTACACTTGGCTGAGATCGACCACGTTTTGAATCAACTGACTATTGCTGGTGCTAAAATCTCACTGTCAAAATGCCAGTGGTACAGGACCAAGGTGGACTACGTTGGCCTACTAGTAGGTCCAGACGGAGTACAACCACAATTGACTCGCACCCAAGGCCTAGACAATCTCAAAGTCCTCACCAGTCTCAGAGAACAACAAAGTTTTCTGGGCATGTGTAACTACTCACGCCAATTCATAGAGAACTATGCAGACCTTGCGAAACCACTGACTGAACTCTTGAAGAAAGACGTCCCATTTGTCTGGACTGATAACCAACAGCAGGCAATGAACGCTCTCAGGGACAGACTCAAGTCAGCCACATGTCTAGTCTATCCAAACTACAACAAAGAGTTTCACCTGGAAGTGGGCTTCTCAGCTCACTACATGAGTGCAGGTCTGTACCAGATGCACGACAAAGACAAGCGTGTGGTGGCCTACGCCAGTAAGACAATGGCAGGCCCCGAATTAAAGTTCTCAGACTGTGAGAAAGCTCTACTGACCACTGTGTAGGCAGTTAAACACTTCTCCACTTACATCGGTGGACAAAAAAATCATTGTTGAAACACAATACCAGCCAGTAACTTTCTTGAATAGCCAATGCATCAGAGATGGTGTGGTGACAAACTCACGGGTAGCCACGTGGCTCATGGCGCTTCAAAGTTTTGACCTAGACATCCGTTACGGACAAAACAAGAAGTAACATTTGGGCACCGACCTGGCACTCTGCCAGGAATGTACACAAGATGTACCTGCCACCCATCTGCCAGCTGTGGAAAAACCCTCAGTAAGTGATGACCCGAATCACCACTACTTTGATAGCAATATCTGCAAAGATATGACAACACTGTACGTGGATGGATGCTCATTCCACCACGAACAGACCTGCAAATCAGGTGTTGGAGGGGTCCTCCTCCAAGACCAACAAGAGGTCACTTTTAGTCATCTGTAAGGACTCTAATTATGCTCGACTTAGTTTCTTGTGTCATCTCGCTCTGTGGAAACAGAACGGCTTTCTCGCAAGCAACAAGAAAGTGGTCAAACACAAAGAGCTTTTCATGGCATGTGATCACTTGGTGACATCACATGACCTACAGGTCTACTGGAAGAAGGTTCCAGGACATTCTAGAGCCCTAGGCAATGACGAGCAGTATAATGACCTTGCAGACTTCCTAGCCAAGGACGGAGCCGTGGACGGCCCTCTGTGGTCCTTTGACCCCTCCTGGCTGCTCACAACTCTGTCAGTACAACCTACAGCCGAGGTAATTACAGTCACCTGTGTACAAGCTGCAGCCAAGCCGGCAGACAACACAGTCTCTGTACAACCCGTGCTGACTGACCCAGACATCATCCAACTTCAGAAGTCGAATCCTGCGATTAACTCGATGATGCTGTACTTGACTGACCCAGAGAAAAACACTCCGTCCGAAGCCTACCTGGATTCCAATCCAGACCTTAAAGTCCTCTTTCAGCTACGCAAAGAGCTAAAACTAATCAAGGGCATCCTAACTTTTGCTCATGGACCGAAGTCCTCACCTGTGTTGCTGGTCCCCCATGCCACAGGGGGGTGATGTTAGTTCATGCGCATGACCTCCCGTCCGCAGGACACAAGGGAGATAAAGCCATGCTGAAAGCATTAAAACAAGTTGCTTATTGGCCTGGAATGAAAAAAGGATGTCAAGAACTATATTAAAGGGTGCCTGGTCTGTGGACAGTTTCAGCCATCCAGACCACTCCACAGAGCACCACTGTAAAGTAGAGGCATTGCATTCCCATGGTCCAACCTCCAGATCGACTGGGTTGGACCACTTACTAAGAGCACTAGAGGAAATAAATATTTTCTCACGGTAACTTGCACATTTACCAAATGGGTAGAATGCCTACCAGCTTCTAACGAGACAGCACAAACAACTGCCATGTTACTAATGAATCATGTATTTTCAAGGTTTGGAATTCCCCTCAGGGTGAACTCAGACCAAGGTACGCACTTCACAGCTGAAGTGATGAAAGAACTGTGGAAGATGCTAGGCATCAAAGTCAACTTCTATGTTGGCTACCACCCACAGGCCTCAGGCCAAGTAGAGAGAGCAAACAGAACTGTGGTAAGTATTTTGAAGAAATACGTAGCCGCAAACCACAAGGACTGGGACGTTAAACTCCCTCTGGTCCTCATGGCCATAAGGGCCACTCCACACACATTGACTGGCATCTCTCCCTTCGAGATGATGACGGGTGGACAAATGACTCTCCCTCTACGCCTGTTGTACCAACCAGGCGATGCCGCTATGGCAACAGCCTACACCACACAACAATACATGAATGATTTGGAGGAACACCTTAAAAACACCTTTGCGTTTGCCCAGAAAAACCTGAAAAAATCTGCTGAAGGACGAAAGGCGTACTATGACCAACAGGCCTCTCACGAGGAACTCCAAGTGGGAGATAGAGTCTGGTGCTACACTTTCGCCCCCACAACCGGGAAAAGAGAGTCCGGGACCGGAACTCTCGCCCGCAAACTGATGCCCAAGTGGACTGGACCCCACCTGATAATAGACAAACTGTCTCCAGTTGTCTATCAGATCAAAATCAGCAAAGGCCAAAAGGAGCCAATGGTTAAATGGGTACATCAAAACCAGGTTAAACTACACAAGGCGTTCAATAACTCTACAAGAGACAACAATCTCACAAACTCAGACCTGGTGGGAAAAAGGTCGTCCAAGCAGAAACTAACTTAAGTGTTAAGATAAATACTCAGACGCGATAACGTGATCAAATCTGACAGTCAGAGTGAGTGACGCACTGAAACGTCGTTTTCTAGTTGCTTAATCACTACTTTTGTCGATGTTGAGACATTGTTTTTATTGGTTTTTGGTTTGTTTCTGATCACCCCCAGCAGGAATGAATTGTGTGTGTACTTTAGTTAGAGACTAAAAGGACTTTAACTATGCCAACATGCAGTTCATTTGTTAAAATTCAATCTTTGAGGAGTCAATGTAGGGCACTTTTTCGTCTCAGGCTGTTCAAGCCGACGTGGTGGGGAAGCAGTTCCCCCCCTCTGGGGTTCCCAGTGGGATCCCTGTTTGTATGGGTCACTTTTGGTGCCACACTTTTTACCCTTAGGGCGTTCGCCCCACTTCTGGTACATTTGTTCATCCTCTGGTTTCTTGGGAAACCATTTAGGATCTAGTCTGGACCAGGGTAACCTGGTTTGGCTGCTGGGAAACCTCGTTTCCTCTCGCATTTTTTGGGAGTGGGAGCTGAAGCTCTCGTCCCTTCCAATTCTAAAGACTGGGCAGGAATCCTCTCACCCGGGAACACCTCAATGGGTGTTTTGGCCTGTGAAGGGGCTTCAAAGACATTCACAGCACAACTTTTTATCTCATTGATGGATTTCTCTTTGAAATTAGCCATCATTTGTACTGACATCCTAATGACAGGGTGGAGATTTTTTGCTTAAAATGAACTTAAACGCTTCCTCCTCCTCCATGCCAGAATTGTTCCTGTAACCAAAATAAGCCTGCAAAAATCCTGGAATAATATGCCCTTGGGTGCTCATTCTTACCTTGCATGACTTGTCGGCGGCTGGATAACTGCCAGGTCCCACGCAAAGTGAATACTCTTTCATAAGAGCAGCACACAACAGGCGGTAATCCTTTCTTGTGGCATCAGGTTGACGCTCTATGAAAGAAAACACCATCCTGGTTGAAGTGAGCCTGATCAAACCTACTTTATCCTCAACTGTAGCGTTGGGATAGCTTCTTAATTGGAAGCAAGGTCGTTCAGATAGGCCTTAGTGTCGGTTGAACCCAACGGCCCTGGCTCAAAGCGTTGGACATATTTTGCAATTTTGTGCAAATCCGAAATTGATAGCAGAGGTTGTATGATTGGTGTCGTAGTAACCAAAACAACACGTGGAGGTGAGTCGCTAGACTCACTTGGTGGTGACGGAAGGGGATTAAGAGCAGGAGGTACAACAAAATCCTTCTGAGGTGGTGGTGGGTGACCTGGACTCTGACCTTGTTCGTCTTTGAGTTCCAGACAACCTTGCACCACGTCAGAAATCTCATTTGTTGCTGCGGCTAGTTTCGCCTCACAGGCTTTTAAGCGTTCATGTGATGTATGACATTCACTTTGTAAACGCACGCCTTGTTAGACTAACGCCACCTTTTCCAATCTCCACTCGTTCAGAGCTTTTGATGTGAGCTGCACCTCTCGTTGTAGCGCATCATTGTCCAAACACAGTGCCTGGTACTTAATCTCTCTTTCTCTCTTCTTCACCTCATATGAGTCCGCTTGTAATGACAGCTGAGCTTGTGAGAGCTCTCTCTCACATTTTAAGTAATTTTCCCAGGTCTCCTGATCAAATTTAGACTGTGCCACGAGTTTTAGGTACTCCCCACGTGCTGCCACGTGGACCTCTGTCTCGTGCATTAACCTTTTATCAAGGGCTTCAGCTCTGTTGGCCTCAATATAAAATTTAGCCTTCAGTAAGAGTGCCAATTTAGCTAGTTGGTCAATTCTTGACTTTGTTATGGCTGCAGAGGTCACACTTTCTGCAACATCCTTCGGCTCATCCAATAACTCTTTTGAGTTCATGCTGTCCACCTGTTCACCATATCGATGTAAGGATTCTGTTAGCAGTGTTAACGCTCTTTCTAACCAGTCTTTCCCCTCACATGGAACAAAATCAGTGTTTGTTAAATCTGCCATTGTAATCCACTGTTCAACACCTATCTAGTTAAACAGTTGCAAACTTAGAGTGTTTAACAGGTAAATATATTTTTTAAAGTGAGCAGTGAGATTCACACACTATTTTAGCTCTGGTTCAATCAACAGTACTGTTAAAAGCAAACTTTTAAATAAATGGGTCCCTGTTAAGGTCTTACCCCATAAATATTGTAAGTAAATGCATCCTTCTGGCAGTGTTACTTAATTATGAGCTTATTTTGTAACAGATACAACGAACCAGGCCTTTTCAGTGTTAATTTAACTCAAGTGCACTTAAAATTAATAAACCTGCAATTTTTCTAAAAGTCTGACATCAACTTTAGTTTTCAAACGCTTTTGTAAGCAGTTTAAATTTACCAGAATTCGCTATTTAAACAGTACACAGAAACCAGGCTGAATTAACAAAAAATTTTTTTTAATGAAAAGCAGAGCAATCAGCTTTCTTTCAGGAAAACTGTTATACTCCTTTTTCGACAGCAGGTGGCGGTGTAAGCTTACTTTTACTGGTAGAAGTCTATGACAACTTCCTGTGAACCGTCCTGTTGACATCCGGCTGTTAGCCGTTAGCTACGATGTAGCAACGGTCGAACACGGTTCAAATCAACCTTTTATGGACAGACTTAAAGCTTTTAAACGTGGCTTATCCACAAGCACGCTTTATCTGCATGAAAACATGAGTTTTAGGAACAGTGGCAGGCTTTATTTAGCGTTTTTAAATACAAAGGAGGACTCGGTTAAAACGAGCTTCATTTCCGGGGTCACGTGACTTTTTCAGACACGTGCACATCGGAGGTGGGCCTCACAATCTGACATCAGAGGGAGTGGATGCACAGAGATACGTCACCAGCTTCTCAGCAAATCAGAGTGAACCAAACAGCGGTTTTCAACCAATCACAGCCCGCGTTTACTTGTTTCACGCTAGCAGTTAGCATGAACAGTCCTGTCAAACTATCGCCCATTAAAACTTCAAAAATTCACTATTTACTGTTAAAAATGCAACGAACAGCATAAAACAGCGGTCTGAGTCAGTGCCCAGCTTTAAAACAGTGTTTCATCCATTTAAAACACAACTCATTCAGTCCAATAAACAAAACTGAGTCGGACAGCAGAACCTCTTGGTCATGCCACAGTTTCAAACAGAATAAAGCGTTTTTCCCACAGCATCCAGCTTAGTTACAAACAGATGTACACTTTTCAGCTTTAACAAGAACACATTGACTTAATTGCAGCTTTCCGAACACCACAAGCATGACTTATCATGTCCTTTCAAGTTCATAACACGGACTCCCATGTGCCAACAAGCAGCGTTAATCTCAACAGCACAGAAACTAAAGTCACACAGAATTTATACCTCTTTAGAGATCTTTTCGGCCACCAAAATGTCGTAGTTTAAAGAGGACAATGGAGCATAATTTATCTCTTTTAGAGACCGTGCGGGACCACCAATATGTAGTGTGCTAAGGGCTAGGTTAGTTGCACCTCCACTACAATATATTTAAATAAACGGGTTCTCTCTTTTTCGAGTTAAATTACTGCCATGTGACCGAGATAACTGTGAGTGGATTGTTTAATCAGTGACATGAGACGTTAATTTCCTTTGACCCATCAAAATAAATGCGGTCATTTATTGAACAGAATCAAATTTAATATCAAAACATTATACACTTGATTAGCTGATCTGGTTCTGATTAATAAAACTTGGCACGTTTTACTTAATAAAACAACAGGACTTGAAGAAGGCATTTAGACTACTGACAAAATAGAAGAGTTTAAAGATGGGAAATGAAGGAGTTTAAATGGAGAGAATTTAGATGGATCAAGGAAAGTGTGTTGACCAGGAATGGCACCCTTCATCCGACCCCAGCTCAGCCCCGGTACACTCGGTGCGTGACGACTCATTACCTTTGCAGAAGATAGATCAGCTCCGGTACAGAGGTAAATTTTAACGCTACCTTTCAGCGTCTCCGGTCAGGGTGGCTGAGAATCATCCGAAGTAGTGACGGTACTCCGTTCAACAGAATAAGCTTCCTTCAAAGTTGTAGGCGTTACGCCTGGGTGAGTTCACAGCGAGGCGCTGTGACTCCAGCTGGGATGGACGGACCCTCGTCTCACGGTCAAATCCATCAGCTATTGATTAAATCTGAAATTTCCTTAGCAACTCTCAGGAAGACTTCAGTCAGAGATTCCACTCAGAAGTTGAGGACTCCATGAAAGACTGAAGAAGACCCTAGGAAGACTCCGGTCAAAGACTCAAGACGACTGAAGACTGATTGAGAAGTTCCAAGAAGTGTGGACTCTTAAAGAGTTCTCACTTCCGGTCACTTCAGGACTTCCTGATTGGTTGAAACAACTAACAGAGGGTGGTTCTAGTGATGTCAGAGGGTCATTACAAGTCAAGAAAACAGCAGGAATGTTTTAGAAAGGTCTAGTACAGACAGAAGACATGTTATGGCGAAGTGAGAGGAAGCAGGTGCCAGTTGCTTCTTTTTACCGTCTGCTAGGTTTAAAAACAAGACACTTCGTTCTAATAACTTCTTTCTGACTTTCGACCAACATCACTACTCCTCATTTCAGACAGAAGATCAAAATGCATAATTACTTTGTAAAAAGACATTTAACTTGATTTCTAATTTAAATGAAGATTTAAAAAATCATTAATACTGTTTCACCGTTGATTTAAAATGAGTGGTTCACTTCAACATTTAGAAATGGTATGAACTAAACACACTTTTGATTTATCAAGATATTGTAAAATAGTAATGATAACATAAAACAAGAGTGTTCTTTCAATTGATTACTTCAGGATACAATTAGATAGTTTCTGGATGAGCTAATTTGTATTTCTGGATTCAAATAAATGAAATACAGTTCCTGTCCCATGAAGGTCTTCAGAGACAGGTTTTGGTCGGAGGCCGAGTTCACTACACTACCTTAAGTACCATAACCTACACTGGTCTCACGACGCTCAAGCCGAACCTACTCGAACAATCCTATTCGGGGGGGGGGGCTAGCTAATCTTTCAGTTGAGTCTCGCCATAGACTCCAAAAACATTTAGTGGAAAGCCAAAAACCAAACCTCAAGTCGTTTGTCTAGAAGGACAACAGACAATTGAACCAAACTATATTTTGCCATGTAAATGTAACTTAAACCAAGTTAGGAATGGAAAAATAGTTTGGAATGCCCTTCTATAGGTATAAATCCCTATATAAATTTTCCAGCATGACCCACCCTTTAAACTGGTAATTGTAGCTGATCTAAACCATGATAGCTTACACACCAGGTGCATATAGGTTAAGGTCTTATGTAAAATCCCACTCATAAGCCCAACTAAAACCACATAAATGCATAACACATAGAACCAGAATGGCACCCACTGGGAACCACCAGCAGCAACCTTCGCTGAAGGGACCTACAACTCTAACGTGGGTCTCCAATCTCCATCCAGTGGTCGCCTCTGCAGTTCAATCGAGGGAACCCCTCTGCATGCTGATCAATCAACACCTCCAATCGTTGTGGATTTATCGTTGTGGATTATATGACTTTTTCCAATGGATTACAGACTTTGTTTTCAAGGGGTTAAAGCATTAAAACATAATGGGATTACCAACAACATTATGAAATTACCTAAACCGTTGTTGGATTACCTTCTTTGACTTTTGTTTTCCTCTTGCTGGATTACATCAAGATCAAGGACATTCGGAGGCGTAAGTTCATGTTGGAATTCATCCCCATGGACAGGCGATGATTTCCAAAAGGGGGACTGTAGTGAATTAGGCCTCTGAAGACCTTCATGGGACAGGAACTGTTATTTTATTGATTTGAATCCAGAAATACAAATTAGCTCATCCAGAGACTGTCTAATTGTATCCTGAAGTAATCATTGGAAAGAACACTCTTTTTTTATATTATCATTACTATTTTACAATATCTTGATAATCAAAAAGTGTGTTTAGTTCATATCATTCCTAATGTTGAAGTGAACCACTCATTTTAAATCAACTGTGAAACAGTATTAATGATTTTTAAACCTCATTTAAATGAGAAATCAAGTTAAATGTCTATTTACAAAGTAATTATGCATTTTGATTTTCTGTCTAAAGGAGAAGTAGTGATGTCGGTCAAAAGTCAGACAGTCAGAAAACAAGTTAGAACGGGCTGTATTGTTTTTAAACCTAGCAAACGGTAAAAAGAGAAACACTGGCATTTGCGTTCCTCTCACTTCGCCATAACATTTTTTTGTCTGTACTAAACGTTCCTAAACATTCCTGAACTCTGTTGACTTTTAATAACCCTCTGACATCACTAGAACCACCCCCTGTTGGTTGTTTCAACCAATCAGGAAGTCCTAAGTGACCAGAAGTAAGAACGCTTTTAAAAGTCGACACTTCCTGGGTCTACTCAGTCTACTCCGTTCTTCTGAAGTATTGGATCTGAGTTGAACTCAGTCTTTGATGGAGTCTTCTCAAGCCTTGTGGCGTCTTTCACTTCTGAGTGGAAACTCTGACGGACTCACAGATGCTTGCTGTGAATCCACCCGGGTGTAATGCTTCCAACTTCGAAGGGAGCTGAGCCTGTTTGTTGAACGGAGTAAATCGACACGACTTCTGACGATGGCCAGCCTCTCTTACCAGAGATGCTGGAAGGTAGCGTTGAAATGGACCCGACACCGGAGCTGATTTACCTCCTGCGAAGGTAACGAGTCGTCACATGCTAAGTGTACCTGAGGTTTGAGCTGGTGATTGAAAGAAGTGTGCCATCCTGGTCAACAACATGCACCTCTCTTCACCCATCTTTTCTTTAAAACCTCTAAATTCCTTCCTTTAAACTCTTCTATTTTGTCAGTAATCTAGATGCCTTGAGAAATGTCTTGTTGTCTTATTAGTAAAGCGTGCCAAGTTTTATTAATCAGAACCAGATCAGCTAATCACGTGTACATGTTTTGATGTTAAATTTTGATTCTGTTAAATAAATGACCACATTTATTCTGATGGGTCAAAGGAAAATTAACGTCTCTTGTCACTGATTAAACAATCCTCACAGTTACCTCGTCACATGGCATTAATTTAACTTGAAAAAGAAAGAACCCGTTATACTTAAATAATTAGCAGTGAAGGTACAGTAAGCTGTCTCCCACTTTCACTACATTTAGTGGGACCGTACGTTTTTTAAATAACACATTTGGTGGGACAGTATGTCCACAGCAAAGCTGTCCTTGAACCACTACAATACACACATTTCCTTTCTTTTTACATATTCAAAAAATAATAAACTAAACTAAACTAGGTCACAAATTCCACAACATGTTCAATTAGTCTCATTTGTTATTCTCTGTTGTGCTGTCAACAAAAACTACACTATACCAAATATTCCCCACAACTAGGCATTTTACTCACTCATTAAGAGTTATCTTTTCCACACACATATTTAAAAAAACACTCCCTTTGTGGGCCACTCAAAAATTCCACCCATTCTTGTTACTTCCTCTCACTTCCTGCACAATCCTCGCACCTTGTGTCAATGAACACACACACACAAACACACACTGTTGTCAGGTGAAAAAATATGACCGTCGCACTAGAGGCATAAGAATTATCTTATCTTGAGACCTGGCAACCCCGCTCCACTCACAGAACATATCTGTTTTCACATGGAGCGGTCTCATAAAAACAAAACACGATCGCTCGTTCGGCGCGCCTTTATTTTCTCTAGTGTTCAAAATCACAATTTCAGCTTCTCACACGACTGTGAGAGCACGGTGGCGCAACTAGTAGAGCTGCTGCCTCTCAGCGAGCAGGTCCTTGGTTCAAACCCCAGTCCAGGGGCCTTTCTGGGTGGAGTTTGCATGTTCTCTCCGTGCATGAGTGGGTTTTCTCCGGGTGCTACGGTTTCCTCCCACAGACCAAAAACATGCATGTTAGGCTGATTGGTAACTCTAAATTGTCCCTAGGTGTGAATGAGAGAGTGAATGGTTGTTCGTCTTGTTTGTCTCTATGTGGCCCTGTGATAGACTTGCGACCCGTCCAGGGTATACCCCGTCCCTCGCACAGTGATTGTTGGACATGGGCACCAGCGACCCCCGTGATCCAAAATGGAATAAGCGGGTAAAGATAATGGATAGATGGATGGATGGACACGACTGTGAGTAAAACATAGTCCGCACGGCGGTGGATGATCAGTTATGCTCTGACAGTCAAGCCAACAAAACTAACAGACCTGAATCATGGACAACACATAAACACGAATCACCTTGTTGTCTGGACCACGCCACCAACTGACAAAAAAGAGACCAGAATAGACAAATAACACGGCCACAAGTATAAATTACCTCTTAATATAAGAGACAACGTTGTTTTAATCTTTAGTCCTCTCATCACCATGTATGGATCTCTGAGGGACTCAGTGCTTTCTATTATTATTCTCAGTGTAGTCAGCTTTCTTGTTATTATTTGTGATGAGTCATGTCATGGGGAAACTCAATCAAAACCCAGCAATCATCTCTCCCCGCGTCCGGTAGAGAGTAGGTGTTTTATGAAATTTCTTTAACAAAGGTTCGTGAACGGTCGGCCCAAATAATTCACACGAGAGGAAATAAAACAAGGAGACTGTTCTGCTAGAAATAATAGTGTCATTTATTAATCTGCCACAGAAAACAGCCAAGCAAACATGTACACTTGTGTAGATGAACAGATGCAGAGATATATTCATCAATTAAAACGGATTCCTCATTTTTCTGGACTGAATAAAACGTGCATTGAATTTAATGAAATGCAAACGTGAGACGTCATTTATCTTTGACCCATCAAAATGAATGCGGTCATTTATTTACAGAATCAAAGTTTAACATCAAACATTTACATTAATTTGGCAAAATATGAAAATAACAACATAATCCATCAATCAGGAAAACCATACGGCCATGATTTTCCGTTGCTTCACCACAGACATTTCTGAAACTGTACAATTATGATCAATTATCCACACGGCGGTGGATGAGCACTTTACACAGACATTTCTAAAATATCTGGAAGGATTTGTACTTTAGAGAAGAATTTAAAGATGGAAAGATGGGAGTTTAAAAGGAGTAAAAGATGGTATGCGAGGGGAAGTGTTCACCAGAACCGACACTCTCCATCAGAACCCAGCTTTCCCCGGTACGCTTGGTAGGAAACTTGACTCATTACCTTTCTGAAGACTAATCAGCAGATATGGAGGTCCAGTTAACGCTACCTGTCCAGCGTCTCCGTAGGATGGCTGAACTCGTCCGAAGTAGTGACGAGATTCCGTCCGACACCAGCTCACATCAGCAATAGCAATAATCCAACTCGGAGGAGCCTTATCATGCTGGACTTCTGTTCTCCCAAACGACTTCTCAGCGCAGAACCGAACTGAACTCAACTCTGCTCAACTCAAACCCAACTCTGAGAGAACTAGGAAGTACCGGAATTTTTAAGAGCTCTTTTCCCAGTTCATTTGATCGTCCCGGATTGGTCCAAAACAACCAGACAGGGGTGTGTTTTGTGATGTAAGAGGGTTACTAAAAGTCAGAAGACAGCAAGAATGTTATTGAACAGATTAAACTGTTCTCACAGACAGAGAGTGTTTTGTTTTGGCGAGTTTTAGAAACAGGTGCCAAAACCCCCCTGTTGACGTCTGAGAGGATGTAAAAACAAGGCAGTTGTTCCAACACATGTCTGCTTCGACTCCTGACCTCGGAAAACGCACACTTGCTCATTCAAAGACAGAAATCAGAAAATGCATAAAAATCTGTAACAGACCTTAACATGAATTCTAACTCTGCATAAGCATTAAAAATCATTACACTGTTTCACAGTTAATAAAATTGATTAGTTCACTGCAACATCTAAAATGGTTTGAACTAAGACACTTTGATTATCAACATTGTAAAATAGTAATGATAATAAAAAGAGAGTGTTCTTTTCACTTGATTTTCAAGAAAGAGAGTCTCAGGATGGGTGAACCTGTAAACCTGTATTTCTGGATTCAAATCAATGAAATGACAGTTCCTGTCCCACAAGGTTCTTAAGGTCAAGGGTTTTGACCTTAGGCTTAGTCTTGACATCAGGTTAAGTTCACTACACTTGTACACTCTTTACACACAAATTGATATGAGAGCCTCTCACCGTGACACGTGGTCGGGAAGCCTTCGACCCGAGTGACAGGAATCACACCAACAGCTGGGCACCTCGCGCGTTGGTCCGCAGCAGACTTCTAACTCTGTCACAGTACTGTGTTTCTTAAATACCCCTCCCTGACCGGATTGCGTGAAAGCAGTGAAAAACAAGTTTGATGGTTGTCAGAAGGACAGACAGAAAGTCGGTATCTCATAAAAACATGTTGTGCAAAACCAAGGCAATAACCTGACCTTGAAAACATGTTTTCCCAGGCAACTGAGCTCTGTGACTTCAGAACGGGCCAAGCTCTGCTGCCAGAAACACTCCTAAGCTTAATAAAGCATTCCTAAAGAGAACACACTGCACCCCTCCGTCCCTCTGCAAACCATCAAAGAGTGTCTAAATGATTATAAGTAACACACACAAAATATATGTTTGAATAGGCATAAAGGCAACTTAAAACCTTGTAAAATATATTTTTATATCAGTAGGGTATGCCAATCTCCCGACTCTGCAGGTCCCAGACCTGTCTGCTGACTCACACAAAATATTTCTCTGAACTCTTTCTCTCAATGCCGGTTTGAGCAATATATCAACTTCTTAAAACAACCAAATCACTTCACCACAATCAAGGCTGTTAATTTTAGCAGATAAACTGATGTAACAAACCCACACTGTGAGGAAAATTCCTCTTGTTTTTCGCCGGCACGTGCAGGTGCACAATGTCCGTTTACCTGGATTCAATTCACATTTAACAATTACTCCTGTCTTCATTCACACTGCCCGCATCCTCCACCAAATTGTTGAGGTCTTCAAACTGAGAAACAACCTTCAAACACTTAGCTCAAAAACTGTCTCAACCCGAGATCGTTCAGTGGAAGGAAGATAGAGTCAAAAACACAGCCTGAGAAGTGGTTCTGAATTCAGACAAAGATTTATTTTACCTTCACAGCGCTGGAAAGGGAGACGTCTCACATGTACTTTACATCCATCAAACATGTCTGAGTTACAAATGTCTTTGCTTCGTTTATCAATCAATCAACCTTTATTTATACAGGTAAATCCCATTGAGCCTCGAGGACTCATTTACAAGAGAGACCTGATTTCAACAAAGAAAGATGACAACAATGGACAACAGCAACAACAAAACAGTTATAAAAAAGCATACTACAGTTTTTTTTTTTTTTTTTTTTTTTTTTTTTAACAAATAGGATGGCTAAAATGAAAAGAAAACAAAACAAAAAACAGCTAGATTCCAAGACAAATTTAGAAAACTACAAACAGGAACATGTCAGCATTGGATCCTGCCAGGAGTCCAACAGATTCTTAAAGACACTTAGAGAGGTCAAGGTCGAGAGCTTCAAATCTTTTTGTAAGATGTTCTAGGAAACAGGAGCGGAGTAGGAGAAGGCCCTTTTGCCTAGTTCAGTCCTCATTGAGGGAACACTGCATGTAATAATGTCCTGAGAGCGCACTCCGTAGCTGCACTCACGCAGAGACATGTAGGAGATGTATGAAGGCAACAGACCAAGAAGTGATTTAAAGATGAAAATGTACCAGTGAGAGAGTCTGCGTGAAGTTAATGATGTCCAGTTAACCAGTGAATACAGGGTGCAGTGGTGGGTACGATAATCACAGCCAGTTATGAATCTTAGTGCACCATGATAGACAGCATCCAACATCTGCAGGGTTCTTATAGGAGCGTTCATGTAAATAATATCACCATAATCAATTGAGGGAAGGAAAGTCACAGAAATACAGCGTTATCAGTTACATTGGGATTTCCTTATTGTGATGTTGTTCTCTGGGTCAGTCGATGCTCCTGGGTGTGGTCTGGCATGGTCTCGTTTTTTTCGCCCACTGCCCCAGCTGACAGTGGTCTGTTCCAGCAAGATAGCAACAGTCTCTGGTTCTCTTGTACAAGCAGTTACGCACATCATGAACTTCTATGACGTACATCATGATTTTGCACTTTTTCCATACACAGAGAACTATTTCATGTCAGAGCATAGCAAAAAAGATGTCATTATACAACACAATACATGGTAAGAAGTAACTGTCTGTTTATTAAATTCACAGAACAGGCAGGAAAGTGTCAAATAACCCTGAACTTCATAAGAGTTGTGTTGGTGCTGTGCTGATTTAAACTTTAGTCTCAGCTGTGAGGAGCTGCGGGGAGTCGGACTTTGTTTACCGTCAGTAAATGAACAGACTCAAACAGCGCATTTTTCTCCACCTTGTCCTTTTTAATTTAAAAATTATGCTCTGCTTTGTTATGTGGGTTTTTAGGTTAAAATCGTCATTATCTGTCACTGTTTGTAATGTAAAAAAACCCCGAACTCTTCCTGGTTAAAGTGCACGCATTCTCCGGTAAAAATATTCCTATTTTTATATAGTGACGTCCTGCTGGATACTGAAATTGAGGACAAATGTGAATAACCAAAACATTATTGTGTAAATAGTTACTGTCGGCTGTAACCATGCCAGTACAACAACAAACTCGTTAAGAGTGAAAGCATTCTCCAATAAAAATATCCCATTTGAGCATGGACTTTGTTATTATCCCAGTTTTTATATGAAAGACTGGTTGCATATATATTATAATAACTGTTTTGGTTTTAAATTTAAGATATGATGTGTAAAATTAGGTTGTGTTAAATTTTAGGCCAAAAGTTGATTTTTTTCTCAGTTAATTTCTTCACACCAGGGGTGGTTCTAGAAGCCCTTTTTAGAGGCCTTAGGCCCCCCCCCCCCCCCAGTTTTGACAATGTCTCTTGGCTTGAACAACACAGTGTATATTAGCATTAAAATTATTGTGGGGGGACATATTGGTGTGAGGTCTGTGGGTCCTCCCTCATAACTTTTTGAATAAAGTAGCTGCTATTTCCTGCATTCTGGTGTATTTTAACAGGTTTTAAAACATTTATGTTTACCTACATAAGCAAATCCTTTATTCAATAACTGTTTTAGAAAGCATGGCACAAGAAGTAGCACTAAGCTTTTTGGTTTGTCTTTAATTTAATTAAAATTTCCTACCTAATACATGAAGCTGTTAGCTCTGGAAGCAAGCTGTTAAACAGCTTTGGTCACAAAGACCCTTGTCACACCCTTCAAAAGAGCAGATAATCTACATAAAATCTTGTAATCTCAGGAGAGCTGGTCCTTCAGTCCAGGGAGTGAGCAGCAGAGGAGAATCCAACGAGGGTCCAAGGGAAACGAGGAAGGCTGGCAACTGGAGGCAAAAAGGCAGGAGGGATACCTGACAGGCCGAGGGATCCAAATCAGGTCACGAGGAGAATCCAAAAACATGAGGAACCAGGAAACTGGAAAAGAGAACACAGGTGAACAAATTCTTTTCACCTAGACATTTCTAGCTCAACAGTACTATACCATGAGAGGTGATATGCTCCAGCGATGAGTCACACTGGACTGCAGCCTTTTGTAGATGGAGAGGCTCATCAGGCTGATGGCCGCCAGGTGTTGGTAATCAGCGGCCATCAGCAGGGCAGGCTGCAGGCAGTGGGACCCTTACAGTGCACTGTCTTCTTTCACTTTTAGGTTACTGAAGGTGCTGGACCCGTCACTGAAGCTGAGGAGAGATGAAGTGGAACACCAGACCTGCAATGCTCCAGTCTGTAAATGATGCTCTGAAGTCTGGTAAGATGCACGACATCATGCTTCACCTAAACGAGCTCGTTACCTCAACCACATAGACTGAACTTCTTGAGGACGTCGTCCAATGTATAATAATGCCTTTAAACATTTCTATTTGTTGAGTTCTCTGCTTGGTACATTATTTTTCTTTTTTTGTTTTTGTTTGTTTGTTTAAACAATTTAAAACATGACAGTAATGTCACTGTATAAAGGAGACAATTGCTCAATAAATTAGTAAAATTCAACTTGTTATGTTTGGGTTCTTTCATCTAAGGTAGACATGGTGTGACCCATGTACTAGCTTTGATTTTTTGTTTTTACTGTAAATGACTTTCAAAAAGAGCCAGAAGCAGAGACTCAGCAGCTGATCCTCTGTAGAAAAATTATATGGTCTACAGGCCATGTATTATTTGTCTTGTGCCATTTAGTGAAGGTTTTTGTTTGGAATAAGACAATAAATGCCTCTATTTCACCACAGATGAACTGTCCCTGTTGCCATATCTTTTGAAATAATACTGCACAACACAAAGTAATTTAAACAGGAATGGGTAGAAGATCAAATCAAATTCAGTGTATTTCCTAAAAAATAAATGAAAAACAGGAGAAGGACAGGAGCAGGAGTCATGTTACCAGGAGTGGGACAGGACAGGATTTTTTTTTTTTACTCTGGACCAGGATTGGGACAGGACAGGATTTTTTCCTGTGGGATCAGGACAGGACAGGAGTGAAAATCCACTGTTGCTATTTTTGTGACGCCCTTAAAATACATAATTTTTCACCAGTTCTGATGCGTCCGCCAAATTGGATGAGTTTTGGAATATGATAAGGCCCCCAAAAGGCCAATTTATTTGGCATAATAATTACTCGAGCCTAATGAACTGAGCAATTACAATAGGCCTTTGCAGCGCTTTGCTGCTCGGGCCTAATTAAAGCTGCAAGCGGCATTGAAGGCCCTCGCAGCAAAGCGCCGCTTAAGCCATACAGCAACCACGGGAGCTTCAGCTAATCCACCCAGTCGCCATCGTAAACACTCTCACTCCAATCCTGCATGCGTCAAACAGGGGGTGCATATGCCAAATCTTCAAAATCACCTTCCGTCCATATCAGTACGAGTCCAGCTGCAAGCCTTACAAGTTTGGATGAAATCCGACCTTCCAGACAGGAGTTATTGTCTCTTCCTGTTTTGTGGTGAATGTTTGGTGAGGACTTCATTTAGGCTTTTCAACAATGTTTAATGGAAATAGTTTTAATATATCATAAATGAGAGAAGTAGGACTACTGACCACTGATCTTAAATATTTTCTCTGAGTGGGTGGGGCTTTAATGATGTCATTAATGTACCATAGCAATGCGTCCAGCAGTGCTCCCTTATGATGCTCAAAAAATAAATGTAAATCGGATCATGTATCAGTGAGCTATAGTTGATGGAATAATGTAGGTGGTGCACTGGAGTCCAATGTTGACATAACCCTATTGGCTTTTTAGAGCTTAACAAAGGTCAGTTATATCCACTTTGGAGCAAATCAGATTAGGCATGTTTGATTTAGAGCCAACTGTATAAAAACAGCGGCAGATTGGAATTCGCCATTCAGCCACGCCCACATGCTTGAGCCACCAGCCAGTGTTGAGAGACAGATTTTGCCTCATGTCATTAAACACTGATTTAAATCTGTATGAATCTTAGAGTAAAAGGAAGAAAACCAGGCGATTTCCTTTTGAAAGGGTCGGGGCTAAGGTGACGTCACATGAAACAACACCAATGTGTCCAGAACTGCTGACTCATTATGCACAAAAAAAATCTAGTGCAGATCGGATCATGTAACAGGGAGCTATAGCTGATGGAGTAATCTAGCACTAGAAGTCCCAAAGAAGGGTCATTTAACATTTCTACCTTTGGAACCCAGAGACGGGTCGAGTGACCTGAAGGATTTTAGCTAACATCCTATAATGAGCTGTTAACAGGCGCTTTTGTTTTGTAAATAAGGCCATTACTGGTGCACCACAGGAGGGGGCACGCTTAACTCCCAACTAACTGTTTTCCATTGAGTTTAGCCATTTAGTTTCTAGTTAGTTATATTCAGTTTATTGTATTTTATAATATGAAGATTTTTTATATATACATTGGTGGCACGTTGTTGCACATTTTGAACAAATTGAAGTCGATTTACCGTTTATTTTTCAATTGGTTTGGCTCATTTCTTGAAACCGAGATGACATTCTCAAAACACCATGTGAAACACAACTCAAGAGACTTTGCATTTTGAGGTTACTGACAATTTGTATGAAACACATATTTTGTTTTGATATATATAGTATTTAGCTTAGTTTTAAGCAAAAAAGCACAGACCATAAGCAATTGTGTGTAAGTCAAGAGGACTAAAACTTCAGCATGAGAAATATAAAAAACAACAACCGTTATTTGATCCATGCTTTTTATTTTTGTCATAAAAATACAAGGGATAAAACAATTCTACACATATTTACACTATGCTCTAGTGGGGGGGCTGCGTGTGTGTGAGTGGCTTGTCCTCCTTGTGTGACTGGCATTTCAGCACTCACTCAGCAGTCCATCTGCACTGTCGAAACATACCTGGCACTGCCAGGGTATGTCCCTGGTACATTTGCCACATGTGTATTTGTAGCAGTTGACGCATCTCACAGTTGCACAATTGTTCGTGCATCGATGTTTGATCTGACACTTTGCCCTTTTGCCAGGGCTGGGTGTGGAAGGTTGTTGCTGAAGCAGTTTCTCCTTGCGTGCCTTCTTCTCACAATTAATTTGGTTATTTTTTTCTAAACTGTCATTTTGAACCCACTTCTCTTTTTTCTGAAAGAAAAACATTACTAAAATCTTTTAGAAAAACTTTTGCATATATCTTGAAACAGATTGTATGTTTTGCAAACTTTTGTTTTGTTCATTTGGCAAAATGACCTGGATAATGCATCTCTCCCAAAACACTTCATGTATGCTTCAAAACAAAATATGTGTTTCATACAAATTGTCAGTAACCTCAAAATGCAAAGTCTCTTGAGTTGTGTTTCACATGGTGTTTTGAGAATGTCATCTCGGTTTCAAGAAATGAGCCAAACCAATTGAAAAATAAACGGTAAATCGACTTCAATCTGTTCAAAATGTGCAACAACGTGCCACCAAGAGATATAAGTTCAAAATATAACCAGTTGATTTCGTATCTGTTTGGAGTATTAGACGGACGTTTGTGTGAGTTCAGCTTATCTCTCCCCTGCTGATTCCTAAGGCAATGGCCACATTTACAAATGAAAGGATGCTAATTGGAGCCATCAGAGTTGTCCGGTTTGGAGCACTACTTTGACTAAGGCTGCGCTTTTTTGCGCAAGTGAACCTGGCTTCTAAATCCCCCGCTCCCTGGATTGGACATTGGAATGCAGTCTGGTGAGGTGGGTGTGTCTGAGTTACTTGTGTGCATATTTAAAACAAATGGCAGTTAATGGCCCGCAAATTGTTGAGGAGAAGGAGGGGGTTTGTCCTCAGGATCTTGAAAATCTAGTCACTCTAGTGCTAAGGGTCTTTTGACCCTTTTTCAGGACTTCTGGGGGGAGGTCGAAATTCCTGGGACTTCTAGTGCTAGGGGGCGCACTTGAGTCAAATGTTGATGTAATCTTATTGGCTTCATTAGAGGTTAACAAATGTCATTTATATCCAAATCTGATGATGCTTTTGTGATTTAGAGCCAACCGTATGCAAACGGCAAGGGATTTGAATTCACCATTCAACCACGCCCACATGCTCCAGCCACCAGCCAGTTTTGAGAGAAGGATTTAACCTCATGTTTTTCTGTGCCATTAAACACAGGTTTAAATCTGTATGAATGGTAAAGTAAAATGAAGAGAAACATGAAACAAAACAGGTGACTTCCTGTTCAAAGTGGGCGGGGCCAAGGTGACATCACCAGTTGACCTTGTGAATGTGATGAGTGTTGGTCAGTTATTACACTCAGAAAGTCTCATACAGCTGAATGTTTTGTGTGTAAGTTATTCGTGGCGAAACCTCCAATTTTCAAGCTTGGCCACGCCCACATGCTTTGATGTAGAAGAAAGATTTTGATAAGTTTTAATTGTCAATGCTTCAAGACTGTGCAGAGTGATTCTGACATCTGCATGTCAAAAGCTGTAGGACAAGTTCGATCAAATGCAGAGGCTATAAATGTCCAAAATAGGGTAAAATTCTGAACTTCAATCCAAGACGGCCGACTTCTTGTGGAGTTTGGACCATGTCTTCAATAGACTTTTTTATAGGTCCTGACAAGATACACATATGCACCAGATTTCATGGTTGTCTGTCAAAACATGGCTCAGGGCTAAGATTTTGAAATATTCTAGGGGGTGCTGTGGAGGCAATAAGCCACGTCTACTAAATATTGGACTGCATTCCTGTTGGGGGGGTGGATACTGATTGAGTGTACTGAGTTTGGTTCAGCTTGGCTGAAACACGTGGAATTTAAAGGCAAATGTATGGCAATGGCGTTACGTCTGACTTTGCCAACCCACGTCGGCCACACCCTCCAGTGAAAACTGTTTTTGCTCTAAAGCAAGTCAGACCATTTTGTTATCTATCATCTGACAAGGGATCATCCTGATTAAGTCAAGCGGGTCAGACAGGGAGCGTTCCAAGTAAAAACAAGTGACTTCCTGTTCTGAGGGAGTGGGGCTTCAATGACATCACATTATGACTTGGGTGGATCGTCGGGCATCCGACAGGGATGACTCATGCCCAGGTTTGGTACAATTCAGTATTTCAATGTGAAAGTTATAGCATTTGGAAATTTATGGCATGAAACATAACTTTAAGACCTGGCCATGCCTCTTTAATATATACGAAAATGCAAGCTTCTGATAATTTTACTCCCCAATGTATTAAGGGCATATCAACCAAGTTTCAAGGCCATCCCTCAAATCCCTAGGAGGCGTTTGTTAAAATTTGCCATGTATTAAAAGTGAAAAAACACCCAAAAATGACAATTTGACCCAAAATGGCCGACTTCCTGTTAGTTTTAAGGCATACCTCCAAGAGACTTCTTTTTCATATTTCAGGGTATCTACATATGTACCAAATTTCAGCTCTGTATGATGTACATGTATGATGGGGCGGCTGTGGCTGAGTGGTTAGAGCAGTCGTCCTACAATGCAAGAGTTGGGGTTTCGAATCCACCAGCAGTCACATGTCCAAGTGTCCCTGGGCAAGACACTGAACCCCTCATAGCCTCTGATGTGTGTCCCATCGGTGTATGAATGTGATAAAGCTCTGATTAGTCTCTTTAGAAGGATTTGTTAAATTAGCTTTGTAGAAATCTAGTAGAGTACTACATGAATGGGTAAATGAGGGCACAGATTGTAGTGTAAAGCGCTTTGAGTATCTTGAAATAAGATAGAAAGGTACTATATAAGTACAGTCCATTTACCATTTTACCAGTTGTTCTATCTCATGTTAGGGGGCGCTGCAGAGCAGTTTGGCCACGCCCACTTTTGGTTGAATTAAAATACAAAAAAATACATGTGGGACAATTATGGGTAAAGTCTGGTGAGTTTTCTGATATGTTAACTTTTCCAAATTAGCGCTCCTTCTCGGAAAATAAGAAACAGAGCAAGCAATTACAATACGCTTCGCTGCTCGGGCCTAAAAAATAGGCCTTCACAGCGCTTCGCTGCTCGGGCCTAAAAACAAGAGAGATATGCGGAGAGATTTAATTTCCAATACAGCTGCTTGCAGTAATGAATGTTCATCCAAGACGTGTGACTCAAAGGAGCAGGGAGGCTCTAGATTGGTTTGTCTCCTTATAGATCAAAAGGCCCCTGATAATTTGACATTAGGCAGCAGATGACCCACAGCTGATTGACTGAACCTCCTGATTGATTGGTACTTATTCACCCTTCATATGGCCCTCTCTACTAAAATCCTCAGACGAACAATAGTCTGGGTCTTCTGGGTGTCCTCCTTGCTGAGTTGCTGATGATGAGAAAAATGGACACAAGAAAGCAAAAAGAGAAATTATGAATAATATCAGAATATGGAAATGGTTTGACATAGTTTTTAAGTCAATATTTAAAATGCTATTCTAAACAACAGTGTTGGAAGATGTCAGTGATTTTACATTAATATAGAAAGTAAACATTTAAACGTTATAGCACTGACACACAGCAGTGTATATTTTAGCTACCTATTGCTGCAAGCTAGCTTACTTTCCAATCGGAGGCAGTTTCCTTACACATTTATAGCATGGTTAATTGATAATGATGGCTAATGTTACCACAGCTAACAAACACGTAAATACTGTTTTAAATTAACATTAATATACAAAGTAAACCTATAAAAGTTAAGTCAGGTCCTCTGGACGGGATAAAAAAAATGTAGAAACGTTTTGTCTTTCATTCAAAAGACTTCCTTTCGGATGAAAGACGAAACATTTCTACAATTTTTTTTGTTTGTTTTTTGAACCCATCCAGAGGACTTGAATTAACTGTTTTAGGTTTTTCTTCCTGGATTATTGAGCATGCATCAGGTTATAGAAAGTAAACCTTTAAATGGCTGGATGTTTGCTGTTTGGCTGGTGAAATCTGGATTGTCTACAAATTCATGTGGATGTATCGAAGCTCGGCAGCGCTCAGACTGAATTATGTGCAGCTGTGTCAGAGAGCTGGTGCAGCTATTATCAGGACTGTGAACTCTCTAGCAGCACACATTAAGGTGGGAATAATCTTGGAGAAGCTGTGAGCTCGGCTTTAAGTCTTTAAGGAATTAATTTGGCTGTTTGGAGTTTCCATCAGAGGAATATACCAACGATACTTTAAAAGGCAGAAGCAGCAATTCACGAGTTCTGCCTGACCCAAAACTGTGGCCTTGATGGCAGACTTATCTCAACTCCTCCTGGCATCCATCCATTTTCTTCCGCTTATCCGGGGTCGGGTTGCGGGGGTGGCAGTCTAAGTAGGGAGGCCCAGACTTCCCTCTCCCCAGCCACTTGGTCCAGCTCCTCCAGAGGAATCCTGAGGCGTTCCCAGTCCAGCTGAGAAACATAGTCCCTCCAGCGTGTCCTGGATATTCCTCTGGGCCTCCTTCCACTGGGACGTGTCCAGAACACCTCACCAGGGAGGCGTCCAGGAGGCATCATATACAGATGCCCGAGCTACCTCAACTGGCTCCTCTCGACATGGAGAAGCAGCGGCTCTACTCTGAGTCTCTCCCGGATGATCGAGCTTCTTACCCTATCTCTAAGGGAGAGCACAGACACCCTGCGGAGAAAAATCATTTTGGCCGCTTGTATCCTTGATCTCGTTCTTTCGGTCACAACCCAAAGCTCATGACCATAGATGAGGGTGGGAACGTAGATCAATCGGTAAATTGAGAGCTTTGCCTTTTGACTCAGCTCTCTCTTCACCATGACAGACCTGTATAGCACCCGCTTCATGGCAGATGCTGCACCTATCCGCCTATCGATCTCACGTTCCATTTTTCCCTCATTCGTGAACAAGACCCCAAGATACTTGAACTGCTCCACTTGGGGCAGGACTTCCTCCCTGACCCAGAGAGGGCACTCTACCCTTTTCCTCGGATTTGGAGGAACAGATCCTCATCCCGGGCCGAGTCGCACTCAGTTGCAAACTGCTCAAGGAAAAGCTGTAGATCATGATCTGATGAAGAGAATAGGACCACATCATCTGCAAAAAGCAGAGAAGCAATCCTAAGGCCATCAAAACGGATCCCCTCAACACCTTGGCTGCGCCTAGAAATTCTGTCCATAAAAGTTATGAGCAGAATCTGTGACAAAGGGCAACCTTGGCGGAGTCTAACTCTCACTGGGAATAAGCCCGACTTACTGACGGCGATGCGGACCAGGCTCTGACACCAGTCATACAGGGACCTAACAGCCCATATCAAAGGGCCCGGTGTCCCATACTCCCAGAGTACCCCCACTGGGTTCCCCGAGGGACGCGGTCGAACGCCTTCTCCAAGTCCACAAAGGACATGTAGACCGGTTAGGCAAACTACCATGCACCCTCCAGAACCCTGCTGAGAGTGTAGAGCTGGTCCAGTGTTCTACGACCAGGATGAAAACCGCACTGCTCCTCCTGAATCCGAGGTTCAACTATCTGACAGACCCTCCTCTCCAGAACCCCCGAATAGACGTTATCAGGGAGGCTTAAGAGCGTGATCCCCCTGTAGTTGGAACACATTCTATGGTCCCACTTTTTGAATAGGGGGACCACCACCCCAGTCTGCCAATCCTGGGGAACTTCCCCCGATGTCCACGCAATATTGCAGAGTCGCGTAAGCCAACACAACCCTACAACATCCAGAGCCTTAAGGAAGTCTGGGCAAATCTCGTCCACCCCTGGGGCCCTGCTGCCGAGGAGCTTTTTAACCACCTCGTTGACCTCAACACCAGAGATTGAAGGGCCCGACCCAGAGTCTCCAGGCTCCGCTTCCTCAGTGGAAGATGTGCCAGTGGGATTGAGGAGGTCTTCAAAGTACTCTGCCCACCGACCCATGACATCCCGAGTTGAGGTCAGTAGCACACCACTCCCACTATAAACAGTGTTGGTGGCGTACCGCTTTTCCCCCCTGAGACACCGGATGGTGGACCAGAATCGCCTCAAAGCCTTGGGGAAATCCTTCTCCATGGCCTCTCCAAACTCCTCCCATGCCCGAGTTTTTGCCTCAGCAACCACCCGAGCCACATGTCGCTTGGACTGCCAGGACCCATCAGTTGCTTCTGGGGTCCCACAGGTCAAAAAGACCTGATAGGACTCCTTCTTCAGCCTGACAGCATCCCTCACCAACAGTGTCCACCACCTGGTTCAATGGTTGCCGCAGCGACAGGCACAGACAACCTTGCGGCCGCAGCTCCGGTAAGCCACCTCGACAATAGAGGCACAGAACATGGCCCACTTGGACTCAATGTCCCCCACCTCCCCCGGAACATGTTCAAAGTTCTCCCGGACGTGGGAGTTAAAACTCCGTCTCACAGGAGACTCTGCCAGACGTTCCCAGCAAACCCTCACAACACATTTGGGTCTGCCAGGTCTGACCGGCATCCTCCCCCACCATCGGAGCAAACTCAACACCAGGTAGTGATCAGTAGACAGCTCTGCCCCTCTCTTCACCCGAGTGTCCAAGACATGTAGCCACAGATCAGATGAGACAACGACAAATTCGATTATCGAACTGCAGTTTAAGGTGTCCTGGTGCCAAGAGCACATATGGACACTCTTATGTTTGAACATGGCGTTCGTTATTGACAATCCATGACGAGCACAAAAGTCTAACAAAAGAACACCACACGTGTTCAGATCGGGGGGTGGGGGGGCGTTCTTCCCAACCACACCCCTACAGGTCTCACTGCCATTGCCCACGTGAGCATTAAAGTCCCCTAGCAGAACAAGGGAGTCCCCAGGCGGTGCACTTTCCAGTACCCCCTCCAAGGACTCCAAAAAGGGTGGATAATCTGAACTACCATTTGATGCATAAGCACAAACAACAGTCAGAACCCATCCCCCCACACGTAGGCGGAGGGAGGCCACCCTCTCATTCACTGGGGGTGAACCCCAACACACAGGCACCAAGATGGGGGGCAATAAGTACGCCCACACCTGCTCGGCGCCTCTCACTTGGGGCAACTCCAGAGTGGAAGAGTGTCCAGCCCCTCTCAAGGAAACTGGTTCCAGAGCCAGAGCCATGCGTAGAGGTGAGTTCGACTATTTCTAGCCAGAACCTCTCAACCTCACACACCAGCTCAGGCTCCTTCACCACCAGTGAGGTGACATTCCACGTCCCAATAGCCAGCTTCTGTAGCCGAGGATCAGACTGCCAGGGTCCCCACCCTCTGCCACCACCCATCCCACATTGCACCTGACCCCATTGGCCCCTCCCACAGGTGGTGAGCACATGGGAAGGGGGACCCACGTCTCCTCTTCGGGCTGTGCCCGGCCGAGCTCCATGGGTAAAAGCCTGGCCACCAGGCGCTCGCCCGCGTGCCCCACCTCCAGGCCTGGCTCCAGAGTGGGGCCCCAGTGACCCACGTCCGGGTGAGGGGACATCACATCCATTTATTTTACTCATCATAGGGGTATTTGGGCTGCACTTTGTCTGGTCCCTCACCTAGGACCCGTCTGCCTTGTGTGACCCTACTAGGGGCGTAAAGCCCCTGACAGCATAGCTCCTAGGATCATTGGGACACTCAAACCCCTCCACCACAGAAAGGTGGCAGCCCAGGGAGGGGTCCTCCTGACATATTTTGGAAAAAACAAAGATGCTTTGTCTGTCTCCTCACCCCTCCCTTCCCCAAGGCCGTGGACATGTGACGGAACCTCAACCGAGCTGATGATAAAAAACACTTCTTATCTGGACAATGGCTGAAAGGGGGAGCTCTTGACTATGCTACGGCCTTCCTTTAAAATTCCTTATCTTCATTGGCTTATATGTACATGTATAACCTCTATTTATGTGCTATGCTGTGGTAGTTTTTTTTATACCTCAAATCGTGCCCTGTCTAGGACATGGCATGAGAGATCTGTTTTTATGCTGTCTCTCCTCATGGTTTCTTCCCTTTTCTCATCTAAGCAAAATATTATTCTGAATAAGAACAAGAGGGCTGCACTTTCATAGTAGCAGCTTCATGCACTCCGCCCATCTTTTGGATGACTGTACGTACATGTTCTTGTTGTATCTCGGTGCAATGATGATAAAGTTTATTCTGATTCTGATTCTAATTCAGTGACAGGCCGCATTGTATATTTTAGAAACCTGTGGCTAAAGTTGCTGCAATGATGGATAACGTTACCATGGCTAACTAACACATAAATACTGTTTTTATTAATGTTACATTGCGCTATACCTTGCAACTTAACCTTTTTTTATTAATTTATTTTACCAGGAAGAAATCCATTGGGATCATCAATCTCTTTTACAAGGACATCCTGGGCGAATCCTCTATAAATAAAGTTTGAATGAATGAATGAATGAATGAATGAAATTCTGTGAATTTTCTGGACAGGTCTCCCGGGGAAAAATCAACCCGGAAGTAAAAATACGCCATTGCGAGTCAGAACGGAAGTTGTCTGATGTAATTGTGAAAAGGGCCTATATACAGTAGTCCCTTGTTTATTGCTCCGTACCCTGGAGACCTGCAATAAGTGAAAAACTGTGAAGTAGGAATATTAGTAGAATTAGTAAGTAGTTTATTTTAGTATATATATATCTATATGTTGTGAAAAAATTAATAAACTAACATGTATTGTTTAAATATTATTTA